>NW_026652282.1:129423453-129500966 GCF_009828535.3 Hylobates moloch
CTAGTAGTCCCCAATTTCTATTGTAGCCATCTTTATGTCCATTAGTACCCAATGTTTAGTTGCCACTTTGAGAGCATGCAGTATCTAGTTTTCTATTCCTAAGTTAATTTGCTTAGGATAGTGACCTCCAGCTGCATCCATGTTGTTGCAAAGGACATAATTTCATTCTTTTTTTAATGGCTGCATAGCATTCCATGGTGTTCTGAATTCTAAATCTTCCCACACTTAAATCTCTACTCACTAAAGAAAATAGTCATTGTTCCAAATTCCTGTGGTTACTTTCAACAGGAGATGCTGACCAGATTTGAGGCCTGGAGCTTGAGGTCTCATTCTGAGCCCTTTTTGTACAGTCACTGTATCTCAGGTGACTCCACTTAAAAGGGAATGAGTTTCCTAACTCAAATTACCTAATCTGCTTCTCAGGTTCACCAATGTCCTCCCAAGTTGACCACTTACAATTCTGTGTTTAAGATGTGCTGTAGTGCTTAGTGCCCAAGCATGGACTATGGACCCAGATTGCCTTGGTTCAAATCTTGGCTGTACCACTTATTAGTTGTGTGACCTTGGAAAAGGAGCTTAAACTCTGTGCCTCAGTTTTCTAATATGTAAAATGTAGATAATACCAGAAACTACATCATAAGTTTTTTTTAATGAGAATTAAATGCATTAATGTAAGTAAAACCCTTTGAATAGACCCTGGCTCATAGTTGATGCTATATAGATGTTAACCGTTGTTATCATTGTATGTATTTTCCTTTAAACTCTAAAGATCTTTGATTAGTATGTGTAAATATCGTTTCCATTTAATTTTAAAAATCTTTGAACTTAATGGACTTTTGTAGTCATCCATATTTATACAGCATACAATTTCCTTAAATGTTAATATCTAAATATATATATATATATATCTATATATATTTGAATTTGGCCCTGATGTGGTCACAGCTTGTAATTCTACTGACTTGTTTTAGATTCAACTCTGTGCACTTAAAAAATAACTTACTCGAGTTACTTAACCTCTCCATGTCTCAATTTCCTTATCTGAAAGAATGGGGATAATAATCCCTAACATACTCTCTCATTCAATAAATACTGAATATTTGTTGAGCACTCACTATGTCCTAGGCACTATCCTAGGTTCTTTGAATACATTATTGAACAAAGCAGACAAATGTCCTTGCCTTCTTTTTATTCTAGCAAGGGTGGGGGTGGCAGGGAACAAGTGGTAGGGGGAGAAAATATAATGAATGAATCAATTATACATTAGGAGGTGATGAGTGCTAATATAATGCTAATGAAAACATAGAAGTGGTTAAGAGGAATCAAATTTGCAGGTAGGGTTTTGGATGTCAGTTATAATATTGCCAAGGGTGACTGGTGTAGGCCTTTGGGGAATATGAGATTTGAGTAAAGACTTGGAGGTGAGAGAATAAGCCAAGGGGTACCTGGGGAAGAGCATTTAAGAAAGGATGATATATTAGCTTCTGCTGCAGCAACAACTCTAATTTTCCAGGCTCTTGACAAACACAAGTACTTATTTTTTGCTTATATTACATGGCTAATAGCCATTCCCACAATTTTTTGAGGCTTCCTCTCTCTGGATTTAATTATAACTATTTAATAATTTGCAATTATAAGTATTTACGCTTATCAGAAGCTGGTAAATATATTCCATTACAGGGAAGTATGGCAAGATTAGGGAGCATGAAGAAAGAATGAACACAATAGGTCCGGTTGTTGACTCCTTGGATGTCTCCAGTGTCCTCTATTTTTTTGAAGAATCCCCGGAAATGTAATCCTCAGAATGTTCTTGATATCATTGAATTATTTTGTTGTATGTACCTGAAGAAATGAACCATACCAGAGCAGCTGGCATGATTGTTTTGCACAAGCATCAAGAGTGATCGTGTGCACCTGGTTTCACTGAGCTCCTGGAGAGCAAGAGTAGAGGTAGGGAAACCTACAAGGAGGCTATTGAAGTAATCCAGTGGGGAGATGACGACGGTGATCTGAACCAAGGAGCAGGGGTAGAGAGGGCAAGAAGTCATTTTGAATATTTTGAAGATGATTTTTTTATGGATCACGTGGAACAAAGGTGCATGTGAAAACTTGTCAGATGTGAGGCACCACACACAAGTACATTATTAATTAGATTTAGAATATCGTTTTGGCTAGAGGGATGAATAGGGCCTGAGAACCCTGAGGAAAAAGGGAAGCTCCTATTGCCCAGGCTGCAGAGGGGGCTTCTCAGCCATTGAAGAAGTGACACCAAAATCTTTTTTGATGAAAACCCCCAAGAAACATGATTGGATAGTGCTGTTGCCTCTGATAGTCCCTCTGAGGTCAGGCCTAGTCCCCAGCCAGCATAGAATAAAAGTCCTTCCTATTTTCACTCTCAAAGAGTACCTGGTGTGATTTAAAAAATTTTCCTAAGACTGTATGTGTACTAGGATGGGATTTGTTCTGCCTTTATTCACTGGCAGGCATGTGGCCAGTATGGCCTCAGAGTGTGGATGTTTTCTATCGTCTTATATCACTAAAAACACACACTGGTTTCAAATGTATTCTGAAGCCTGTTTCCGGGTTGAAGTCATCAGTAAGGGTTTTGCCTATGTCCCACTTTCTGGTTTCCTAGTGCTTCCCTTGTGTACCTTTTCTCTTTCCCCAGTTCCCCAAACCAACTGTCTACAACCACACATAGCAATGCTTGGGAAGATGTGATTCCCTTTTGTACCCAGAGATTACACTGCTTACTCAAAAGCAAAGAAATTTGAACTGAATTGTATCTATTGCTTCTGTTCTAAAAATAACACTTCTTCTTTACCTAATGTGTATAGGAAATAGGTGGCTTTATTTCTATATAACAGATGCAAAAGCCACTCAGGTAAAGCAGTAAACCCCAGGTGAGGATGCATTTCGATGTACTTAGAATTGCCACAAATAGAAAGCTAAATCCCTGATGGAAGACCCAGAGCTAATTATACCAGAAAGTTAGGAAATTGATTTAACAAAGAGAATTTGTGATATTATCCCTGTTGACAATTGGATTAGGGAATTTTCCCAGCTCCGTGGTTTACAGGATATTTTTCTACAAATCATTAGCAAAAGGTGTCAAACAAGAGAGGAAGCTTCTCATTTTGAACTATAGAAATGCATATTTTTGTTTGATGCAGAGCAGCATTACCAAAGCCTTTAATTATATATACATGGGGCTGATAAGGAAGAAGCCTTTTGAGGTATATTAACTGTCAAATGTAAAGAATGACGGAGGAGGGATAGGAAAGGAGGGAATAAAATAATTTTCAATTATTTATTTAGGACTGTAGTGTCAAAGTAAACTAGACTTGGATTCTAGCCATCACAGTGCTACTGTGGACAAGTTATATGACTAAGAAAGTCACTGAACTTCTCAGGACTTCAGTGTTGAAGTATCTTTTGTTATATTTATTTTTCCATCAGTTGAGGTTCAGCTGGTGTTTGGTTACGTGAGTAAGTTCTTTGGTGGTGATTTGTGAGATTTTGGTGCACCCATCACCCGAGCAGTATACACTGCAACCTATTCGTAGTCTTTTATTCCTCACCCCCTCCCACACTTACCCCTAAGTCCCCAAAGTCTGTTGTATCATTCGTATGCTTTTGTGGCCTCATAGCTTAGCTCCCACATAACAGGGAGAACATACGGTATTTGGTTTCCCATCACTGAGTTACTTAGAATAATAGACACCAATCTCATACAGGTAGCTGCAAATGCTGTTAATTCATCCCTTTTTATGGCTGTGTAGTATTCCACTGTGTGTGTGTGTGTGTGTGTGTGTGTGTATCACACACTTTATCTACTCATTCATTGATGGGCATCTGGGTTGGTTCCCGGATTTTGCAATTGCGAATTGTGCCGCTATAAATATGCATGTACAAGTATCTTTTTCGTATGATGACTTTTCCTCTGGGTAGATAGTAGTGGTATTGCCGGATCAAATGGTAGTTCTACTTTTAGTTAAGGAATCTCCACACTGTTTTCCATAGTGGCTGTACTAGTTTACATTCCCATCAGCAGTGTAGATGTGATCCCTGATCACTGCATCCATGTCAACATCTGTTTGTTGATTTTTTGATTATGGTCATTCTTGTAGGAGTAAGGTGGTATCAATTGTGGTTTTCACTTGCATTTCCCTGATCATTAGTGATGAGCATTTTTTCATGTTGGCCATTTGTGTATCTTTTGAGAATTGTCCATTAGCCCACTTTTTGATGGGATTTTTTTTTCTAATTTGAGTTCCTCGTAGGTACTTGGTATTAGTCCTTCATCAGATTTATAGATTGTGAAGATTTTCTCCCATTCTCTGGGTTGTCTGTTTGCTGACTTTTCCTTTTGCTGTGCAAAAGCTCTTTAGTTTAAGTCCTAGCTATTTATCTTTGTTTTGATTGCATTTGCATTCTTGGTCATGAAATCCTTGCCTAAGCCAATGTCTAGACAAGTTTTTCCGATGTTATCTTCTAGAATTTTTGGTTTCAGGTCTTAGATTTAAGTCCTTAATCCATCTTGAGTTGATTTTTGTATAGGGTGAGAGATGAGGATCTAGTTTTATTCTCCTACATGTGGATAGCCAATTATCCCAGCACCATTTGTCCTTTCCCCACTTCGTTTACTTTGTCGAAGATCAGTTGGTTGTTAAGTATTTGAGCTTATTTCTTGGTTGTCTATTCTGTTCCATTAGTCTATATCCCTATTTTTATACCAGTTCCATGCTGTTTTGGCGACTATGGCCTTAAAATACAGTTTGAAATCAGGTAGTGCGATGTCTCGATTTCTTTTTGCTTATCTTGCTTTGGTTATGTGGGCTCTTTTTTGGTTCCATGTGAATTTTAGAATTGTTTTTCCTAATTCTGTGAAGAATGAAAGTGGTATTTGGATGGGGATTGCATTGAATTTGTAGATAGCTTTTGGCAGTATGGTCATCCTCACAATATTGATTCTACCCATCCATGAGCATGGGATGTGTTTCCATTTGTTTGTGTTATCTGTAATTTCTTTCAGAAGTGTTTTGTAGTTTTCCTTGTAGAGATCTTTCACCTCCTTGGTTAGGTATATTGCTAAGTATTTATTTTTTGCAGCTATTGTAAAAGAGTTGAGTTCTTGATTTGATTCTCTGCTTGGTATATTAATCTTGTATCCAGAAACTTTGCTGAATTCTTTCATCAGTTCTAGGAGCTTTCTGAAGGAGTCCTCAGAGTTTTTAAGGTAAACTATCATATCATCAGCAAAAAGTGACAGTTTGACTTCCTCTTTACCAATCTGGATGTCCTCTATTTCTTTCTCTTGTCTGATTGCTCTGGCTAGGACTACCAGTAGTATGTTGAAGAGTCGTGAGAGTGGGCATACTTGTCTTGTTCCAGTTCTCAGAATGTTTTCAACTTTTCCCCGTTCAGTATTATGTTGGCTATATCTCAACTAAGTATTCTGCTCAGGGTATCACAAGGGCAAAATTGCGGGGGTCTATCCCACAGACCCTGACCCAATGACAGATGAATAACATACACTGACAGATATTATGCCTGTCAGTCTAGCTGAGCATCTGGGCCACTTACAGACTCCAAGGAGAGTGCTGTAAAGAGTTGCAGCTGCTGGCCTTGACTTGCTGGCCCTGCTGGCATTTATTCAGCACACATTAAATGACAAGTCTCAAGTAAATACCACTAGAAGGTAATTACCATTGCAGACCCCCGAGTAAAGAGCAATCATGGACCTGAGGGTGGTCAAAGGTTAGTCATAGGACCACATGAGTAAACAAGCTATTTAGATAGATTCCTCTACATTCCTATGTTAATTACCCTTGCCATAGCTCAGAGGATTAGGCTGCCTTCAGCTATAACTCTATCCTGAGGTTATTGCAAAAACCTTCCGGCTTTCTAAGATGGTTTGTGTTTATTTTGCAGCTTCTCCCACCATCCTTACTGAACCCTTATGCAAAATTAAGCTGGTGACTGGCCTTGAACCACTTTGACCATCTTTAGCCTCTCATGTGAGGAGAATCAACTTCTAAGCTTCTTCAGGTTGTTCGAAGAATTCAGTTCTTGCTTATGATTTCCATGTGGCTCCCTCCATATTCCAGAGAGCAACAATGGGCTGTGTCTTTCTCAGGCTTTAATTTTTTTTTTTTTTTTTTTTTTAAGACAGAGTCTCACTCTGTCACCAGGCTGGAGTGCACTGGCGCAATCTCAGCTCACTACAACCTCTGCCTCCTGGGTTCAAGCGATTCTCCTGCCTCAGTCTCCCAAGAAGCTGGGACTACAGGCACATTCTACCACACCCAGCTAATTTTTATATTTTTAGTAGTGATGGGGTTTCACCATGTTGGCCAGGTGGTCTCAATCTCTTGATCTCATAATCTTCCCACCTCGGCCTCCCAAAGTGCTGGGATTACAGGCATGAGCCACCACACCAGGCCTTTAAATCTCTTTCTACATTCCTTTGCTGCTGCGTCTTCCTACCTCATGTTCTGCTTTTAAGGGCTTATGATACTACATTTGGCCCACCTGGGTAATTCAGGGAACTCTCCCTATCTTGAGTTCATGGGCAAAGTCCTTTAGCCATGTAATGTAACATATACAAACGCATGACACCAGAGGGTGAATTTCATGGGGGCCAAATTTCAACTTATATGTAGAGTACATAGGAACCTATGAATTGGGTTATTTACCAGCCATTCTAGCCTCTTTGAATAACTTTTCCTGTATTGCAGAGGCTAGAACCTCTTGCAGCTGAGGTTCTGGATGTGATTTATAGTCTGCCAATTAGATGTACTCAAATGAGACTTGAACTTGGAACATAGGTTAAAAAGGAGGGAGGCAGCACGTGAAGCATCCACTTTGGTGAGAATTGAAGCAATGCTGGCACAGTTCTGGAACCAACAGCTATAGTAGTAACTTCTTCATTTAACAGGCAGCTGTAATAGAAACTAACCAACACATCAGACTGTCTTTGATTGCTTTTCAGATACAGAAAACATCTACTAAATGTCTTTATAAGGGTATCATAATTTTCAACTTATTTAATGGAGGTAGTACTATTCCCATTTTGACAACTGAAGAAATGCAGAATCAGTTGTTAAGGGGACTTGCCCATGGTCATATTCAAGTTTAAAGTTCTTGCCATTACATGAAAGCCCCCTCCTCTTTTCCTCCTCCTCCTTCCTTTTTAAAAATTAGAATAATTTTTCTAACACTTGTGGCTTATAACCATATTATGAATTCTGACTTTGACCTTATATGTAACACAGCTGTCTTCAAATAGATTTTTCATCCAGCTTTATTTGATGTAGGAGACTTTACTGGGGACTCATGGGGATTACAGATTAGGGGGAAGGGAGGTGAGAATACCCTCAAGGAAAATGGTCAGCTATAGCCAGCACTGAACTTGCAATTTCTAGTTTCAATGGATCCTCCCCTTTCTACTCCCTGTCTTCATGGAGTAGAATGACCTCCCAGAGACCACGTTCAGAAAGACTGTTCCAGAAGCACAAAAAGAACCTGGGTTCCATAGACATGGCTACACCTGCTGCCACAGAGATAAACAAGATGCTCTGGCAAGTCAGCCAGAAGAGACAAAAAAAAAAAAAAAGCTGGGCTGTCACATTTGTACTATGACAGATGTCTGCATTCATATAATGTGAGAGTGAATCTTTGGGCCTGGAAGAGGCAGAGAAATGGCACATTTTTATAATTTTTTGATGCAAAGGATATTGCAATATTGTCATGTAAAAGTTGTTGCTTTGTGAAAATACAGAATTGCTACTTTTGGGAAAATAAAACATGAGTGAGGAAAGGAGCTGTGAGTCTAATCCTGGAAAAAGTAAAAGCAGCCTCAGGATGAATCTACATGATTAAATTGGGATGTAGTTTGGGGGCTGGGTGCAGGAGGAGTAAGGAGGAGGCTTAGTCCTAGACTTAGAATGGTAAATCTTAGAAGCAGAGCCAATGCCTTTCTCATTCACCACTATATTCATGAGGATTAGAAATGTGCCTGCCATGTTGTAGGCACTTAATACATATTTCTAAATTGCTATTATAAATAGTTACTGGAACTAGATTGTGTAAAGCAAGTGTTGCCAAACTATATCCAATGACCAAATCTGGCCCACACCTATTTTGGTAAATAAAATTTTATTGGCACAGAGCCATGCTTCTTTGTTCCTATATTGTCCTTGGCTGCTATTGCACTGAAATGGCAGAGCTGAGTGATTGTGGCAGAGACTATATGGCTCGAAAGTTTATCTGGCTCTTTACAGAAAAAGTTTTCCTTTTTTATTTTTATAGATACAGGGTATACAAGTGCAGTTTTGTTACATGGATATGTTGCATAGTGGTAAAGTCTGGGCTTTCCGTGTAACATAACCCAAATAGTATACATTATACTCAAAAGGTAACTTCTCATCCCTTACCCCCTTCCACCCTCCCACCTTTTAGACTCTCCAATGTCTATTCAAGTCTTTATATCCATGTGTATACATTATTTAACTCCCAGTTATAAGTGAGAACATGCAGCATCTGACTTTCTGTTTGAGTTATTTCATTTAAGATAATGGCCTCTGGTTCCATCCATGTTGCTGCAAAAAATGACTTCATTCTGTTTTATGACTATTATTCTAAGGTGTATATATGTATCACATTCTTTATTCAGTCCTGTTAATGGACATTTAAGTTGATTACATGACTTTGCTGTTGTGAACAGTACAGTGATGGGCATATGAGTGCAGGCATCTTTTTTATGTAATTTTTTTTTCCTTCTGGTAGATACTCAGTAGTGGGATTGCTGTATTGAATGGTAGTGCTATTTTTAGTTTTCTGAGAAATCTCCATACTATTTTCCATAGAGGTTGTACTAATTTAAATTCCCACCAACACTGTATAAGCAGTCCCTTTTCTCTTTATCCTTGCCAATACCTGTTGATTTTTGACTTTTTAATAGCCATTCTGACTTATGTAAGATAGTTTCTCATTGTGGTTTTAATTTGCATTTCTGATTAATGATGAGCATTTTTTGTTTGGCCAATTGTATATCCTCTTTTGAAAAGTGTCTGTTTATGTCTTTTGCCCACTTCCTAACGAGGTTGTCATTTTCTTGTTGAGTTGTTCGAATTCCTTATAGGTTCTGAATATTAGTCCTTTGTCAGATACATATTAATAGTTTGCAGATACCTTTTCCCATTCTGTATGTTCTTTGGTGATGCTGTTGATAGTTTCTTTTGCTGTGCAGAAGCATTTTAGTTTCATTCCCATTTGTCTCATCTTTTTCTTGTTGCTTGTGGTCTTGAAGACTCACTCATAAATTCTTTGCCTAGGCCAATGTCCAGAATATTTTTTCCTAGGTTTTATTTTAGGGTTTTTATAATTTTAGGTCTTATATTTAATTCTTTAATCTAGAGTTAATTTATACATATGGTGAGAAATAGGCATCTAGTTTCGTTCTTTGCATATGGCTACTCAATTTTTTCAGCATCAGTTTTCAAATAGGATGTCCTCTCTCAAATGTTTGGCTTTGTCCACTTTTTCAAAGATCAGTTCATTGTGGATAGGTGGCTTTATTTCTGGGTTCTCTACTCTGTTCCATTTATCTATGTGTCTATTTTTATAGCAGTACTATGCTGTTTTGGTTACTATAGCCTCGTAGTATAATTTGAAACCAGGTAATGTGATGTCTCCAGCTTTGCTTTGGCTTTCAGGTTTTTTGGTTGCATATAAACATCAAAATTGTTTTTTTCTAATTCTTTTTAAAAGGATGTTCGTAATTTCATAAATATTGCATTGTGTTTATGCTTAGAACATTCTTGATCATCTCTTGTAGGGGCAGTTTAGTGAAAAATTCCCTTAGCGTTTGCTTATCTGGGAAAGACTTTATTTCTCCATTTATGAAGCTTAGTTTAGCGGGATATAAAATTTGTTCTTGGCAGTTTTTTTTTTTCTTCAAGAAGTCTAAAAATAGAACCCAAATCTCTTGTAAGGTTTCTGGTGAGCAGTCCACTGTTAATCTGCTGGGATTCCTCCTGTAGTTGATTTGATGCTTTTCTCATGCTAATTTTAGGATTTTTTTCCTTCACATTGACTTTAGATACTCAAAGACTGTGTATGTTTTGGTGAAGTTTGTCTTGCAATATATCCTGTTGAAGTTTTAAGCCTCTTATATCTAGATGTCTAAATCTCCAGCAAGACTAGGAAAGTTTTCCCTAATTATTTCCTTAAGTAGATTTTCCAAACATTTTACTACTTCTTCTCCCTCTGGAATACCTATGACTCATATTTTCAGACATTTTATGTAATCCCATACCTCTAGAAACCTTTGTTCATTTAAAAAAATCTTACATTTTAGACTGATTGGATTCATTTGAAAGATCTGTTCAAGCTCTGAGATCCTTCCTTCTGCTTGATTTAGTACATCATTAAAGCTTTCAACTGTGTTTTGTCATTCCTTTAATGAATTTGTTATTTCCGGAAGTTCTTTTTTTGATATCTCTTTAGTACCTTTTTCATTCATATCCTGAATTCTTTTTCTAATTTGTGTTGGTTTTCAACTTTGATTTCATTGAGCTTCTTTAAAGTCAGCATTTTAAATTCTTTCTGGTATTTCAAAGATTTCATTTTGGTTTGTATCCATCGCTAGAGTTAATGTGATCCTTTGGGGATATTGTAATACTGTTTTTTCGTACTTCCAGAGTTGTTTCTCTGGTTTCTTACTTGGATAAACTGTATCTTTTTACTTTTGAATTTACTTTCATATTTAGATAGGATTTTTCCCCCTTGAGGATGTGACTATAATGTATGTTGTGTGGGTTTGTTTGGCTTTGGTTCTGGGTGCTTTAAGTGGCAAAGACACTGTGTGAGTTCCTTGGTTATAGATAGCCTTTATGTAGTGACTTTCTCTACTGTTGTTTGTAGTAGCAATGTACTAGGCATATTAGCAGGCTCACTGTCCCCTATGGGGCTGGGATGGCAGAGTTCTCAGGAATCTTTTCTTGTTCCCCAGTGCTGTGCACTTTTGTCAGCAGATTTTGTATTGGGTTGTGCAGTTCAACCTCCAAGTCAGTAGGTGATGCTTGTTAGTAAGAGTTGGCTAGGGCTAACACAGATAGGTATACATTTGATTTTTGTTTACTAGGAGAAGCTCTCTGACGCCTCAGGCAATGGGGTAGTCTGGAATGCACAGTGGCCTGAGCTCCCTGATCAGCCGGTGATGGGACAAAGCTGGCTGGAACTGAACTACCAATCCCACCTTTGGATACTTCAATGGCAGGGATAAGTACCAGTCCTGACTGGAGGAGTTGGTTAGGGGCAGCTCCTGATGAAATGCCCCAAGGTATCTGTGTGTGCGTGGGGGGGGGGGGGGGGGGGGAAGGGGTTGCCCCAGCTCCATGGCCTGAGCAGGGAGGAATGTGATCTTTCTCTCTTGGAAAGATAGAACACTGCTGTCTTTCTATAGATAGAAACACTGCTGTCTATCTCCAGGCTGCAATGTAGCTGAGTGCCATGAAAAACACCTGTCCCATGGCTTACTTCTGAAATGTCTTCTGCACAGAATCTCCTCCCTCAGTCCAAAACACATAGCTCTTTTACTCTCTACCTCAGGTACAATGCTGCTCGGTGCAGAGTGGGAGGAGCCTGCCTTTTGTGTAAACTTAGGCCTTGTTGGCCCACTGCCACTGGGGAAGCAGCTGCCCATAACATCCCTAGAATGGCCATCCTTCAGTGTGCCTGTGCCAAACTCCCATGGGTACTGCTAAGGCTGTGCCCACAGCAGTGGGTAGGCATGGAGGAGAAATCCCACTCTCCAGTCATGCCCAAGCACCAAGGCCACCTGGCCCCTGGGGTAGAGTCACACTATTCCCTTGCAAAGCCAAACACACTGCCATTATCTACATTGGAGGCAGTGTAGTCACTCTCAGCCCACACGTGGGGAGCTCTTGTATACAGGAAATTGTGTACTCTGTTTTATTTTGTTCCAAAGGACAAAGGACTAAGTGCAGCTCTTTTGGGGTGCTGTATTCTTTCATCCCCTAAGAGCAGCACTCTTTGAGGGCTAGTCCACTAGGAACCCCGAAGGTCCACTGGGTCCAGCCAGCCCTGTGACTGCTGCAATCTGAGCAGGTGCCAAGAGATGTCTGCAGGGGCTCCAATGATGTGGAGACACAAGGGCAAAGTTCCCTGGGCAGGACACAGTCCCCTAGTGGGTACACTTCTAGTAGGGCACCCGCTACTGCCACTTGGGATTTTGAGGTGAGGGCAAATAACCTAGCACAAGCTGGTAGTTTGGTGTATTAGCCTCAAGAAGTCCCCAAATGCACATATGAGCATTTGGGTTCACAAGATCAGAGAAGCTGTCTCACAGTTCAGGTAACAGCAGTCTTCTGCAGGTGCAGGGGGAGGCAAAAACACTCCTATCTACCCTTTTGTGAGGTAATACCATGTCCCTCTCTAAGATCTGCCAGACCTTGTTTCCTTCTTTTTCTGTGCCCTACTTCCCAAGAGTTTTCCACTAGACTCAAGCACTCTCCACTTGATTCCATTTGAGTTATGATTATTCACCTGCAAATCTGGCTCCTATTTCTGAGAACTGGTGTCTGACATCTCTAGTCGGCTGTTTTCTATGCATGTTCTGTTACAGGAAAAGTTTCCTGTCCCCTGGTATAAAGCATTATTCAAAGAAAGCTACCTCAAAGTAGATGGAAAAAGACTCCGTTTCTCAGACTCCATGTCACCCTTCAGCTACCAGTATGTTCCTTTGCTCCCATGTAAAGAAAATTTTTGAAAAAGTTTTATATACTCTCTCCAATTTCTCTCCTCATTTTCTTTTGAATTTAGTACACTTAAACTTTAGCCTTCATTGAAATTTCTCTTATCAGCATCATCGGTGTTATAAATTTAAGGTAAAATTTTCAGGCCTCTTGTTGTTTGATATAGCAGCAGTGTCTGACATGATTGGGCACATTCGAAACTTTTTTTTTTTCTTGTCTTGGCTTCTTCACCACATGTCTTCTTGCTTCACTGATTGCTTCTTCTCAGCATCCTTTGCTGATCTTTTATCTTCCTGGCCTCTTAATGCTGGGTGCTCCAGGTTCAGTTCTTGGTCCTCTTATCTATCTAAATTGCCTCGGTGATTGTATCTAGTTTCACAACATTAATTAACATCTACACAGTCAGAACTTCCAAATTTCTGTCTCTAACCTGGACCTCTCCTCTGATTCATACATCCAATTTGGCATCTTTATTTGGACACCTCCAAACAACCTGTCCAAACAGAAAACCTAATAATCCCTCCTGAAACCTGCTATCCCCAAAGTCTTTGCATGTCTGTTAATGTAAGCTCCTTTTTTCCAATTGCTCAGGCCAAAACCCTTTGAATGATTTTTGACTCCTCTTGTTCACACTTTGCATTCTATCCATTTGAAAATTCTGTTGACTCTACTTTATCTAAACACCACCCACTTCTTATCACCTCTTTTGCTAAAGTTGTAGTCCAAGTGATATGGTTTGAATATGTCTCCCAATGTTTGTGCTGGAAACCTAATCCTCAATGCAAAAATATTGAGAGGTGGGACATTTAAGAGTTGATTAAGTCATGAAAGTTTTGCCTTAATGAATGGGTTAGTGTCATTATCTCAGGAGTGTATTGGTTATTGTCAGAGAGGGTTTGTTATAAAAGTAAGTTTGGTCCCCTTTTGCCTCCCCTTCACTCTCTTGCCCACGAGATGCCTTTTACCATGTGAGATGTGGCAAGTAGACCCTCATCAGATGTCAGCCCCTCAATCTTGGACTTCTAGCCTCCAGAACTGTAAGCCAAATAAATTTCTTTCCTTTATAAATTACCTAGTCTGTGGTATTCTGTTACAACAGCATTAAACAGACTAAGACACCAAGCCATTGCCATCTCTTACTTGAATTAATAAAATAGCTTTTGACTCATCTCCCAGCTTTTCCCCTTCATCTCCTTTATCCATTCACAACACAAGAATTAGAATATTCCCATTTGTATGTAATTTAAATCACATAACTTCCCTATTTGCAACTTTTCAACGGTCCCATCTCACTGAGAATAAAAGCCAAAGGCCTTTAAATGGCCTACATGAACCTATGTGATCTGGCCCTATTATGCCTCTGTCCTTATATGCCACCACTTTGTCAGGCATGCAAATGTGCTCCTAAGATCTCCTGCTGCAGAGAGAATTGACTGACAGCTTCAACTGCTGTGGTCAGAAATCTGTCACTAAATTCATGACAAGGCCATGCTTCCCATGGGCTTCTCTCAATGACTAAGCACGCCAGGATACTCAATATAGGACCATTCGTAGAATAGTCAGGATTCCTCTGATGGGAGGCTTTAGCTCATAGACTCCCCATTAGCCTGTTCAGAACTTTTCTAGCACTGTGCTGCAATCTGAGACTCTTGATACCCAAACCTCCCTCAGAGGGATCAGACATAGATGATGGTCTGAGGCTTTCCCTTCCTCTTCCGAATCCTCCCTCTTTGCCCTCACAAGTGTTTCTCCCATCAAATAACCTATGAGCATCTTTCAAAACTTTGTGAAATTATGGCATATAATTTTTCACTTGAAGACATTGACTCTAATTTGATATTTGACAGCTATTTCTCATGATGTGGGTGGTGAGTTCGAGAATTTATTTTTCACACTGCAGCTCATTAGCTATACTAAGTCAAAGTTATAAATAGTTCATATTAGGGCAAGAAATACCCCTATCATTTTGGCAAATAACTCCATTAGATGAATCTTTCTAAAATACAAAATGGTTGCTTTAGCTTGTATATTTTTGTGAAACTTTTAATGAGCAGAACCTCAATTTAGCAATATAAGGTTGAAGAATTACTGCATTTATAACTGCAAGTGAAATGTCAGTGTTGAAACAGATGTCAAATTTTATTCAATTTTCTAAATTAAAATACATAAATTTGACTCTATGGAAACTTTAAAGAACTGTTTGATAAAAACCACTGAGGAATGTGAAATTTTATTCAATGACATCATTAAACATTAAATGACATCATTAAACATCTAAGACTATTTGAAGATGTTTGAAAAAATGTTTTCTATTGAGAAAGATTACAAACTGGCCGAGGACCCACTCGTTGACTTTCTCTTGAAAACATTTTGTTATTAAGGACTCTGAATAATCGATATATATTAGTCAAGGCACTGGCAGATTTGGTGTCTGGTAAGGGCCTGCTCTCTGGTTCTATATGGTGTCTTTTCCCTGTGTGTTCACATGGTAAAAGGGACAAGGGAGCTCTGAGGTTTTCTTAATGCCCTTTTTGTAAGGGCATTAATCCCATTCATGAGGGCTCTAGTCTCAGGATCTAATCACCTTCCAGAGGTCACATCTCCTAATAGCATCATTTTGAGGTTAGAATTTCAACACAAGAAATTTGGGAGACACATATTTATACCATCATGCCAGTCTTGCTTCTGAATCAGGTTATTGTGAAGACAGACATTGGAAAAGGTAACTGCAATAATGACAGTTGGTTATTTGACATTTTCTAGGAATATTAACCATGCTGAAGAATTCACATACTTGTTACATTTTGCAGTATAAGCTTTGGAGGAATAAGTATGCGCAAACACGAGGACTAAAATACATTCCTTGCTATCCCTTCCTCCATACTGTCTCCTCAGCAATGGTTCATGGCCTAAACGTGAAGTGCTCATTATATTTGTTCAGAGTACATTACTTTCAGCTCAATTTTTCACCTGTAACTAGCCACCATGTATTCTCATCTCTTCTGTTAAAAAGTACAAAAGCGAAGGTGTAAAAATACTACAATGCCCTTCTGTAATGGGATTTTTTGCTCTGAATTGGGAACATAAGAGACACATTAAATGGAACATGCCAAAATGCTAAGGCAGCATGAGGGAGACCATCTGTCTCAATATTCTTTCTAGTTAATTTTAAATGAGCAAAAGATTAAAAATATGTTTTCCTAGTCCTTGCATCTTCACAGAGGAAATCCATTAAAGCAGGAGCTTTGCCATTTGCCATTCCCTTATCTGTCTCCAAGTTACCAGCATTTAAACGAAGTCATGAAGCATCTAGGAAGAGAGGGTTTGGAAGACAGAGTGTTAAAAAGTGATAGATTTGTTTGCTGACTGTATTAGTTTCCTATTGCTGCTGTAACAAATTATCACAAACACCATGGCTTAAACAACACAGTTTATGCTACAGTTCTGTAGGGTAGAAATATAAAATGGGTCTTACTGGGCTAAATTTAAGGTATCCACCATGCTACACTTTAAAAAAAAAAAAAAAAAAAAAAAAGATCTAGTATCTAAATTCTCTGGTAGATCAAAGAATAGTTGTTTCCTTGTCTTTTGCTGCTTCCAAAAATACCCTCTCATTCTTCAGCCTGGTCCCTTCCTCCATCTTCAAAGCCAGCAATGTTGCATCTCTGACAGAAAGGACATTGTTTAAGTATATAATGGGTAACAAGTAAAACCTGAATACAATTTATTAGATGAAAATTAACTATAGTGCTAATCTTACATTTGTTAAGCTTAGCACAACTTATATTTCACAGTCCCATTTCAAGAGTGAATGGCTGGTTCAGTATTCATTTTTAAGCATATTTTTAATTCTTTTATTTCAGTAGTTTTTGGGGAACAGGTGTTTTTTTTGTTACATAGGTAAGTTCTTGAGTGGTAATTTCTGAGATTTTGATGCATGCATCACCTGAGCAGTGTACACTGTACTTAAGTATAGTCTTTTATCCATCAACCCCATCCTACCCTTCCCCATGAGTCCCCAAAATTCATTATATCATTCTTGTGCCTTCATATCCTCGTAGTTTAGGTCCTACTTATAAGTGAGAACATATGATACTTGATTTTCCATTCCTGAGTTATTTCACTTAGAATGGTCTCCAGCTCCATCCAGGTTGCTGCCAATGCCATTATTTTGTTTCTTTATATGGCTGAGTAGTATTCCACTGTGTATACACACATTTTCTTTTTCCATTCGTTGGTTCATGGGCATTTAGGCTGGTTTCATATATTTGCAGTTCTGAATTATGCTATTGTAAACATGTGTCTGCAAGTGTCTTTTTCATATAATGACTCCTTTACTCTGGGTAGATACCTAGTAGTGGGATTGCTGGATCAAACAGTAGATCTACTTTTTGTTCTTTAAGGAATCTCTATACTGTTTTCCATAGAGGTTGTACTAATTTACATTCCCAGCAGCATTATTAAAGTACTCCCTTTTCAACACATCCACACCAACATCTATGATTTTTTGATTGCTTAATTATGGCCATTCTTGCAGGGGTAAAGTGGCATCTCATTTTGCTTTTGGTTTGCATTTTTCCTGATAACTAGAGATGTTGAGCATTTTTCACGTTTGGCCATTTGTATATCTTTTGAGAATTGTCTACTAATGTCCTTTGTCCACTTTTTGATGTGATTATTTTTTCTCTTGCTGATTTGAGTTCCTTGTAGATTCTGGATATTCTTTGTTGGATACATAGTTTGAGAATATTTTCTCCCATTCTGTAGGTTGTCAGTTTACTCTGCTGATAACTTATTTTGCTGTGTATAAGCTTTTAGTTCAATTAGGTCCTGTCTATTTATCTTTGTTATTGTTGGATTTGCTGTTGGGTTCTTGGTGACGAAGTCTTTGCCAATGTCTAGAAGGGAGGGTTTTTCCAACGTACTAGAATTTTTATGGTTTCAGGTCTTAGATTTAAGTCTTTGATCCATCTTGAGTTAATTTTTGTATAGGGTGAGAGATGAGGATCCAGTTTCATTCTTCTACACATGGCTTGCAATTATCCTGGTACCATTTCTGGAAAAGGTTGTCCTTTCTCCACTTTGTTTTTGTTTGCTTTGTTGAAGGTCAGTTGACTGTAAGTATTTGGCTTTATTTCTGGATTCTCTATCCTGTTCTGTTGGTCTGTGTGCCTATTTTTATACCAATACCATGCTGTTTTTGATAACTATAGCCTTTGTAGCACAGTTCAAAGTCAGGTAATGTGATGCCTCCAGATTTGTTCTTTTTGCTTAATCTTGCTTTGGTTATGTGGGCTCTTTTTTGATTCTATATGTATTTTAGGATTTTTTTTTCTAGTTCTGTGAGGAATGATGCTGCTTTGACGGGAATTGCATTGAATCTGTGGATTGCTTTTGGAAGTATGGTCGTTTTTGCAATATTGATTCTACCCATCCATGAGCAATGGGATGTGTGTTAATTTGTGTCATTAATGATTTCTTTCAGCAGTGTTTTTTAGTTTTCCTTGTAGAAGCCTTTCACCTTCTTGGGTATGTTCCTGTTTTTTTGGCAGCTGTTGTAAAAGGAATTGAGTGATTGATTTCATTCTGAGCTTGGTCATTGTTGGTGTATAGCAGTGCTACTGATTAGTGTACATTAATTTTGTATCCTGAAACTACTGAACTCAGTTATCACATCTAGGAGCTTTTTAGATGAGTCTTTAGGATTTTCTAGGTATACAATCATATCATCAGCAAACAACAGTTTGATTTCCTCTTTACTGATTTGGATACCATTTATTTCTTTCTCTTGTTTGATTGCTCTGGCTAGGACTTCCAGGACCATGTTGAATAGAAATGGTAAAAATGGGCATCCTTGTCTTGTTCCAATTGTCGGGGCGGGAGAGGGGAGGGAATACTTTCAACTTTTCCCCATTCACTATAATGTTGGCTGTGGGTTTCTCATAGATGGTTTTTATTACCTTTGAGGTATGTCCCTTCTGTGCCAAGTTTGCTGGGGTTTTTAATCATAAAGGGATGCTCGATTTTGTCAAACTTTTCAGCATCTATTGAAATGATCATATTTTTCTTTTAAATTCTGTTCATGTGCTGTATCACATTTATTGACTTGCTTATCTTAAACCATCCCTGCATCCCTGGTATGAAACCCACTTGATCATGGTATATTATCTTTTTTAATATGCTATTGGATTCAGTTAGCTAGTATCTTGTGGATTTTTCTATCTGTTCTTCAGGGATATTGGTCTGTAGTTTTTGTTAGTTATGTCCTTTCCTGTTTTGGGGATTAGGATGATTCCGGCTTCATAGAATGATTTATAGAGGATTCCCTTTTTCTTTTGGATTAATTTCAGTAGAATTGGTATCAATTCTTCTTTGAATGTCTGATAGAATTCAGCTGTGAATCCATCTAGTCCTGGGCTTTTTGTTTGGCAATTTCTTACTGTTTCAATCCTGCTACTTGTTATTGGTCTATTCAGTTTCTATTTTTTTCCTGGCTTAATCTAGGAGGGCTGTATATTCTCAGGAATTCATCTTCTCTAGGTTTTCTAGTTTGTGTGTGTGTGTGAAGGTGTTCACAGTAGCCTTGAATGATCTTCTGTATTTCTGTGGTATTGGTTGTAATATCTCCAATTTTTTTCTTTTTCTTTTCTTTTTTTTTTTATTTGGAGATGGAGTCTCATTCTGTAGCCCAGGCTGGAGTGCAATGGCGCGATCTCGGCTCACTGAAACCTCCACCTCCTGAGTTCAAGTGATTCTCCTGCCTCAGCCTCCCAAGTAGCTGGGGCTACAGGTGTGTGCCATCATGCCTGGCTAACTTTGTTTCTTTAGTAGAAATGGGGTTTCACCGTGTAAGCCAGAATGGTCTCGATCTCCTGACCTCGTGATCTGCCAACCTGACCTCCCGAAGTGCTGGGATTACAGATGTGAGCCACCACATCTGGCCCCATTTCACTTCTAATTGAGCTTATTTGGATCTTCTTTTCTTGGTTCAGCTCACTAATGGTGTATCAATTTTGTCTTTCTTTTCAAAGACCCAGGTTTTTGTTTCATTTATCTTTTATATTTTTTATTTTGGTTTAAATTTAATAGTTCCACTGTGATCTTTGTTATTGCTTTTCTTCTGCTGGTTTTGGGTTTGAATTGTTCATTTTTCTCTAGTTCCATGAGGTGTGACCTTAGATTGTTTATGCTTTTTCAGACTTTTTTGATGTGGGCATTTAATGCTCTGAACTTTCCTCTCAGCACTACTTTTGCTGTATCACAGAGGTTTTGATAGGTTGTGCCACTATTAATTCAGCTCAAAAAATAATTTCCATCTTAACTTCATTGTTAACCCAAAGATCATTCAAGAGCAGATTATTTAATTTCCATGTATTTGTATAGTTTAGGGTTTCTTTTGGAGTTAATTTCCAGTTTTATTCCACTGTAGTCTGAGAGGATACTTGATATAGTTTTGGTTTTCTTAAATTTATTGAGACTTATTTTGTGACCTATCATATAGTTTATCTTAGAGAATATTCCATGTGCTGGAAGAATGTATGTTCTGCAGTTGTTGGAGAGAATGTTCTGTATTTGTTAAGTCCATTTGTTCTATGGTATAGTTTAAGTCCATTGTTTTTGTTGACTTTCTGTCTTGATGACCTGTCTAGTGCTGTCAGTGAAGTATTGAAGTCCCCGAATATTATTGTGTTGCTGTCTATCTCATTTCTTAGGTCTAGTAGTAATTGTTCTATAAATTTGGGAGCTCCAGTGTTACATGCATATATATTTAGGATTGTGATATTTTCCTGTTGGACTAATCTTTTTAACATTATATAATATCCCTCTTTGGTGTGTGTGTGTGTGTGTATGTGTGTGTTTTTTCTTTTTTTTTTTTCCTGTTGCTTTAAAGCCTGTTCTCTCTGATACAAGAATAGCTACTCTGCTCACTTTTGGTTTTCATTTGTATGGAATATCTTTTTCTACACCTTTACTTTGAGTTTCTGTGTGTACTTAGGTGTTAGGTGAGTCTCTTGAAGACCACCAATACCTGGTTGGTGGATTTTTATCCATTCTGCCATTCTGTATCTTTTAAGTGGAACATTTAGGCCATTTACATTCAATATTAATATTGACATGTGGGGTACTATTCTATTTCATCATGCTAGTTGTTGTCTTAATACCTTGATTTTTTTTTTCATTGGGTTTTATAGGCCCTGTGAGATTTATTCTTTAAGGAGGTTCTATTTTGGTATATTTTGAGGTTTTTTTTCAAGATTTAGAACTCCTTTTAGCAAATTATCTCGGAATTTGCTTGTCTGAAAAAGACTATCTCTCCTTCATGAAACCTAGTTTTGCTAGATACAAAATTTTGGATGACAATTATTTTGTTTCAGGAGGCTAAAGATGAGACCTTAATCTCTTCTGTCTTGTAAGGTTTCTGCTGAGAAATGTGCTGTTAATCTGATAGGTTTTCCTCTGTAGGTTATCTGATGCTTTTGTCTCAAAGCTCTTGAGATTCTTTCCTTCATGTTGAATCTAAATAACCTGATGACTATGTGCCTAGGTGACGATCTTTTTACAATGAATTATCCAGGTGTTCTTTGTGCTTCTTATATTTGGATATATAGATCTCTAACAGTGCCAGGAAAGTTTTCCTCGATTATTCCCCCAAATACGTTTTCTAAACTTCTAGATTTCTCTTCTTCCTCGTGAACACCAACTATTGGGTTTTGCCATTTAATATAATCCCAAATTTCTTGGCTTTGTTCATTATTTTTAATTGTTTTTTATTTTTCCTTGTATGACTGAGTTAATTCAAAAGCCTTGTCTTTGAGCTCTGAATTTCTTCTATTTAGTCTATTCTTGAACCTTTCCACTGCATTTTGTATTTCTATAAGTGTCTTTCATTTCCAGAAGTTGATTGTTTTCTCTATTTTTCTGGAGAACTTATCCATTGATAAAAAAACTTAACTGTATTGTTTTTTAAACTTATTTAAATTGTTTTTCACCTTTCTCTGGTATCTCCTTGAATAGCTCTCAATCAACCTTCTGAATTCTTTAGCTGGCAATTCAGAGATTTCTTCTTGTGAATCCATTGTTGGGGGGCTGGTGTGATTTTTGGGGGATGTTATAGAACCCTGTTTTGTCATATTAGAATTACTTCTCTGGTTCCTTCTCGTTGAGTAGACTATTTCAGTGTAGAGGTCTGAAACTCAAGGCTTTCTGTTTAGATTCTCTTGTCCCACATGGTGATCCCTTGATGTGCTACACTACTTCCCCTAGGGATGGGGGTTCCTGAAAGCCCAACTGCAGTGATTGCTATTGCTCTTCTAAGTCTAGCCACCTAGTGGTCCTACCAGGCTCTGGGCTTGTGCTGGGAGATATCTGCAAAAAGTCCTGTGATCTGATTAATCTTGAGGTCTTCCAGCCCTGGATACCAGCACCTGCTTTGGTGGAGGCAGCAGGGAAATGAAGTAGACTGTGCGAGAGACCTTAGTTTTGTAGGTACGTTTAGTGTGCTGGCTTTCTTGAATGTTGGTTATGCTAGGAGTGAAGTTGTCATATGGACACACTCAGGACCTCTGGTTAGCCAGGATGTCGTAGGCAGTGGAATTAGCTGTTGTCTTTTCTTTCCTGGGATCAGGATTATTTTGTCATGAGTTGCTATAATGGCGTGAGTTTGTTAGCAGCAGGAGGTGGCACTTTCAAGAGAGCGTCAGCTGCAGTAGTAGTAGGGGATCTATGCTTATCCTAAGTTGGCCAGGGTACGTATTTTGGTTTCTCAAGCAATGGGTGGGGCCATAAAGCTCCCAAGAGTTTCTCTCTTGTCATTGGCTACCAGGGTGGGTAGAGAAATGCCATCATGTGGGGGCAGGGTTAGGCAGCTCTGGGCTCAACCTCTCCTTGAGGGGGGCTTGCTGTGTGGTCTCGGTGAGGGTTGGGGGTGGTTCTCAGACCAGTCGGGTTGTGTTCCAGAGGGGAGCCTCTGCTGTGTCATACAGTTTGCCAGGAAGTGGGGGATAGCTGAGAGTCCTCATCCAGCTCCCAGGCCGTTGACAAGGCCCTCCCACAGTGCCCCCTACCCTCAGTTTCCTTCAGGCCATGAGCTTCCCCAATGAGAAAGCATAACCTCACTCCTCCCTGTCTGCCCACTCCTTGGGCTGTGGCTCCTGCCATACTGTGCTGGAATCTACAGCAGTTCCCACTCATCCCCGGGACTCCACTCAAGAGAATTTATGCCCAGTCAAAAACACTACCAACTTCAGTTGGAAGCTTCCTTTACCCTGCTACGCCTCTCCAATTTAGCCGGGTACCTTCCCTGAGGGCCCCTGTGAGATAGTCAGGGATGGCTTCTATAAGCTAGGGCTGGAGATTGGGAGTATCTGCAAGGCACTTTCCACTGCTACTTCTACTTGTATGTTTTGTACCACTCCGAGTCCATTTCAGCTCTAGGTTAGGTTAAATCCTCTTTTATGATCTGGATTTTCAGATTCTTTAGTGTGGGTGTGTGTTCTAAGGTAAGTTTTCCTTCTCACACACCTTAGGAACTCACAATTTTTAGCCTGTCCTGCAGAATTTGCAGCAGCATGCTGCTTCTTTCAAAGGATATGTGAATTATTTTGTTTTCCTGGTATGTTCCTGTGGTGGTTTTTGGAGCAAAGGATCACAGTGTGAGTCTACACATGCTGTTTTGTCTGTCTGAGTGGGAGCTGCACATTAGCGCTGTTTCTCATCTACCATCCCAGTTCTGCATTTATTTTTAAGAACAATATCTTCCCCCTTAAGTTGTTTACCTCTATAAGATTGATGGTTGCTTATGTGTTAGGTCAAACATGCAAGTGGTGAGTGGGTAAAACTTCTTTGTTATTACACAAGGAACACATGTTTATTATAGAAATTTTTGGAAAATCTACATACGCAAAAGGAAAAAGATAAGTCATCGGCAATCTCACCATGGAAAGTGAATCACTGGTAACATTTTGGAACATATTCTTCCAGCATTATTTCTATGCAAATACACAGAAAATAGAATATATATAGTCTATTTTAAACCTCTTTAACAACTGGAGATTGTTTCATGTCATGTCTTTTTTTTTGGCATTTTAAACTAATGATAGATAGTATTCCATTATTTGAATATGCCAAAATGTAACTCTTTTTCTCAGTGACATTTATATTTCTTTGGATTTTTTGCTATTAAATGCAACTCTGTGCCGTGCAAATATTTTCATAAGGATAAACTTCTAAAAGAGGAGCCCCGAGGTGAAAGATCATATATGGTTTAAAGACTGTTAATACATCTTGCCAACCTTTTGTTGTGTAAGACCTAAAATTAAGGACTGACGTAATATGCTGCCTTGACATCTGGTAAAATCAGGAAGGCTTCAGATGGCCTAACTGAAAGTTTCCCTCCCTACTCTGCTCCTGCAGATAGGGTTCCCCCCAAACAATCTCTTATTACCAGGACCAAGTGCAGTTCCTGCTTATCCCTGGGTAAGGAGTTTCAGTTCTGTTCCAGCCTACAGCAGGCAAGCAAGCCAATCACACACTCCACAAGAACCAGGCACGTTTCACTCTTGATACTATAAATCCTGCCTCCCACAGTGATTACATGTTCACTCTTCACAAATGCAACCCCTGTTTGGGCCTGCATGGTGTGTAATGTCTTCCTCCACTGGATTGTGACTGACAAATTGCTATTGATCTCACCTGTGCAGTGTCAGGTATCCTGTTTGGCCATCTCCATGACCCTAGGGTATGAATCCCTCCCTCATCAATGAGGTGAAGGGCAGGCAATTAAAATGCTTACCTTCAGAAAAATTGAATTTATTTTTTGATGGTGGTTCTAAAGCATTTGAGATCATGAATCCTACACAAATCTTACGAAAATTCAGAATTCTAATTCCAAACAAACGAGCTGCTGCTCAAACGTACACATTTTGCATGCAATTTAAGATTATTTAAGGGATTCTCTGAAGCACCCAGAATGACTCATGAATTTGTGAATCTTTGTTTAAAAAAAAGGATTATTATTGGCTCAATTTTAAAATACATTATTTTTGTTCCCTTGCCATGTAAAATGTGCTTCTAATAGCTTATATTTCAAGACATTTTTATAACAATGTTACTACATATATTACCATATAGATGGACTAAATGTTAAATATGTGGGAAGAACAAATGTCTTAGAGATTCTGTTATCCAGTTTAAAAAAAAAAAAAAGTGGTTTGTTTTTGGGTGGTATATTTTGTTTCGTTTTGTTTGTTTGTTTTTTTCTTTCCAGAACTAGGAAAAAGAAGGCTAAATGTACTATTTTTTGTGTCTGCTTCACATTGGGCCCCATGCCAGGCATTGCAGGAGTAATAGTTCTTTAATCTTGCAAGATTATGAGAATGATGAATGTAGATTGCCACGCAGTAGATATTCCATTAATTGAGAAACCATGAGGTACCGTAGAATTTGGATTTTGACAATAGAATGACCTGAACTCGAATCTTGATGTATCCACAGCATAATCTTAGACAGTTTACTTAAACTGTTTCATTTTTCTCATCTGTAAAAATGAAAATCAAAATAATAGTACTTATCTTGTATGGTTTATAGGCATTAAAAGTAACTGCTGATATATTAAGTACCTTTAGTACCCGGCATTGGTATACATCAATACATTTTTATTACCACTTCTCCTTGCAGCTGTGGAAACAGGTCTAGAGGACTTGCCAGAATGTCACACAGATATCAATTCTATGACCATAAGTTACTGTCAGGGTCTGAGTCAAGTGAAAGATAATTGTAAACAGATTATAATTAGATTAATTTTCAGAATGTGTATGGCTTTCTGAAATTTCTATTAGCATACAAACATCTGTCAAAAAATAAACACTCAGGGCTAGGGAATAAGAATACATCTTAATTTTCTTAATGTTTATGTTTAAGGGGTACAAGTACAGATTTCTTACATGAATGTATTGTATAATGGTGAAGTCTGGGCCCTTAGTGTAGCCATCACCTGAATAGTGAACATTATACCCAGTAGGTGGTTTTTTTTTAACCCTTAGCCCCTCCCACCTCCCACCATTTTAAGTATCTAATGCCTGTTATTCTGCTCTGTATATCCATGTGTACTCATTGTTTAGCTTTCACTTATAAGTGAGAACATGTGATAGTTGACTTTCTATTTCTGAGTTACCTCACTTAAGATAATGGCCTCCAGTTCCATCCATGTTGCTGCAAAAAAAAATGATTTCATTGTTTTTTTAACTGAGTAGTATTCCATGGTGTATATACCGTATTTTCCTTCTTTAATGCTCCATTGATACTTAGTTTGTTTCCATGACTTTGCTATTGTGAATAGTGCTATAATAAACATCAGAGTGCAGGTATCTTTTTTGATATAATTCCTTTTTTGTGGGGGGAGATGCCTAGTAGTGGGGTTGCTGGATCAAATGGTAGTGCTGTTTTTAGTTCTTTCAGAAATCTCCATACTGTTTTCCATACAGGTTATATTAACTTACATTCCTGCCAAGGGTCTCTAAGTGTTCCCTTTTCTCCACATACTCACCAACATCTGTTGTTTTCTGACTTTTTAATAATAGCGCTTCTGACTCGTGTAAGGTGATACCTCATTTTGGTTTTAATTTGAATTTCTCTGATTTGTGATATTGAGCATTTTTTCATAAATATATTGGCCATTTGCATGTCTTTTGAAAAATGTTTATTCTTATCCTTGGCCCACTTTTGAATGGGACTATTTGCTTTTTTGTTATTGAGTTGTTTGAATTTGTCTATTTCTGGTTTTGTTACATTTGCTTTTGATGACTTAGTCATTAATTCTTTTCCTAGGCCAATGTCCAGAAGAATTTTTCCTAGGTTTTCTTCTAGTATTTTTAGTTTGAGGTTTTACATTTATGTCTTTATCTTGAGTTAATTCTTGTATATGGTGAGAGGTACGGATCCAGCTTCATTTTTCTACATATGACTACCCAATTTTTTCAGCACTATTTATTAAATAAGGTATACTTCTCCAGCATATATTTTCATTGACTTTGTTGAAGATCACTTGGTTGTATGTAGGTGGCTTTATTTCTGGGTTCTCTATTCTGTTCCATTGATGTATATGTCTATTTTTATACCAGTACCATGTTGTTCTGGTTACTATAGATAGAATTGTAGTATAATTTGAAGTCAGGTAATGTTATGCCTCCAGCTTTGCTCTTTTTGCTTAGGATTGCTTTGCTATTAAATGTTTTTTGATTTCAAATGACCTTTAGGATTTTTTTTTCTAATTCTGTAAAAAATGACATTGGTAATTTGACAAGAATTTCCTTGAATCTGTAGAATTCTTTGGTTAGTATGGTGATGTTAATGATATTCTTCCCTTCCAACTGCATGGGATGTTTTCCCATTTGTATGTGTCATCTATGATTGCTTTTATCAGTGTTTTTTAGTTCTCTTTATGCAGAAGGCATATTAGGCCATTCTTGCATTGCTATAAAGAAGCACCTGACACTGTAATTTATAAAGAAAAGAGGTTTGACTCACAGTTCTTCAGGCTTTATAGGAAGCATGGTGCTGGCATCTACTCAGCTTCTAGGGAGTCCTCAGGAAGCTTACAATCATGGTGGACGTAAGCAGAAACGGGACAGAGTGGAAGGGAGGTGCCACACACTCTTAAATGACCAGATCTCGCAATAACTTACTATTGCGAAGATAGCACCAAGCCATAAGGGATTTGCCCCATGACCCAAACACCTCCCACCAATTCACGCCTCCTGAATTGGGAATTACAATTCAACGTGAGATTTGGGAGGGGCCGAATGTCCAAACTATATCATTCTGCCTTTGGCACATCCCAAATCTCATGTCCTTCTCTCACTGCAAAAATACAATCATACCTTCTTAACAGTTCCCCAAAGTCTTAACTCATTCCGCCATTATCTGAAAAGTCCAATGTCCAAAGTCTGATCTGAGATAAGGCAAATCCCTTCCACCTATGAAACTTAACTTTTTTTTTTTTTTTCTTCCAAGAGACAAGGGGTGAATAGGCATTGGGTAAACATTGCTATTCCAA
This sequence comes from Hylobates moloch, assembly GCF_009828535.3. Lineage (NCBI taxonomy): Eukaryota > Metazoa > Chordata > Mammalia > Primates > Hylobatidae > Hylobates > Hylobates moloch. Next base: position 129,451,288 of record NW_026652282.1, read on the forward strand.
AGTGAAAAACTGGCCAAAAGGGGCTACAGGCCTCATGCAGTTTGAAATCCAGCAGGTAGTTATTAAATCTTAAAGTTCAAAAATAATCTCTTTTGACTCCATGTCCCACATCCAGGGCACACTGGTGCAAGGGGTGGGCTCCCAGGGTGTTCGGCAGCTCTGCGCCTGTTGTTGTTGCAGGGTTGAGTCCCTGAGGTAGCTTTCAAGGCCTGGAGTTGACCGATTGTGGCTTTCCATGCTGAGGGTGTAAGCCGACAGTGGGTATACCATTCTGGAATCTGGAAGGCAGTGGATGCCTTCTCATAGCTCCACTAGGCAGTGCCCCGTTGGGGACTCTGGGTGGGGGCTCCAACCCCACATTTCCCCGTGGAACTGACCTAGTAGGAATTCTCTGGGGGAGCTCTACCCTGTAGCAGGCTTCTGCCTGGGCACCTAGAATTTTCCATACATCCTCCGAAATCTAAGCAGAGGCTGCCAAATGTTCAGTCTTATATTCTGTGCACCTAAAGGCTTAATGCCATGTGGAAGCTGCTAAGGCGTATGACTTGCGTTCTCCAAAGTAGCAGCCTGAGCTGTACCTGGGCCCCTTTGAGCCACAGGTAGAGCAGCTGGGATGTTGGGAACACCCTCCAGAGGCTATTTGGGGCAGCAGGGCCCTGGGACTGTGATGGGAGGGGCTGCCAGGAAGGACTCTAAAATGCCTTCAAAGCCTTTTCTCCGTTGTCTTTAATGTTAGCAGTTAGCTCTCTTTCACGTATGCAAATATCTCCAGAAAGTGGTTGTTCTACAGCTTGCTTGAATTCCTCTCCTTAAAAGCTTTTCTTTCTTTGCCCTGTGGCTAGGCTGCAAATTTCCCAAACTCTAACACTTTGCTTCCTGTTTAAATATAAGTTCCAACTTTAAGTCATTCCTTTGCTACTGCATCTGAACATAGGCTGTTAGAAGCAAAATTGAACACTTTGCTGCTCAGATATTTCTTCTGCCAGATATTTTAGGGTCATCACTCTCAAGCTCAAACTTCTACAGACCTCCAAGTCGTGAACAGAATGTAGCCAAGCTCTTTGCTAAAGCATAACATACCTGACCTGTGCTCCAGTTCCCACTAAGTTTCTAATTTTCACCTGAGATCTCAGAAGCCTGGACTTCACTGTCCATATCACTATCAGCATTTTGGTCACATCCACTTAACCAGTCTGTAAGAAGTTTCAAACTTGCCTTCATCTTCCTGTCTTCTGAGCCCCCCAAACTCTTCCAACCTCTGCTTGTTACCCAGTTCCAAAGCTGCCTCCACGTTTTCAATTATCTCTATTGCAATGCCACAGTCCTCGGTACCAATTTTCTGTGTTAGACCATTCTTGCATTGCTATAAATACCTAAATCTGGGTACATTAGAAATAAAATAGGTTTAATTGGCTCACGGTTCTGCAGGCTTTACAGGATGCATGACGCTGGTATCTCATTGGTTTCAAAGGGGGCCTCAGGAAGCTTATAGTCATGACTGAAGGTTATGACGACAGCACCAAGCCATGATGGATTTTCCCCATGACCCAAACACCTTCCACCAGGCCCCACCTCCAGCATTGGGGATTACAATTCAACATGAGATTTGGGCTGGGAAAAATACACAAACTATATCAGAAGGGATGTCACGTTTGACAAAAAAAACAGGAATAGCTATAGCTGTACCATTTTGAGAATGCTCAAGGAACAGAGGCTTACTGGGAATTCATTTAGAAAATCTAAGTTGATGATTCATTCTCTGAGCTTCTGCCATGGTATTATCCCATAGTGGACTCCTCTGGAGTGATACAGCTGCATGCTTAGGGGTATCTGCCATATTTCAGACCCTGAGATTTTGCATACATTTTCTAATTTAAGCCCTACAACTAAAGAAGTGTACTTATCTCCATTTCATATGGTGAAACTGAAAGTCTGAGAGGTTAGTCACCTCCTAAGAAGTAGCACAGGCTGGAATGCAATCAAGGACTGTTTGACTGCTCTTACTTAAATTAGCTGAGGAATAAAATTACTACAGTTATATACTAATAACTATTACGATGACCAAGTATTAAATGTTTACTGTGTGCTGGGCACCTGCATAAGATACTTCATTTAATCCCCACCATAAACAGAGGACATAGATAATGTTATTACCTCTACAATGAAGCAGAAACAGAGGTTTAAAGAGTCAGTGACTTGGTCAGTCAGGACCACACAGCTAGGAAGTAGGTGAGGTAGTTTTCATATTTCATTTCTTATACCAAGAATTAAGTATGGATAAGAATAAAAATTTGAGCTTGAATAGGAAGAAAACTTATCACACAATTAATATCAAAATAGTTTTCTATTGCACCAGTGATTTTATTTAAAGCAATGCAACTTTCATACCCTACCTGAAGTAAATGTCTGCTATAAATAAAATTAAGGACAATTTACCATCTTACTCATTTTTGCTAGAAAGTGTTATTACAGAAATAACTGGCTATAAACATCTTTATCTTTCACATTTAACATAAAATATACATTCTAAAACATAGATATACAAAATCATGAATAATTATAAATCAGATATCTGTGTAACCAGCAATCAAGTAAATAAAAAAGAACATCATTGGCACCAGTAAGCCCCTGAGAGACCCTTCTATTCACATACCCTTTCCATGTATATACACTCATCATTTTGACTTTGTGACATGCCTGCTCACATCTTTTGCCCATTTTTTTCACATTTATGTTGGAGCTCTTTATATATTCTAGAAATGAGTCCACTGATACTGCAAATATCTTCTTATATTCTGTAGCTTGTCTATTATGTCTTTTGATGAACATTTTTAACTTCAAGATAATTTTATGAGAAAATCATATATAACTTTGATAAATTTTTTCAAGTTTATATCAGTCATTTATGCTTTATGCCTTTCGTCTCATCTTACAAATAATTCCATATGTGGCATTCTTCTATATTATGAAGAAGCTTTATACTTTCATGTTTTCACATTTTAGTCTAAAATCCACCTGGAGTTGGTAATAGACGAGTGAGTTGGAGGTTCAGTTTAACTTTTTTTCATATCGTTACTCAATTATCCCAGCATCTCTTACTAAAAAGATTATCCTTTCCCATCCTTTGCTGTAATTCAAATGTCTCTGCATACATGGGTCTGTTTGTGGACTCTTTGTTTTTTTTCCCCTGTTTCTCTACTCGTCTATTCTAGCACCAGTATTACATTATGTAATACTTCTAATCTTCATATTTAGCAGAGCAAGAACTTTCACCTCTTTCTTAAAGTGTCATGGCTATTATTGACCCAGTAAATTTCTATATAACTTTGAGTCAGCTTTGTTAAATTCACATGCACAAACATAATCCCTCTTGCACTCTCACACACACACACACACACACACACACACACTCTCTCAAATTCTTATACACTTTGCCAAAATAACCCTTTACCAAAACAACCTTTAAGTGTTTAATTTTTAATTTTTTAAATTTCATAATGTAAAATGAAAAAATAAAATCTTTAGGGTATACTGTTCTATAAGTTTTGACAAGTACATAAAGTTGTGTAACTACCACCACAATCAAGATATAGAACAGTTACATCACCACTGAAAATGCCTTTGTGATGCTTGTTTGTTGTCAAATATTCCCCACTCTAATCTGTTAACCTTTGGTAGGGCTATTTATTTGAGACTGAGTCTGTCTCCAGGCTGGAGTGCAGTGGTGCAATCTTGGCTCACTGCAACCTCTGCCTCCCGGGTTCAAGCGATTCCCCTGCCTCAGCCTCCCAAGTAGCTTGGGCTACAGGTGACTGCTATCACACCTGGCTGATTTTTTGTATTTTAATAGACGGGGTTTCACCATGTTGGGCAGGATGGTCTCCATCTCCTGACCTTGTGATCTGCCTGCCTTGGCCTCCCAAAGTGCTAGGATTACAGCATGAGGCACCGCATGCAGCCTTTGATAGGGCATTTGAGTCTGGCTTCTTTCATTCAGCATAACGTCTCAGATTTTTTTCAAGTATTGCATCTATCAATAGTTAATTCCATTTTATTGCTGAGTAGCATAGAATTGTATGAATGTACCACAATTTGTGTATTCATTCATTGAGAGGAACTTGGGTAGACAGTTTTTGAAGATTATGAATAATGTTGCTATAAACTTTCACAATATAGAATTTTGTGTGCACATTAATTTTCATTTCTCAAAAGTAGGCTTGCTGGGTCATATAATAAGTGTATGTTTAACTTTATAAGAAACTTCCCCCATTTTTTTCCAAAATGGCTATATCATTTTGCATTCTTACTAGTAGTATAGCAAAGTTTTAGTTGCTCCATATCCCCACCAGCATTTGTGATTGTCTTTTTAAAAAATAGCCATTCTAGTACATGTATAGTGATATATTGCTAAGGTTTTCTTTTTCTTGCATTTCTCTAAGGATGAAAGATGTTTAACATCTTTTCATGCAGTTATTCACCATATGCATATCTTCTTTGAAGGGTCTGTTCAATCTTTTTTTCATTTTTGATTAGGGTTTTTGATTTTATGTTAACTTTTGAACGTCTAAATGTATATCCTGGATAGAACTCTTTACAGATACGTGATTTGCAAATATTTTTCTCAGGGTGAAGTTTGTCATTTTATCCAAGTTCTTCTCAATGAATGAATAGACAAACTGTGGTACATTGATACAATTCTAGGCTACTCAGCAATAAAATGGAATAAACTATTGATACGTGTAACACTTGAAAAAAATCTGAGACATTATGCCGAATGAAAGAAGCCAGAGTAAAAGCTTTGTCTTCTGCAGGAAAAAAAGCTGGTTTTTTGTTTGAAAGTTTGAAGAAGTCCAGTTTACCAAAGTTTTTTGCATTGCCTGTTTGTCATATCTAAAAACTCTTTGTTAACCCAAGGCCACAAAGGTTTTTTCTTTGGAAATTGTCCATATTAAAGTCTATACTGCATTTTTGTATTAATTTTGGGATAAGGTATGAGAAGGGATGGAGGTTTTTTTGCATATGGATATCGGATGTTTCTTGCAATGTTTGTTGAAGACTATCATTTCTGCATTGAATTGGGTTTATGTACTTCTTTCTAAACCCTTTTAGTATTCCATTTTAATGTATCTGTTTACTTCTAAACTACTTTTGTTTGTATTATATCTTTTTAGTGTTTGCTATAGTTATTTTAATATTTTTACCTTTCAGTCTACTTAGTATTTCACCATTTCAAGTAAAATGTAGAAGCTTAAGAACAATATAGGTCCCTTTGTCCTCCCACCTTGTTGTCACGTGTATTACATACATATACATTGAAAACTAGACAGTTTTTGCTTTCAACAGTCATGTACATTTTGTATAATTTAACAGGAGAACAAGAGTCTATTATATTTACTCAGATATTTACCATTTCTGCTGTTCTTCATTTCTAAAATTAAAAGCTTCCCTCTGGTATCACTTCGTTTCAGACTGACAAAGTTCCTTCAGCTATAAAGCAGATCTGCCAGTGACAAATGCTTTTCATCTTCCTCTTTCTGACAATATTTCTCTTTCACATAAGTTCTTGAAAGACATTTTTCTTTGTTATAAAATTCTGAGATAATAGTTCTTACCTTTAGCACTCAGATTTTATTCTACTGTCTTCTGGCCTTTATTTTTCATAAAATTTTTCAATTATTTGAATCGGTGTCCCCTTATCTGTAATGTTTCAGTTTTTCTCTGGCTGCTTTCAAGACTTTATCTTTGGTTTTTTAACAGTTTGATTATGATGTGTCTCTGCATGGTTTTGTTGAATGTGTCTTGCTCTCAGTTAATTGAGTGTCTTAAATATCTACATTTATCTATTTCACCAATTGTATGAAGTTTTTAGGCCTTATTCGAATGTATTTTCTGCACCAATTTGATTCTCTTCTCATGGAACTCCAATGACATGAACGCTTGTTACTGTTTCACAGGTTTCTGGGCATCTGTCTATTTTTTTATTTAAACATTTTCCTCTTTTTTCTTCAGGTCAGATGATCTCTATTGAAAAAAGAGAAAAAATTGGGATTTTCTTCCACACTCTTTAGACTGTAGGCCCCCCCTTTTCTTATTTTTCTTTTATCCTGGTGATAAATATGGGATTCTCCTATAGTTGAGCTGCTTATGCTGCTGTCACATAATTTTCGTGGAAAGTGACAAAGAAAACAGAAAAATGAGATTGTCCTCTCATTCTCTAGTGACCCCCTTTTTTTAGTACTATGATCAGAAAAACAGGGCTGAGTCTGGGACTTCTGCCTATCCAAATCCAGAATTATAGGATCTCCATCTCCGACACAAGGTTCCCCTCACACTCACTGGCTCTCATGTCCTTCTGTTGGTCCTCTAGCCACAAAGACAGGCTTTCTTTCAGATATTTGGCTACTTAATCCCACTACACAGTCCCGTGACTGAGGCCACATTCAGATTGAAGCTGAGAAAAACCTTTCTGTATCAATTGTTTTTCTAAGTATTGAATCACCTCCCCAGTTTGCCTTTTATTTACTTTTCAGAACCCTCAGGTAGTTGTTTTTGTATTTGGTCCAGGGTTTTTAGCTGTAATCGATAAGAGATAGGCTGTAAGGGGCTGACTACATCTTTGCTGGCACTGAGAATCACCCCCGTTATAATTTGAATTGGCATTATATGAAATCTCCAGGTCAGTTTGGGGGGAAATGACATTCTCACCTTTAGTGAGTATTCAAATCCTTAACTATCACATCTTCTATTTGTATTTCTAAATGTTTCCAATTTTTTTAACCTTTTTTTATTTTTAACTTTTTGTGGGTACTTGGTATATTGATAGGGTACATGAGATGTTTTGATACAGGCTTAGTGATATCTAAAATATTATAATCCTCCCCACTAGAGGTCTTGTGTCTTTATTTCTAGGTTCTTGATATCTTTTGTTTTTGTACATGGCAGGTTTTTAAAAATTTATAACTGTTACTGCCTATATAGAGAAACATACTTGATACTTCTCTATTGATATTTTATCCAGGAAACCTGCTAAGTTAATTTTTATTAATCCAAATGGTTCATTAATAAACAAATCATCCCATTCTAATGTTTTAACTGTGGATTCTTACGGGTTTTAAAATTTGAATGATCCTATCATCTACAACCTAATGACAACTATATTTCTTTTTCTATTCCTATACCATTTAGAATTTTTCTTGTCCCACTGTCCTTGCCAGGACAATGTTGAACATTACGAAGCAGTAATGTTGAACAGGGGTAATTATAGTGGATATTCTTACCTTGTTTCCAATTTTAAAGGGAAAGATTTTATCTCAAAGAAAAGGAGAAAGCCTTAAGTTTTGTAGAGGAAATTAACGAGTTGTCCTCAGAAAAGGTAGATAGTGTCATGAGGGGAATATATTTGAAGACAGAGTAGCCCTTTGTGGTTTGCCCTTTCCTGGAACACACTAGGGTTAGAGGGATATTTCTTAACTGTAGCTGCTTTCTGGGAACACAGGGCTCAGATAAATTTCAATGTTATCAAGGGAAAAACTGTGTAAAGCACCTTTTACAGTTAAAGGCTTCTATCTTGTTCCTGGCTAGTGGTCAACTAATTCTTAAAGTGTGAAAAACCTTAGATTCTAATCTGCATTGAGAAAAATGTTGATGCATCACCATTAAGCATGATGTCTGTTAGTATGTTTGTTTGTTTCCTTTTTTATAGAGACGGGGTCTTGCTTGTTGTCCAGACTAGGTTTGAATTCCTGGACTCAAGTGATTCTCTCGCCTCAGCCTCCCGAAGTGCTGGGATTACAGATATAAGCCACCGTGCCCAGCCTAATACGTGTTTTGAAGACAACTATCATCAGGGTAATGAAGTTACCTTCTATGCGTGATTTGCTAAGAGTTACTTTTTATTGACTCATTGTTGAAATTTATCAAGTGCTTTTTCTGCATGTATTGACATGATAGTTTTTTCCTTTTCTGACCTGTTAATGTAGTAAATTATTTTTTGATTATTTAATGTTAAACAACTTTGAATTCCTGAGATTAAACCTGACTTGAACATAATGTATTATCCTTTTATTTTTTATTTGGATTACTACTATTTTGTTAGCACTTTATATCTCTGCCCATTAGTAAGACTGGCTTGTAATTTTCCTTTTTCAAATCATTGTTTTGGGTTTAGGTATCAAGGGTATATTAGCCTCATTAAATGAGTTAAGTGTAACCTCTTTCTAAATTTTATGGAATAAGTTGTGTAAGATTAGAATTTTTCTACCTCAAATGATTAATAAAGCTTGATAGTAAAGTTCTCTTTCTATTGAATTTTTAGTGTGTGTGTACATACATGTATGTCATAATTATAGGATTGTTCATATATTCTATTCTTGACAACGTTTTGGTAAGTTAATTATTTTGAGGAGTTTGCCCACTTTGTCTACATTTTTAGGCTTATTTTTATTTGTAGTCATGTCTCCTTTTGATTTCTTGTATTGTCATTTATCTTTTAATCACTCTTCACATAGGATTAAACATTTTGTTCATTATTTTAAGAACCAACTTAAAATTTTTGAACCTCTATATTTTGGTTTTTCTATTGTTTCCTAATCTCTATTATTTTGGAGGATTTATTTTGCTCTTTCTAAATTTTAAGCTCACTTATTTTTATATTGTCCTCTTCTAACATATGTTCTTCAGGCTATACATTTTTCTCTACGTACTGATTTAACTGCCTATCATGCAACTTGATAGGTATTAGTTATTTAGTTCAAAACACTACAAATTTTTCTTTTGGCTATAGATTATTTACGAATATTAATTTTTAAACATACAGGGGTTTTCTTCGTTTAAAAACATTTTCTTTTAGTTACTCTGTGATCAGAGAACATATACTTCAGTGCTCTAAAATTTGAGATATGCTTTATTTCCAACTATGTCTTAATATTTTTGGTAAATGATCTACATTTTCCTGAGGTTAATGTATATTTTCCTGTATGGTGATCTAAATATTTCCACTAGGTCAATTTTGTTTATGATATTAATATGTTCTATATTATCTGTTGATCATTCTATTAGTTACTGAGTTAAGATCTTCCAGCAGAACTGTATGTCTGTCTAGTTTTACTTGTAGCTCTGTTAAATTTTGATTTATGTATTTTTAGCTTACATTGTTTGTTGCATACAATTTTAGGATTGTTTAAGCCTACTAGTTATTTAAATCTCTTATCATTAGGTAGTGATTCTCTTGATCTTTGGTAATAATTTTGCCTGAAAGTAAAATTAGCTATTAATATAAGTACACCAGGCATCTGTTAGTGTTTGCATGATGTATGTCTCTATTTTTCAACTTGTAGTTGAAATTGTGTTTTAGATCTTTCTTGTAAAGAGCTGATGTGTTTGTTTTTGTTTTTTGTTGTATTTTTTTGTTTTTTTGTTTGTTTGTGTTTTGAGATGGAGTCTTGCTCTGTCACGCAAGCTGGAGTGCAGTGGCGTGATCTCGGCCCACTGCAACCTCTGCCTCCCAGCTTCAAGGGATCCTCCTGCCTCAGCCTCCCAAATAGCTGGGACTACAGGTGCATACCACCACACCCAGCTAATTTTTTTGTATTTTTAGTAGAGACGGGGTTTCACCATGTTGGCCAGGATAGTCTCGATCTCTTGACCTCATGATCCACCCACCTTGGCCTCCCAAAGTGCTGGGATTACAGGCATGAGCCACCATGCCTGGCGTGTGTGTGTGTGTGTATGTGTGTGCGTGAGTGCACGTGCATGCACTTGCGCATGTGCATGCGTGTGTTTTTCCCCAATACAGTCTCACAATTCTATCTTTTAACTGGAGCAGTTCTTTTATTTGCATTGATTATTATTACTGATATATTTGGGTTAAATTCATCTTATTTTGAGCTTTTTATTTGACTTCTGTATTTTCTTTGTCCCTCTTTCTTGGTTTCAGGTGGATTGATTTTTTTTTTCATTCCATTTTTTTCTCAACTGGTTTCAAAATTAAAACTATTTCTATTATTGAGATTAAATTTCCCTGAACATCCCGGATGTTGCAAAACTGGGCTGCAATTCAGTGTGAGAGACTGTTTTTTGTTTCATCCTAACCTGGGAAGTGAGGTCCTTTTGTTTTTAGCCTAAAGAAAAGGTTTATCAGTATTTCTGATCAGGTAGGCCCTGGGTTTTGACTTTTGTTCCTTTAGATCTGCAAAGTTACTGAAAGTGCAGCATAGTTCCTCAGCTTCTCCTTTTGGATCAGCGTATACCCTTAGAGTCAAAATAGCTTTGAGTTTTTATCCAGGTTCTTTTTATCTATGATTTTCTGGCTGCTGGAAATTTCTTACTATACTATTAGCTCTTTAATTTAATGGACATTTTAACTTTTTTACAGTGTTTTAGTTGTCCTCAGTGGTAGAGATGGCTAAATTGTTTGCATTTTGCGAAAACAAAAGTTCTGAATATCTGCTTGGTGTTAGCAATCCTTTGATCCTTGTAACAGCTACCAAGTATGTTTTATAATTCTTACTTGAAAGACAGGTAGAACCTACACTGAGTTAGATCAGGGCATCTAGTACATGATAGAGCTGGGTTGGGAACCCCAGTTTGTTGAATTATAGATCTGGCACTTATGTCACTATACCAATACAGTCTCTTTTAAATCTCCTAACAAAAAATAAAAAGACACTAACGTTTTAAAAAATAAATAACACAATTTAAATCATGTGATAGTGATAGTTCACATGATATTTTAAATTTCTTTTGCTAAACAAAGCATTTCCTCCATTGTTTACTGAGCCAATATTAGCAGAACACACATTATGTAAACAGTACTTTGGAAAATTGCACTTTAGAACTGTTTAAAAGAATAATGGTAAAAATGATAGTAAAATTCCAGTAAAATTCATCTATTGTGAAGAGAAATGAGCCAATGATTAAATTGATGTATATAAAACAGGGCTATTTGTTTAGAGTCCACTTTTATTTGGTCACTTTATTTTATGGGTTGTAAAACTCCTGTTTGAGCCAATTTTATTGAAAAGTAAAAGTTAGTGTTTTAATAGAAATAAGACATAAGATTTGAATATCAAATTTTTATCTTTTAGAAACACACAGTTGATATTGAAGGGTTAATGATTTCCTTATATAAATTCACCAGTTTAACTTTTCAGTAGACAGAGAACACAGATATATTCCCATAAAGGGAATCTTGTCAAATCTGAGAAGATGTCTGTGTTGGGTTGAGTCTCACCTGAATTGTATGATGGGTGCATTAACTAAGTATTGGAATATAGATACATATATTCTACCTTACTAAAACTTTTTCTTGAGAGAGACATATATATCACACACATATACACCCACACTATCCACTGTATATATTATGTATATACAATATTATATACAACATAAAGCATTATATAAAAATAGTTTCTTAGTAAGGTGGTTATTAAAAATGGTTTAAGGAGTCAAGTGAATACAAAGATACACAATCAGATATATAAAGGTTAATTATGTAATGAGTTTTATAGGATTCATTAGAGTGGTAATAAGAACAGCAGTTATAAATGATTTCAGGTAAGATGTTTTCTTTAAAAGCCATATGTATTTATAAATGTTATATGTATTTCCTGTATGATTTATTGACACAAAAAATATGGGATAGAATGACTTAAATTTTCCAATAATTCGTTCTAATGGGGGGTACAAATCACAGATTGTCAGAGATGAAGAGATGAGTAAATTTAAGCTCAGGGAGTGATGTCTACTCTAATCCTTTCTTGTACTTACAACTCACTTTTTTTCTGCACGAGGTAAGATATTACCTAGACATGGCTTCTCCAACATTTTTTTTTCCATAAATAATGAGCTTATAGGTATCAGGGCAGAAGATTCCAGGTAAAAAAAGATTAAAGAGTTTTAGTGTTTGTGAGTGAGTCCACCCTAAGTTTGTGGAGTTTGCGTGATGCTCAGTTTTGACAGTTAAAATTGGAATGTTTTTGACTGCAAACAATAGAGATATTGTTTCAAACAGTAGCTTGTGAGATTTGCAATAAAGACTTATAACAGTTATAAATTAAACAACTATTTTGTGCAATCTAAAATCTCTTCTCCAAAAGATTCAAATGTTACATGGCAAACCAAGTAGTTTCTCACTTTTGCTGCCCTGCATAAATTCAGCTAATGAGTTCTACGAATGAATGAATCATGAAGATGAGTGAATCTTCATTCACTCAAAGGCTTGTGTAACAAATGCTGAGTCTCTTTCTGATGCCTGCTTACATAAAATTAACCCATGTCTTTTGGATATTGAGTCTTTTTGGCTAAGGTTGAACAGAACTGGGTGATTTAAGGAAAAGCTAGACACTTGCCCTCACTTTCGGTAAACCAATCTTTTTGCATCACTTACATACCAAGAGATGTCCCTGATACCTTCAGCAGAAGTATGAAAAACAAGATAACTACCTATTGATGAGTAGAAAATGAGGCTGGGTATTTATATAGCTAAATAATTTATAGGCATTTACAAAGCAACCTGTAGATTCAATGCAATCAAAATACCAATGTCATTTTCCAGAGTTAGATAAAACAATTCTAAAATTTATACAGTACCAAAAAAGAGCCTGAATAGCCAAAACAATCCTAAACAAGAAGAATAAAGCTGGAAACATCACAATACCTGACCACAAATTATACTACAGGGCTGCAGTAATGAAAATATCATGGTACTGGTTCTTTTATTTTTTTTTTATTAATTTTTTTGCACACAAAAACAATAAACATTTTCTAATAATACATACAAACAAAAAGATGCGTATCAAACATATTAGGAAGGTTGCACATGGGAAGTCGGGGAATAGAAATGGGGGGTGGGAGTTAAAATAAACGAGAGAGGGACTTTATATGGATCAGTGATAATAACTCAACCCTCTATTTGACAAAGAAGAGGGAGAAGGAAGAGGAAGAAAAAGAAAGTGGGATAAAGGATCAGAAAGGGAGGAAAATAGAAAAAATTAGAGTATGACTCCAGGGTAGACCTGTTTTGTTGTCACTGAGTTGGTTGGTTAGTTTGTCTGTTGTATTTTTCATGTTTCGCCATGTTGGCCAGACTGGTCTCGAACTCCTAGCCCGAAGTGATCAACCCGCCTCGCCCCCCAGAGTGCCGGGACCACAGGCGTGAGCCACCACGTCCAGCCCCCACATTGCTTCTGGCCTCCGTGGTAGACCTCCGAGACGGAGCGGCCGGGCAGAGGCGCTCCTCACTTCCCAGACGGGGTGGCCAGGCAGAGACGCTCCTCACTTTTTCCCAGACGATAGATGGCTGGGCAGAGGCGCTCCTCACTTCCCAGACGATGGGTGGCCGGGCAGAGGCGCTCCTCACTTCCCAGAAGATGGTTCTAAAAATACTGGTTCTAAACATGGTACTAAAAAGAGATGTAGATCAATGGAATAGAATCCAGAATCCAGAAACAAAGCTACATATCTACAGCCAACTAATCTTTGATGAAATCAACAAAAACATACATTGGGAAAAGAATACCCTTTTCAATAAATGGTGCTGAGAAAACTGGATATAGCTATAATACAGAAAAATGAATCAATCCTTAAATCTCACATATACAAAAATCAACTGATGATGGATCAAAGACTTAAATGTAAGACCTGAAACTATTAAAAAAAAAAAAAAAAAAAAACCCTAGGAGAAAACCTAGAGAAAAACTCCTCTGGAATTGGTCTAGGCAAAGAATTTATGATTGAGACTTCAAAAACAAACAATGAAAACAAAAATAGACAAATGGGATTAACTTAAACTGAAAAGCTTCTGCATGTCAAAAGAAATAACAGACTGAACAGACAACCAGCAGAATGGGAGAAAATATTTTTCAATCTGACAGGGGACTGATATCCAGAATGTACAAGAAACCCAAACTCAACAACAAACAAATAACTCCATTAGAAAGTGGGCAAAGGACATGAACATTTTTCAAAAGACATGTGAATGGCCAACAAGCACATGAAGAAAAGGTTCAAAAGCACTAATTGTCAAGGAAATGCAAATTAAAACAGCAATGAGATATCACCTTACACCAGTCAGAATGTCTATTAAAAAGACAACATGTCTATTATTAAAACGACAACATGTAATACATGTTGGCAATAATTCAGAGAAAAAAGAACACTTATATACTGTTGGTGGACATGTAAATTAGTACAGCCTTCATGGAAAACAGTATGGAGATTTCTCAAATAACTAAAAATAGCACTGCCATTTGATCCAGCAATCCCACTATTGGGTATCTACCCACAGGAAAAGAATTCATCATATCAAAAAGATGCCTGCACTTGTATGTTTATCACAGTACTATTCACAATAGCAAAGACATAGAATCAATTTAAGTGTCCATGGAAAGATGACTGGATAAAGCCAATGTGGTACATACACACAGTGAAATAATACTCAGCCATAAAACAGAATGAAATTTTTTCAGCAACAGAGGACTAGATAAAGAATATGTGATGTATATACACCATAGAATAATAGTTATATAACAGAATGAAGTCATGTTTTTTGCAGCAACATGGATGGAACTGGAGGCCATTATCTTAAGTAAAATAACTCAAAGTCAAATACCACGTGTTCTTATTTATACATGTGAGCTAAAGTATACACATGGATATACAGTAGGATAATAGACGATGGAGACTTGGAAGGGTGGGAGGGTGGAAGGGGATTGAGGGATGAGAAATCACTTAAAGGATAAAATGTTCAGTATTTGGCTGATGGTTACACTCAAAGCCCAGACTTCACCACTATGTTGCATGGATATATTTCCATGTAACAAAATTGCATTTGTATCCCCCAAATTTATATAAAGAAGAAATTTTAAATAATATGTTGGCATTTAAAACACTTCATGTTGAGCAGTGAGGCAGAAAACTATTCAAGGTTGTGTATCGACTACACCCATCGGTCATCTGCTCCAGTCTAGTCTCCTTCGCTCATTAAGTTCCTGACCCAACAGGTAGCCAACAAGAAAGCCTCAGCCTAGAAAAAAGGTCAAGCTAGTTTTCCTTTCATATTGAAACTTGACTCTATATTGTATTCTTTTCTAAACTATTCTTTGAGCTGTCTTGTAAATACAAATAAGATATTCCCTAAACAAACATATGGCTCCTGCTCGAGAGTTTCATTGCTAATGATTTCCTTATTACCTAGCTGTGATTTGTATCAGTTTGAACAAATTAGGAGGCAATATTTTTTTCAAAAAGAAAATTAAATTTTAAATTAAAATGAGCATATGCTTATCAAAACATTGCAAATACAAATATACACAAATGACATGGATAATTGATAATTTTATAACCCAGAAAAAACTCTCATGATGGTACATTTTCATGCATTCTTTTATCTGTGTGTGTGCGTGTGTGTGTGTGTGTGTGTGTGTGTGTGTATAAATTCTTAACACATTTGGGATGATAATCATACACAGTATCCTCTTTTTCACGTAACTTTGTATCACATGTATTTCATTGTGTAGTAAATGGGCACACTATAATTATTTCCATTACCGAACACTTATCTTGTTTCTAATCTTTCATTATTAACACATATGTTGTATACAAATTATTTGTCTAATTGTTCTGTCTCTGGTTACTTTCTTAAGATAGTCCTAGAGTTGTAATTTAGTCAAAAGGTACAGTGACTCTTAATTAAGTGCTTTGGATAAATACACTGAAATGTCACCCAGAAATGCTGCTATTGTGTACACCCAATAGTAGTATATGAGTGTAACTATTTCTTTGCCCCCCTAATTACCATATAGCAGCACTGTCTACTTGAAATACCACGTAAGCAACATCTCTAACTTAAAGTGACACCATAAATAAAAAAGCAAAACATAGATGAATTTTATGTAGTATTGGTTTTAACCCAATATGTGTAAAATATTATTCTTTCAACATTTAATCTATATAAAATTGAGATATTTTACTTTACTGAGCTTTGGAATTCCGGTGTGTATTTTATACTTTACAACACATCTGAGTTTGAACTAGCTACACTTCAAGTGGCTAGTCATTGCCCTATTTGATAGCACAGCCATAAAGTATTTCATTTAAAAATTATTGCCAACTTCATAAGTGGGAGAATGGCATTTCTACTCGATTTAAATTGCAGTTCCAATTACTAACAAAACTGAATATTTCCTCACATGTTGTATTTTGGAGAATGTTAATGAATCTCAATTTACATGAGTTATCACTCTTTAGGATGTTAATACTTTTATGTATAGTCCTAGAAAACATTCTTCTGTGCTGGTAGTTTTCCCAGTTTTTAATACCAAATTTCAAAGTTTTTATGTAATTGAATTGATGTAATTTCTCATTGCCCATATTCTCAGGAAGCCCTTTCCTATTTCAAGACAGCTAAATATTTACTTTTTATAGTTCTAGATTTTTTTCAATCTTAATTCTTTAACCCATCTAGATTTTTATTTTGGCTTATGTCATAAGGTAAGGATAAAAATGTTTTGTTTGTTCCAAAATAGCTAATTTCCACAATATCATTTATTGAATAATTCATCTCTTCTTTTAGATAATTACTTCACAATGTGTTAAGATTATGCATATATTCAGGCCCATTCCAGGTTTTCAATATTTTCCCTTGAATTTTAAATTTCTAATAACCTACTATCTTAATTAGTATAGGTTTACACAGAGGACTATGAAATAGGAAAGTGAAGAGTCAATGTTTGTTGGTTTCAGGTCAAATAATTGTTCATGGTGGGGATTTTTGAGCAAACTGAATAGTTAACTTTTCTACATTAGCAATATACAAAAGGAATAAATTTTAAAATTATGCTATTAGGCTTTAAATCAACAATAAATTACTCTTAAATATATATATACACACACATATTTACTGTATGTTTTTCTACCTCTGGATTCTGTAAAAATGCCCTAAGTTATAGCACATATTCCTGTTAAACCTTTTCTAAGTTTTCCAATATTCCTTTGGCCTGTACCTCTGCCTGCACGTGTCCTTCCTTGAGCTGAGTTTTGTGTCTGAGGAACCACTGATGTCTCTTAACTTCACTATGTCCTTTGCTTATTCGAAGGCTGTTTTTTCCTGCGACAGCAGTCATCAGTGCTTCTTGGGCCTTCTCAAAACCTGAATCAATTTAGACTCAATTTGAAAAGGATAATGTGGCAGTGGTATGACCACCCACCCTGTATTTCTCTGCTCAGCAAATGGGCCTGATCAAATGATGGAAAATTGCAGCTGCTGGTCTGCATTCAGCTTACAAAATCCAGCCTGTCTCTTCCCCTCAGCTACTCTTTGCCCCATTGCTTTTCCCTTTCATCTCTGGTCACCCTCACTACCTCTGCCTGAGCTCCTGAACAATTCTGTCACCACAAGATGGGATTACCAAATCCTTTGGCTTCTGTTAAAGCAATCAAGCAATCTACTGCTGACAATTTTTTTCCTAAGTATAAAGTCTTTTTATGCTTAAATGATTTTGAACAGTTATGCAGCAATCTCTTCTACAGTGGCCTTGTTAAATTCTACTTTTCCTCAGCTCTGGGACTCACATGTGACAATTGGTTCCACTCACTGGTAATTTATCTTGGAAAAATATACTCTATGCCAACTTGGTACAAGAGATAGTAAATTAAGAGTAAGTCATGTTAATTGAAAATACTCCATGTGAGTATACATAAACATATTACACAATAGCTTCTTGCTAGATTTGTATTGACATTTTGTGAGAAAACTATTTTGTAAAAGAAGCATGGTTTGTTCAATATTCATTGTTCCTTGCATAGGTTTAGCATTTTGTTGAGCATGTATTCTATTTTACAAGGATCTATAATGGTCTAGGGGTTTAGTTGGGCAGTGGGAGATACATTATATTGGAAAAAGTGTGTAATCGGAGAGATTTTGTCATTGCCATCCAAAAGTATTATCTCTGCTTGAGTGTGAACACTCATGTCTACAAGCCCACAAGGAATCCAAATCTAAGGGTGAAGTGATATTTTGATACATTTGTAGCAAAACACTAATAGCTTTTTTTTGCTTTTTAAAATTTACTATCTGTTAATTTGCTAAATACTAAAATTGGTGTGACATTGTACACATTTGACTTAAAACAACTGGTCTTGACCTTTCCACCCTGAATGGTGCATGTTTAAAAATTAAACCAGTGATTGGTGGCAAGATTGGTGGCAAGATTGTCATCTCTATGCTTTTTACACTAAGTTCCTAACATCAGAGTCCCTTAGGTCTTTAGTAGAACTGAATGTTAAATACTGCATCAAGGCAACTGGAGAGTGAGAAAATAGCTTTTACTGTAGCCAACAGTACAGGTAGGAAATAAATTACAAAGCATCCTCTATATTCTCCATGCAAAGGAAACTGATCATTTTTCATTTTATACATCATTTACACCATGATGTAGTGATTCCACAAAATCACTAGACTATAAAAATAACAAATGAGATAGAACTATTCCTTTGCTAGTTCTAAATGTTCTGTAGTGTTTTCTACAGTGTATAAAGGTAGATATGTTGCTGTGCATTTCATTTCCTCTATCCTATATTTAAGGAAAAGTAAAACTTGTAAGAATGTTAGAAGCAACTTTTTGTAAATAAAAAGGTCCCTTCATTGAGAGAACTGAAGATACACTTTAAATGTGGATAAGTTCTATATTGTATTGAGAGTTCAGGGATTTCCTTCGAACTTAGTGAAAGTATGGATGATTAATTAAATTAGTACATTTCAAACTATTTAGTCTGATTAACCCTCAAAAACTAGGAGTATGTCAGCTATTTTACCCAGAGCCAGTAATTCATATTATATCTTGCTTAAAAAAAATTGGTATTATCTAAGATACTTCAGTAAAATTTTATAAGTCATAATTACATGATGCCATTAAATTTGATTAGGGGCATGTGAGCTTCCACTTAAACAATCTCATGTTTTTCCCCATTATTTTTTAGTATGCAAGACACATGTCTTTCTTGCTCACTCGTGCTTTTGTTCTCTAATATATATTATATACATACATGTCTGAAAAGTATTACTTGGAGGTTATTCCACTTTTTTGTGCATATAGAGCTATCTATATGAGCTACTTATAGTATCTTAGTCTGCATTTTGAACCATTCCCCTATTGATTGACACAGGTTATTTTGAGTCTTTGGTATTACAATGTTTATTGAATAACCATATATAATCTCTCTGTATATGGATGTGACTGTATCAGTGGGAAAAGTGCCAAGCAGTGGAATTGATGGGTCATATGGTTGGTGGCATTTTTAATATTTATCAATATTGCCAAATTTCTCCCATATAAACTCTAGCAATTTGCATTAATACCAACAATTTATGAGACTCTGTCCCTCACTCTACACAACACTGACAGAACTGAAGATACACCTCAAATCTGGATAAATTCCATGTTGTATGAGAGAATTCAGGGCATTCATTCAAACTATATTAGTAAAACTATGAATGATTAAGTTGGTAAATTTCAAAGTATTAAACTTTTTGATCTTGCTAATTTGATAGGAAAAATGTAGTATTTGGTAGTTATTTTACCTGTCTTTCATAGTGAGGCTCAATACTTCCCTTTTATATGTTTAAAATCTTTTAGTATTTCCTAGTGTATGAATTGTCTGTGTTAGGCCGTTCTTGAATTGCTATAAATACCTGAAACTTGAGTAATTCATAACGAAAATGACTCACAATTTTGCAGGCTTTATAGGAAGCATGATGTCAACATCTGCTTAGCTTCTGGGAAGGCCTCAGGAAGCTTACAATTATGGTGGAAGGCTAAGGGGGAGCAGGCATATCAAACAGCAAAAGCGGAGCGAGAGAGTGACAGAGTAGGTGCCACACACTTTTAAATGCCCAGATCTCACCAGAACTTAACTATCACGAAGACGGCACCAAGCCACGAGGCATCCACCCCCACGATCCAAACACCACCTACTAGGCCCACCTCCAGCACTGGGGATTACAATTCAACATGAGATTTGGGTGGGACAAATATACAAACTATATAACTCAGCCCCTGGCCCCTTCCAAATCTCATGTCATTCTCACATTGCAAAATATAATGATGCCTTCCTCACAGTCCTTCAAAGTCTTAGCTTATTCCAGCATTAACTCAAAAGTCCAAAGTCTCATCTGAGACAAGGCAAATCCATTCCACCTATGAGCTTGTATAATCAAAAACAAGTTAGTTGCTTCCAAGAGACAATGGTGGTATAGGCATTGGCTCAACATTCCCATTTCCAAAGGAAAAAAGCGGCCTAAAGAAAGGGGCTATGGCCCCAATCAAGTTCAAACCCCAGCATGGCAGTCGTTAAAGCTCCAGAATAATTTCCTTTGACTTCATGTCCCACATTCAGGGCACACTGGTGCAAGGGGTAGCCTCTGAAGGCCTTATAAAGCTCCATCCCTGTAGCTTTGCAGGGTTCACCCCCCAAGGCTGCTGTCACTGATTATTGAGTACCTGTGGCTTTTCCATGCACAGGGTGTGTCTGCCAGTGGGTCTACAGTTCTCAAGTCTGGAGGGCAGTGGCCTCATTCTCAGTTTCAGTAGGCAGTACCCCAGTGGGTACACTGTGTGGGTGCTCCAGCCTCACATTTCTTTCTAGTAGTACACTAGAATCCATGGAGAATCCACCCCTGCAGCAGGCTTACGCTTGGGCACCGAGGCTTTTCCATCTTCTGCAATCTAGGTAGAAGGTGCTAAGCCTCATTCACTCTTGTGTTCTGTACACCTGAAGCCTTCATACCACGTGGAAGCTGCTAATACTTACGGTGGCTCGTGTTTTCTGGAGCAGTTGCATGAGCAGTATCTGAGTCCCTTTGAGCCAAGGCTGGAACAGCTGGGAGGTGGGGAACAGTGTCCTAAGGCTGTGCAGGGCAGTGGGGCCCTGGACCTGTCCTACAAAACTATTCCTTCCTAGGCCTCTGGGCCTGTGATGGAAAGATATGCCATGAAGGTCTCCAAAATGACTTTTGAGGCCTTTTCCCCATTGTTATGGCTATCAGCATGTGGCTTACTTTTAGTTTGCGAATCTTTTTTAGCAAGCGGATGTTCCGCAGCCTGCTTGAATTCCTCCCCTGAAAAAAATTATTTCTCTGCCACATGGCCGTGCTGCAGATTTTCCAAAAGTTTATGCTGTTTCCCTTTCTAAATTTAAGTTTCAACTTCAAATCATTCCTTTGCTCCCACATGTGAATGTGGGCTCTTAGAAGCAGGCAGGCTACATGTTGAATGCTTTGCTGCTTAGTAATTTCTTCCATCAGATAGCTTAAATCATCTATTTTAATTTTAAATTTCCAGAGATCCCTAGGACACAAACCCAATGCATCCAAGCTCTTTCCTAAGGCATAAGACACATGACCTTTGTTCCATTTCCCAGTAAGTTCCTCATTTCCATATGAGATCTCCTCACCCTGGACTTCATTGTCCATATCACTATCAGCGTTTTGGTCACAATGATTTAACAAGTTTCTAAGAAGTTTATGAACTTTCCCTAATCGTTCTGTTGTCTTCTGAGCCTTCTAAATTCTTTCAACCTCTGCCTGTTACCAAGTTCCAAAGCTGCTTCTGCATTTTCAGGTATCTTTATAACAACACCCCATTCCTCAGTACCAATTTTCTGTGTTAATCCTTTCTTGAATTGCTATAAATACCTGAATCTGGGTGGTTTAGAAAGAGGTTAAATTGGCTCAGGTTCTGCAGGCTTTACAGTATGCATGACGGTGACATCTGCTTGGCTTCTTGGGAGGCATCAGGAAGCTTACAATGATAAGAGGGGAAAAGAGAGCAGGCATGCCACATGGTGAAAGCGGGAGCAAATGGTAGGGGAGAGGTAGAGGTACCATATACTCCTTTTTTTTTTTTTTTTTTTTTTGAGATGGAGTCTAGCTCTGTCACCCAGGCTGGAGTGCAGTGGTGCGATCTCAACTCACTACAACCTCTGCCTCCTGGGTTCAAGCAATTCTCCTGCCTCAGCCTCCTGAGTAGCTGGGATTATCAGCACCTACCACCACACCTGGCTAATACTTTTGTATTTTTAGTAGAGACAGGGTTTCACCATGTTGCCCAGGCTGGTCTCAAACTCCTGACCTCAGGTGATACACCCGCCTCAGCCTCCCAAAGTGGTGGGATTACAGGCGTGAGCCACCGCACCTGGCCCCATATACTTTTAAAAGGCCATTATCCTGTGAGAAATCATATTACTATTGTGAAGATGGCACCAAGCCATGAGGGATCCACCCTATGACCCAAACACCTCCTGTGGGCGGCAAGCCACCCAGGCGCCAAGGCAAGAGACCGAGGACACGAACTGTTCCAGTATAATAAAATATAAAACAAGAATAGTCATACCAGATATAGATCTTAGATATGATTATATATGAATATCATTAATCGTTAGTTAATAGTAATTACTCTTTATCCCAATATTATAATAATCCCTGCTGTATAATCATAACCTAGGAAAAACCAGGCCATACGGAGATAGGAGCTGAGGGGACATAGTGAGGTGTGACCAGAAGACAGGAGTGCGAGCCTTCTGTTATGCCTGGACAGGGCCACCAGAGGGCTCCTTGGTCTAGCGGTGACGCCAGCATCTGGGAAGATGCCCGTTGCCGGGCGGACCGTGGTCTAGCGGTAGCAAAAGGTGTCAAGAAACAACACCCGCTACTTAGCAGACCGGGAAAGGGAGTCACCTTTTCCCTGGGGGAGTTTAGAGAAGACTCTGCTCCTCCACCTCTTGTGGAGGGCCTGACACCAGTCAGGCTTTCCCGCAGTTATCTGGAGGCCTAACCGTTTCCCTGTGATGCTGTGCTTCAGTGGTCACCCTCTTAGTCCACTTTCATGTTCCATCCTGTACACCTGGCTCTGCCTTCTAGATAGCAGTAGTAAATTAGTGAAAGTACTAAAAGTCTCTGATATGTAGAAATAATGGCGTAAGCTGTCTTTCTCTTTGTCTTCTCTCTCTCTCTGCCTCGGCTGCCAGGCAGGGAAGGGCCCCCTGTCCAGTGGACACGTGACCCACGTGACCTTACCTATCATTGGAGAAGACTCATTCTTTACCCTGCCCCTTTTGCTTTGTATACAATAAATAACAGCGCAGCCAGACATTCGGGGCCAGTACTGGTCTCCGTGCATTGGTGGTAGTGGTCCCCCGGGCCCAGCTGCCTTTTCTTTTATCTCTTTGTCTTGTGTCTTTATTTCTACACTCTCTTGTCGCCGCACACGGGGAGAGACCCACCGCCCCTGTGGGGCTGGTCCCTACAACCTCCCACCAGGCTTCAAATCCAGCACTGGGGACTACAATTCAACATGAGATTTGAGTGGGGACAAATATCCAAATTCTATCACTGTTCATATCCTATATCAATTTTTGTATTAAAACCTTTTTATTTGTAGGATACTTTATGTAATAAGATAGTTAGAACTCTGTCACCTCTGTTAAAACTTTTAAAACATGTTTGCCATTTTTTACTTATTCTATAATTCTTATGTAGCTATTATAAAATTTCATATAGTCAAAGCATATCATAGAGCTTCTGAATTTTGTATCACGCTTAGGGTTAACTATAGGATTACAAAGTAAGTATTCCTCTATCTTCTAATCCTTTAATGGTTTTATTAATTTAAATTTGTGGTCCATCTAGATTTTTGAAATGTGAGTTGCTATACCTTCACTTATTTATTCAAACTTTTATTGAGTCTGTACCCAAGTACTGAAAACCACTGTCATATTCTAAGGAGTAATATCAGGACACTCATGAACATGTTACAAGGCAGCCAAAACTGGTCCTCTGACAGCAATTTATCCACTTCCATCTACCTTTCATGTAAGAGACCTGTCAGTTTCACCCCACTGAGGATTAACTTTTCCCCATTTCCGTGGATCAGCAGCATCAGCACCACCTGGGAGCTTGTTAGAAAATGCAGAATGACAGGTCCCACCTCAGACCTACTGAGTCTGCATTTTAATAAGATCCCTAGGTGATACTTAAACACATTTAAATCTAGGTAGCACTGAGCTGGATGAGAAGAAAACATCTTTTGTCTTCTGGCCCATTCCCATAAGTTAAAATACATATGGTCAATGAAAGGAAAAGGTGAGAACACCTCCTGGTTATTACGTTGATAGAGTATTTTCAAGATCAGTGATTTTTCTGTTCCTTTGGTCTTGTTTCCAAAGTATGACTCCAATCCTAGCCAGTTTCAAATCAGTTCAAATTATTGCTATCATTTTAAAATTACTTCTATTAGGCAATTTTCATATGAATTCTAATTATGTCACACAACAATTTTCTTGAGGCAGATGTTATTACTTCCACTTTATAGAAGAGGAAAACTGAAATTGAGAGTTCAGGCAACTTTCCTAAGGTCACACAGCTTAAGTGGTAGAGTATCTAGATTTGTATCCAGGCCTGTTTGAGAGTCCATTCCTCAACTAGAAGAGTCATGAAAAGATGGTTACTGTAGGTGGAATTTGGGAAAAGAAAGGGTGGGATTAAAATCGTAGAGCAGAAATGGGAACATCTGAATAGAGAAGTTTACTTGGGTAGCCAATGGTTAAGTAGACAGGCAGTTACTAAATATTGTGGTTAGCAACCCATTGTGCTTGTGATTTTTCAACTATTAAAGATACTTTACAGTTGCTTATGACAGTGTTATGTATACAATGTTGGATTTGGTTTTGAAAGCTTTTCTTTTGCTCTTCTGCATGAGGTCAGAAACTGTTTTAATGTCAATTAGGCTTTGTTTTAGACAAGTGAGCATGATGAACACATTCCCATCCTGTTTTCTCTGAAACAATTTCCCCTGTTGAGAGAGGTGAGGAGCATGATTTGAACCAACCAATATAGTTTCTGTACTGGGATTATCTGGTTTTGTGTGACATTTAGAGGCTCACACAGTGTCAATGAGTGAAGAGATTTAGAGGTAGCAATTTTAACCTTTCATTTTACTGATGAGGGTCTGAGGCCCAGAAGTGAGTAGGACTAGGTTATGGTCACTCAGACACCTAGCTCTTCCTGTTTGAATTGCAGTTGGGTTTATAGCTGTCTTACTCCTCACTAGACTGTGAGCAATTTGAGAATAGGGAATAAATTTTACTCATCTTTATACTCTTGCGACACCTTGTGTATGGGCTGGCATGTAGTAGGAACTTAATAAATATTTGTTGTATACATGTAGTTAAATGCATGCTTAGTAGAGATGAATTTTATAGGTCATTAAAATCAGATGTTAAAGTAGTATAATAATTTTTAACTCAATTTAATCTCTATTTGAATATCCTCTCAGCTTCAAAGGAAAAAAAACATAATGTTGCCTATTCAAAGTCAATTTTGTAACCTAAGGATTTTACAGCTGATGTGGAATGAATACACAGTCAACTTAGGATTCTTCTCTCCACCTTCTCTAAAGAATGGCACTTAGGTCTGTTGTGCTCACTTACATGTATCTGACACCTCTTATGCATCCCTTTAGATCCTATTGCTATTTCAGCTACTGCTGAGGGAAACAGTTTGGCACTTGTTTCACAGGTACAGCCCAATAGCATTTCTTGCTTTACTGATGCTGAAGTGTGGGATGTTTCAGAAATCAGTCAATGCATGCACAGCAGGGAAATGGCAATGAATTAATGCCCAATGGGACAGAACTTTGACTCATGGGGCATGGAGGCTAGTTGATAAGTACTTCCCCTTTTCTTCCTCTGGAAGGTGCATTTCATTTTTCTTGCACCTCTGTCCTATTTTTCCATAAGTTATTGGGGGTACAGGTGGTATTTGGTTACATTATAATAAGTTCTTTAGTGGTGATTTGCGAGATTTAGGTACACCCGTCACCCATGTATACACTGCACTATATTTGTACTCTTTTATCCCTTGCCCCCCTGCCACTGTTCCCCAAAGTTCCCAAAGTCCATTGTATCATTCTTATGCTTTTGCATCCTCATAGCTTAGTTCCCACGTATCAGTGAGAAAATACGATGTTTGGTTTTCCATTCCTGAGATACATCACTTAGAATAATAGACTCCAGTGTCATCCAGATCACTGCAAATGCTGTCAATTCATTCCTTTTTATGGCTGTGTAGTATTCCATCATATATGTATACCACAGTTTCTTAATCCACTTGTCGATTGATGGGCATTTGGGTTGGTTCCATGATTTTGCAGTTGCGAATTGTGCTGCTATAAACATCTGTGCAGGTATCTTTTTTGAATAATGACTTCTTTTCCTCTGGGTAGATACCCAGTAGTGGGATTGCTGAATCAAATGTTAGTTCTACTTTCAATTATTTGAGGAATCTCCATACTGTTTTCCACAGTGGCTGCACTCGTTTACATTTCCACCAGCAGTGTAGAAGTGTTGCCTGTTCACTGCATCCACACCAACATCTACTGTTTGTTGATTTTTTGATGATGGCCATTC
Source organism: Hylobates moloch (assembly GCF_009828535.3). Lineage (NCBI taxonomy): Eukaryota > Metazoa > Chordata > Mammalia > Primates > Hylobatidae > Hylobates > Hylobates moloch. The sequence continues at coordinate 129,477,748 of NW_026652282.1, forward strand.
TTGTAGGAGGAAGGTGGTATTGCATTGTTGTTTTGGTTTGCATTTCCCTGATCAGAAGCTCTTTAGTGATGTTGGACATTTCTTCACATGTTTGGCCATTTATATATCTTTTGAGAGGTGACTATTCATGTTCTTAGCCTACTTTTTGATGGGATTGTTTTTTTTTTTTTTTTTTTCTTACCAATTTGAGTTTGTCATTGATGCTGGATACTAGTCCTTTGTCAGATGTATAGATTGTGAAGATTTTCTCCCACACTGTGGGTTGTCTGTTTACTCTGCTGACTGTTCCTTTTGACATACAGAAACTCTTTAGTTTAATTAGGTGACACCTATTTGTTTTTATTGCATTTGTTTGGGGTCCTTCGTTATGAAATCCTTGCCTAAGTCAAGGTCTAGAAGGGTTTTTCTGATGTTATCTTCCAGAATTTTTATAGTTTCAGGTCTTAGGTTTAAGTCCTTAATCCATCTTGAGTTGATTTTTGTATAAGGTAAGAGATGAAGATCTAGCTTCATTCTCTTACGTGTGGCTAGCCAATTATCCCAGCACCATTTGTTGAAAAGGATATCCTTTCCCCCACTTTGTTTTTGTTTGCTTTGTCAAAGATCAGTTGGCTGTAAGTATTTGCACCCTCTGAAGCCATGGTCTGAGCTGTACCTTGGCCCCTTTTAGCCACTGCTGGAGCTGGAGCAGCCATGATACAGGGCACCATGTCATGAGGCTGCACAGAGCAGAGGGGCCCTGGGCCTGGCCCACAAAACCATTCTTCCCTCCTAGGCCTCTAGGCCTGTTAGGGGAGGGGATGTCATGAAACTGTCTGAAATGTCTTCAAGGCATTCTCCCCATTATCTTGGCTTTCAACATTTAACTTAGTTATGTAGATTTCTGGAGCCTACTTGAATTCTTCCCAAGAGAATGGGTTTTTCTTTTCTACCACATGGGCAGGCTGAAAATTTTCCAAAGTTTTACACTGTGCTTCCCTTTTAAATATGTTCTATTTTCACATAATCTCTTTGCTCATGCATATGAGTATATATTGTTTGAAGACGCTGGGCCACATGTTGAATGTTTTGCTGCTTAGAAATTTCTTCTGCCCGTTACCCTAAGTCATCTCTCTGAAGTTCAAAGTTTCACAGATCTCTTCCTTCCTTTTTGGCACTACAAGATGCCTCCAGCCTCTTTGCTAATGCATAACAAAAGTAACCTTCACTCCGGTTTCCAATAAGTTCCTCATCTCCATCTAAGACCACTTCAGCTTGGACTTCATTGTCCATATCCCTTATCGGCATTTTGGTCACAACAACTTAACAAGTCTCTAGGAGGTTCCAAACTTTCCCACATCTTCTTGTCTTCTTCTGAGTCCTCCAACCTGTTCTAACCTCTGCCCTTTACCTGGTTCCAAAGCTGCTTCCACATTTTCAGGTATCTTGACAGCAATGCCTCCCTTCCCAGTACCAATTTTCTGTATTAATCTGTTCTTACATTGCCATAAAGCACTACCAGACAATGGGTAACTTATAAAGAATAGAGGTTTAATTGGCTCATGGTTCCACAAGGTGTACAGGAAGCATGTCTGGGGAGGCCTCAGGAACAATCATGGTGGAAGGTGGAAAGAGAAGCAGGCATGTCCTACATGGCTGGAGCAGGGGAAAGAGAGTGAAGGGGGGTGGGGGTGCTACACACTTCTAAAGAACCAGATATCATGAGAACTCACAATCCATGAGAAAAGCAAGGGAGAAATCAGCCCACAAGATCCAATCACTTCCCACCAGGCCCCTCCACCAATATAGGGGTTTACAATTCAACATGAGTTTTGTTCAGGGACACAAATCCAAACCATATCAACCTAGGAGTAGAATTGCTAGATTATATAGCTTAAAAAAGTCAACTTTTCCATTTTCCAGCCCATTTTCCAAAGAGGCTGGATAATTTTACATTCTCACCAGCAATATTTGAGGGTACCAATTTCTCCACATCCTTACCAAGGTAGCGTCATTACCTTTCACTGCCTGTCTTTTAATTATGACCATGCCAGTGGATATAAACCAAATTCTCAAGATTATTTTGATTTGCATTTCTTTAATGATTAGTGATGTTTAGTATCTCTTCATGGGCTTATTGGTCATTTTGTATATCATCTTTGGAGAAATATATATTCAAATTTTGGTGATTTTGGCAATAATGTTGGCATCTGATCCCAACATTGGCTCATTTTTAATTGGGTTATTTGTCATTTTATTGTTGAGTTGCAAGAGGTACTCGTAGATATTCTGGATATTGGATCATTATATATGGTTTGAAATTACTTTCTCCTAATTTTTGGGTTGACTTTCACTTTCTTGGTAGTGTCCTTTGAAGAATAAAATGTTTAAATATTAAGTCCAATATATCTGTTTTTATTTGGTTTGTTGCTTTGATGTCATCTGTTTCATAGTTCTTATAGTCTTCTAATTTTTATTGTTTTAGCTCTTAACATTTAGTTCATTGATCGAATATTTTTTAATAACAGTGTGAGGCTTTTCTTCACTTTAAAACTAAACTTTATTTTTAAAGACGGTTTTAGATTTATTAAAAACTTGCAAAGATAACACAAAGTTCCTATATTCATTCCAAGTTTCTGTTATTAACATTTAAGACTACACTTTCTTTACATTGCATCAATGTTTACCTAATATGCTTTTCCTATTCCAGGATCCCATCCAGGACACCACATCACATTCAGTTGTCAAGGTTCCTCTTGGCTGGGACAGTTTCTCGAACTTGAAAGTTTTGAGAAGTACTGGTCAGGTGTTCTGTCAAATGTCCTTCAATTGATTATTTGTATGATGTGTTTCTCATGATTAGACTCGGGTTACAGGTTTGGGGGAGGGGGATGACAGATGTAAAGTGCCATTCTTGTCACATTATATCAAGAGTGCATAATATCAACATGATGTGTTACTACTGATGTTGCCTTGATTACCGGGATTAGAGTAGTGTTTGTTAGGTTTCTCCTTGTAGTTCTACTCATCTTTAGTTTTTAAAATTGTATATTATACCCTTAGGAAGGAAGTCACTATACACAGCTCACACTGAAGGAATGAAATGTTCTAAAACCTTGAGAATGGAGTATCTACATAGTCTGGTATTCTTCTGTATGGAGTATTTTTCTCTTTACCCTAATTATTTACTTATTCAGTCTTTCATGTATATCAATTCAGTCTTTCATGTATATCAATTCAGTCTTTCATGTATATCAATTCAGTCTTTCATGTATACCAGTATAAGCACATTACTATTTATACTTTGCATTATGATCTAATTTTATTTTTGCTCAAAATTTCCCAGCTTTGGCTACTGGGAGCTGTTTCAATGATTTCTTGTGTCTCTTTGAATTACTCCTATTAATGTGGGTATTTTTTTTAAGTGAGGACTTTACTTTTGGCACTACAAGATGCTTCCAGCTCATCCTAGAATGCTCTTGCCCCTGTCCTCAAATTGATTATCATACAGAATATCTCCAAGGAGCCTAGTTCCTTTTATCAGAGAATGGTGTTAGAAATGAAGAGCTGTGTGCTAGTTGTGTTCATTGCTACCAGGATGTCACTGCTTTTAGGTCCTCTCAGCTGATAGAGTAAGGAAATATATGTTTATATACTAACTCATATATATATACATACCTATAAATATTTCTGTATGTAACTATTTGTATCTATATAAAGCTAAACATGAGTTCATAGTAATACCTCCAACTTTAATCCATTACACATGCATCATTCTAGGCTATTCCCTTGCTTATTTTATAAACTCCCACTCCAATGGTAAGAAATCTGGCCCGCACTATCCACCATCCATTTACTTAATTGTTCAATTCCAGTATACATGTATAATGGTACCAGAATTGTTACTCCCTGCCCCTGTACTCATGTGGGAAACATTTTTATCAGTTACAATACATGTGTAGTTCCTTTTGCCTTTAGTGTTACAGACTCAACTCATTTCCAAAGTGATTTAGGTCAGCACTTTATCCCATTCAGCAAACTCATTTCATACATTTGGAATACAATTAGATTCTCTTGTTATAGTCCATATTTTCTGGGATCCTCCTAGATTCTAAATCATTTTTTTAAAATTCCATACGTTAATGTTCACTCTTTGTGCTGTAAAGGTCTACGGGTTTTGGCAAATGTCTACTGTCGTGTATCCACCATTACAGTATCATAAATAATAGTTTCACTGCTCTAGAAAATTCCTTGTTCCTCACCTATTTTATTCTCCATCCCTCAACCCATGCCACATCTGGAAACTCCTGATTTTTCTTACTGTCTTCATAGTTTGGCTTTGCCCAAAATGTCATACATGGTAATCATGCAGTATGTAGCCTTTTCACGTGGGCTTCTGTCACGTAACCATATGCGTTTAAAGTTCATCCATGCCTTTTTACGGCTTGTCAGATCATTTTTTATTGCTGAATAACATTCTTTTGGATGTATGCAGTAGTTGGTCCATTTACCTATTCTTATTTTCAATTTTACTTATACTCTAATTTTTATGACTTTTTTCCCACTTGCTTAAACTTAAATTGTTCTTATTTTACTATTCCTGTTGATTCTTCCTACTTATTCTCCCCCTTCCTGTTTGTAAGACTTTAACAATTTTTACATATACAGTACTGTAGTACTAACAGTATGTACCTTGTTATGTATCACATCTCTAGAACTTTTTTCCTCTTGCAAAACAGAAACTCTTATAAGGGAGACTCAAATGGAAGCTTTTTCCATTGAATGACAACTTTTCCACTTTGCCTTAGTCCCTGGAAATCACCACTCTACTACCTGTTCTAAGAGATAGACTACTTTAAATACCTGTAACTGAAATCATGTAGTCTTTCTTTGTGACTATATAATGCATTATACTATATTAGTATGATGCAAATAGTATAATGCATTATACTAAATGCATTTTACTATGTATTATGCAATTACAATGATGCATTATAATGCATTTGTGAATGTATAATACATTATACTAACTGCATTTACTATAATGTCCTCAAGGTTCACCCATTTTGACATATGATAGTATTTCCTCTTTTATGTATGGATATTTCAATGTATATATGTACCACATTTTCTGTATGCATTCATATATGAATGGATACTTGGGTTGCTTCTGTCTCTTGGCTATTGTGAATAATACTATAATGAATATGGGTGGGTAAATATCTCCTTGAGATCCTGTTTTCAATTACTTTGGTTATATTCCCAGATGTGAGATTTATAGATCATATGGTTGTACTTTAAAAAATATTTAAGGAATCTTCATAGTATTTTCCATAGGGGCTCTACGATTTTACATTCCCACCAGCAGTGTACAAGGGTTCCAATTTCTTCACATCCTCTTGAACACTTGCTGTTTCTTTTTTTCAGTCAAAAGGCGAATAGTTTAATGATAGAAACTTCAAACTGTGGAATCTGTGCAGGAGCTAAAACATTATGTTAATCTGTATGAACGGATATGGAATAGTTTCTGACCCATATATACTGATAAAGATTGTCTCTTTATCAGAACTAGACAATGCTTTTCCTATCGAAGAGGCCGAGTCTTGATTGCTTTAGCAAAATATATTGTCAGCCTAGAACTAAGGAGACAGTTTTGACTAGGAAATCTTACAGGGTAAACACAGCCTCTCTTTGTGACTGGTAGATATTTTCTCTTTATCCATATAAGCTTGTACTTTCTGCCTTCTTTTCACTGAGATCAGTGTGGGGGATGGTTAGGATGTTCTATTTTAATTTTTATCAAAGTAACACAAAAATGAGATTAAAAGTATGAAACAATGCAGGTTTTTAATGAAATGCAGTATCTGCCTGCTTCAGACGTCTCTATCTTCAGACATACTTTCTAGAAATAACCATTTTTAACCATTATACTTTTAAATTCTGGTTATTCCCTACTTCTATACTTCTAGGAATTTTACAGTTTTAAGTCTTAAATTTAGGTATTTAAGCTATTTTGTGTTAACTTTTGTATATCATATAAACTAAGGGTCCAAACTCATTCTTTTGCATGTACATAGCCAATTTTCCTAACATAACGTGTTGAAGAGACTATCCTTTCCTTACTGTATAGCTTTGGCATACCTGTCAATGATCATGTGACCATATGTAGGAGAGTAGATTTCTGGGCTCTCTTCTGTTTTTGTTTGGACTATGTCTGTTTTATACCAGTACCATACTGGTCTTATTACTGTAGAATTTTAATACATTTTTAAATCATCCTCTTTCCTGTTTACTCTTAAGAATCAAATTTCCCCAAGTAATGTTTATAGTCAAGATATTTGTTTTAGTTTTGTTTTGTTACCTACAGTGCCACTGTTGCTTGGAGTAAGATAAATGGCATGTCATTGGCAGTAATCCTATCTTTTGGGCAACGCAATTTTGAAAAACAATGAGATGAGGCTGACGTTATCAGTTGACAAATTTTTAATCCATGCCCAGATTTGTAATAAAACGTCTTCATATTTCATAATTTTTCATAATCTACCCCTGGGTCTTTGGAACCATGCGGATATTATGTGCTTTAAATAAAAAATCTTGTCACTTATGGTATGCATCAAAATTGTCCTGAGGCTCAGGAGCATACCTATGCTTCCTTATGGATAATACTTTGAAAGAGTTCCTGTTTACTAGTGGGGGTTTTCTACTGTTCTCATGCAAAAAGTTTTACCAAAGAGTTTATTTGCATATGGAAATATTTGTGTCTTGATTATCCCCAAAGGCATTCTGCACAGGAGTCATCTTTGCCCCCTCACATTCAGTTCTTTGAATTGATGCAGCTGAAATTGTGGATAAATATAGAAAATTTCCATGTTCCTAACAATCACATGCCAGCTTGTTATTGTGATTTAAACAAAGACAAAATATCATGTGCAAAAACAAACAAAATATAGTTAGGCATTGTTTCTAAAGATGGACTCCAACCTCCAAAACTAAAAATACTTACTTGATTTATAAACCTATGGTGAAACATCATTGCTAATTTTAAAGAATTGAAGCCTGGGTTGCTGAATTGTATATGTTTTACATAAGCATTCGAATTAAGATTTCTAAAACAAATCCAAACTCTGAATCATAAAATAGTCTATTATGTATAATGTGCACGGCTTGGGATACAAAACTGCTCGACATTAAAGCTGTGTATGTAAGGGATTTTACTTAATTTTCCAGTTTAATGGAGCTGTGTTAAAAATATTAATCTATCACATCTCCCCCTCCATCTCAAAATCATGTTACCAGTAACCATTACACCATTATAGCACCTGAGAAAGGTGGAGAACTGCTTCCCCCATGTATTAGTCTGTTTTCACACTGCTAATAAAGACATATCCGAGACTGGGTGATTTATAAAGGAAAGAAGATTCATTGACTCACAGTTGAGCATGGCTGGCGATGCCTCACAATCATGGTGGAAGGTGAAGGAAGAACAAAGACATGTCTTAGGTAGTGACAGGCAAGAGAGCATGTGCAGGGGAACTGCCCTTTATAAAACCATCAGATCTTGTGAGACTTATGCACTATCACGACAATAGCATGGGAAAACCTTACCCCATGATTCAGTTACCTCCTACCAGGTCCCTCCCACAACATGCGGGGATTATGGGAGCTACAATTCAAAATGAGATTTGGGTGGGGACACAGCCAAACCATATCATTCCCTGGCCCCTCCCAAATCTCATGTCTTCACATTTCAAAACCAATCATGCATTCCCAACAGTCTCCCAAAGTCTTAACTCATTTCAGCATTAACTCAGAAGTCCATAGTCCAAAGTCTCATCTAAAATAAGGCAAGTCCATTCTGCCTATAAGACTGTAAAATCAAAAGCAAGTTAATCACTTCCTAGATACGAGAGTACAGGCATTGGGTAAATACGCCCATTCCAAATGGGAGAAATTGGCTAAAATGGAGGGGCTACAGGCCCCATGCAAGTCTAAAATCCAGTGGAGCAGTCAAATCTTGCAGCTCCAAAATTATCTCCTTTGACTTCATGTCTCACATCCAGGTCACACTGATGCAAGAGGTGAGTTTCCATGGCCTTGGGCAGTTCCACCCCTGTGACTTTGCAGGGTACAGTCCCCCTCATGGCTGCTTTCATGGGCTGGCATTGTCTGTGGCTCATGGTGCAAGCTCTTGGTGGGTCTATCATTCTAGGTCTGGAGGACGGTGGCCCTCTTCTCACAGCTCCACTAGTCCTCCAGTGGGGATGCTGTGTGGGTGCTCTCACCCCCACATTTCCCTTCTGCACTGTCCTAGCCGAGGCTGTCCATGAGAGCTCTGCCCCTGCAGCGCACCTCTGCCTTGGACACACAGGTGTTTCCATACATTCTCTGAAATCTAGGTGGAGGTTCCCAAACCTCAATTCTTCACTTCTTCGCACCCACAGGCCCAACACCACGGTGGAAGCTGCCAAGGCTTGGGGCTTGCACCCTCTGAAACAACAGCCTGAACTGTACACTGGCCCCTTTTAGCTGCAGTGGGAGCAGCTAGGATGCAGGGTGCCAAGTCCCAAGGCTGCACACAGCAAGGAGCACCCTGGGCCTGGCCCATGAAACCATTTTTTCTCCCTATCTGTCATGGCCTCTGATGGGAGGGGCTGCTGTGGAGACCTCTGATGTACCCTGGAGACATTTTCCCCATTGTCTTTGTGATTAATATTTGGTTCCTCATTACTTAAATTTCTGCAGCTAGCTTGAATTTCTCCCCAGAAAATGGGTTTTTCTTTTCTATCGTATTATCAGGCTGCAAGTTTTCCAAAAGTTTATGCTCTTCGTCTTGAATGCTTGGCCACGTAGAAATTTCTTCCTTCAGATACCCTAAATCATCTCTCTCAAGTTCGAAGTTCCACAGATTTCTAGGGCAGGGGCAAAATGCCACCAGTCTTTTTGCATAGCAGGAGTGATCCTTATTTCAGTTTCCAAAAAGTTCCTCATCTCTATCTGAGACCATAGCTCACAGGACAATAAGCCTGGACCTTATTGTCCATATCACTATAAGCATTTTGGTCAAAACCATTCAAGTCTCTAGCAGGTTCCAAACTTCCCCACATCTTCCTGTCATCTTCTGAGCCCTCCAAGTCTCTAGGAATTCCAAACTTTACCACGTTTTTCTATCTTCTTCTGAGCCCTCCAAACTGTTGCAACCTCTTCCTGTTACCCAGTTCCAAAGTTGCTTCCACATTTTTGGGTATCTTTACAGCAGCACCCCATTCTACCAGTAGCAATTTATTGTATTAGTTCGTTCTCATGTTGCTAATAAAGACATATCTGAGACTGGGTAACTTATAAGGGAAAGAGGCTTAATTGACTCACAGTTCAGCATGGCTGAGGAGGCCTCACAATCATGGTGGAAGGTGGAGGAGCAAAGGCATGTCTTCCATGGCTGCAGGCAAGAGAGCATGGGCAGGGGAACTTCCCTTTTTAAAAGCATCAGCTCTCATATTTATTCACTATCATGACAAAAGCACGAGAAAACATGCCCCTATGATTCAATCACCTCCCACTGGGCCCCCCTACAACACGTGGGGATTATGGGAGCTACAATTCAAGATGAGATTTGGGTGAGGACACAACCAAACCGTGTCACCCCATTATATCACCTAGACATTGTACCACTTACAAAGGAAAATGGTTAGCAAGGTAGAGAAATGAGAAAGTCCATACTGTAATGGAAAGTTGTCATGATTTTTGCAGCCCAGCATCTAAATCCTCCTGAGTTTGGTGCAGTGCTTGCTGCATGAGGTTTTTCACTAGAGAATCTTGAAAATGCCAGATATTTGCTTCCCCAGGCTACTTTGCAATTAAGCCTATCTAGTCAGAAACCCCTATCTTGGGCCTTACATGGAAAATTGATACAGAGAGAAGACTGAAAAATCCATTCTGGCAAGCATAGAATGCGTGTGCTGGCAGCCTCATCAGTTGTCCTGCACCAGTGATGTCTAGATCCAGCAGTGGTGGCAGTAATGTCTTCCAGTACTTCTGTGGTGTAGCTATGATGCCTCTCTGCATGGTTCTTCAGCCCTCCTGGAATCTGTGAGCTAACCAGTTTCCAGGAATAAATTTATTTTCTGTTTAAATCAGGTAAAACTGGTTCCTATTGCTTCCAGCTAAGATCTCTAAGAGGTACACTCACCCCTTCTAATCTCTTGTGAATTGAGAAAAAGACAAGAGGTCAGAGGTATGGGAATCAGATGGTGAGACAGCTGTGTTTCACATTCATGTCTTCAGCCTGGGGTTGAGAAGAAAGCCTAAACAGGAAAATGGTTGGCTGTGCCTCTCAAATCTTGGTGGCCTTATAAGGGACTCACATAGCCACATGGAGCTGCCACATCAGCATAAAATGAGTAGAATAGCGTGGTTAGGCAGAGAGGGACTTAAGATCAGCTCTTCAGGGTTTCCCAGTCTTCCACACCACAGAGAAAGCATGCAGAGGTCCTCAAATGTCCTGAGTAGAAATGTGAAATATAACTGATAGTATTTGATGGTGAACTTATGAGGGGCGACACAATGTTACTGACAACAGGTTCTTAGGCTCTCATGTAATAAAAATTGACATGAGGTTTAGCAGGTTTCCCAGACAAGGCTTTTATTAGGGGCTTATGTTGGAACACAAGGGAGGCAGCACAACAGTTTTCTGGCTGATTCCAAGAAGAGAGTCAGGAGGGTAATTTTAAAGGGGCTAAAGTGGGCAAGGAGTGACATTTAAGCATGTAGAAGTCGGGAACTTCTGGCGCCTGTGCAGTTTGATAACATGCTTCATTTGTTGCATGTCTTATTAGCATACTAAATATTAAATGTCCACATCTGCATGTGAGTGTTGAGTATTATAATGAAACTATGGTGGAAGTTCAGTTGTTCTTCTGGTCTTGTACACAGCTGGGAGATAGGATTAAACCCCCTTGAGTAAGATTTATGGTGGGAGCTGCTTATTAGTTTCCTCAAGGTCCTGTCATCAATGGTAGGCATCTTGAGTAAGATTTCCAGTACAAGGTCTTAATGGTCTCTTTGGGGTCCCTGCTGGCCATGCCTGCCACCAACTTGCAATAGAGGTCCTTGGTGGGATACAGGGGTCAAGTCCCATCCCTGCTCTGTCTTCACAACAATAGAATAAGGTGATCCTCTAGTTGAAGACTGCAGAACAGACTGGGCATGGGATGCAGTAAGAGATGCAGCTAACTCTCTGGGTAGGAAGCTATGCTGATAAGAACTAAAGTGAGGCCAAGTTAACAGGGAGGACCATTGGCCCTCTTTGAGCTGAGATGACAGGCCATTAATTCCTAGCTGTAGACTGGATAGATGACAAGGACAAGGGACAATTACCACTCCCACCAAATAAGCCACTGAAAAGTCAGGGATATGTAGTCATTATGGGATGGAAAATAATATTGTCTCACTTTTTTTTTTAGCAGGGGATAAATATTCCTTCTGTGGTGTTGAGGGAAAACTTACAACTCAGTCATTATTTTTGTCAAACTTGTTTCGGATAGGATAAAATGGGTACATTGGTTGTTTTGTGTCCCCTTGAGGGTTCACTTATCACATGAACTTCCTGTGCAGTGAAATGTGGTTTGCAGGTACTGAGATACTTGCCCAAAGAACTTGTTTTTCTTCTGCCTCTGCATTACACCAAGGTTTCTTAGAAATGTGATGGATTTGTCAATAGTCCGTGTTTACATTTTTTATTCTTATAAATTGTTGAGCTAGTCAAATATACTGAAATCTACTGCATTTGAACATAGAACCAGAAAGTAAGTTGCCTAGCATATACATGACACTCTCATTTACCAGTGTTCAAGAAATTAGCATTTTTCCTTCTCACTGTGACCAGACCACATGACCTATTTCTAGATTTGAATACTGGAAATAGTATTTATACAGTAAATAATGTGGCATCCAGATCCTCTGGCCACATTGACTAAGTAACTGAAACATGAACCATCCATATTCAGAGTAACAATCAAAATGACTTGTTATCACATTTTGACATGACATATCTATTGAGAATGCTCGCTCATACTGCCTGGTTTTATTGAGACATCACCAATATCCTTAGGTATTTAGAGACAGTTAATTCTTACAATTAAAGTAGCTGAGGCAGAGAGGGATGCAAAGGAATTTGCCTGAAGTAGTGGTGGAGTTAGAATTTATTAATAGTTCAGTTGCTTGCTCTTAGTGAACTTGTGTTTTTTGGAGATAATATCCATCTTCACTTTAATTTCATGCCTGTGGGATAGGGTAGTCTACCTATGTAACTAGTGGGGCTATTATCATGCTACAGTTCAGAAATGACATTTTACCACCAAAGACCTGACATAAGTTATTTGGTTCGGTTGAGTATATAGTTTGAAAGCCCCTTTGCTGTACCATCATCTATTTGAAATGAGATTCTGTACTTTTCCCAGAGGATCAAAATATATCAATGTGTGTATGTGTATAATATATATTCTTTCAATTTCCATTGTCCAGGGACAATGCTATTTAATCAACTTGATATAGATAGCTCAGAGGTAGTAACAACAATGAAATTTTCACAGATTAACATTTTAAAAACACATTACTAAGAAAAATAAACTGACTGGATTCTTCTACACAAATAAACATGAATTTCCTATAAGATGAAGGTGCATGAAAGAGGGACATCCTCTTGATAAATGAACTGTTATTGCCAGTCATGATTAAAATTTTGTTAGAAGTTGTACAAGAGTAATCTAGAATTAGCATGACCTTAGTTTTTGAAGTATGGTCAATTTAAATGTCATTGTAGAGCATTAGATTCTTTTTATACCTTTGTTATAGTTAAGAGAAATTGAAAATTCATAATGCTTTAAGTTCCATCTTACAATAATTAAATTTATACAGTAAATACATCACTTTTTAATTTTTTCATATTTGTAGTGACTCTCAAATACTATTCAAGAGGAATTGTGCTAAGTAATGTGAATGTGAACTTGGATACATTCAAAGTACATGCCTACACAGATAACTAAATGCTATAGCTGCAAAGTTGATTTGTTTGCTACCTCAGGTTATCACTGTAAGACACAGGCACAAGGCACCTATGAAAATAATCTGTGAAAAAAAAAAAAAAATGGAATATAACTCAAAAAAGGCAGGAAATGCAGATGAGGCTATGAAGAAGAGCTCATGGTGTATCACATAAAGTAAAATCTCACATACTTGATTTCCTTCATGAAAATTCTTTACAAAGGAAAACAGAATCAAATTCAGTCATTGTTGTGGGCTCAATCGTGTCCCCTTCCCAAGTTCTTTTTTCTTTAAAGTCAGGGTCTTACTCTACTGCTCAGGCTAGAATGCAACGGTGTGATATTGCCTGACCACAACCTGGGCCTCCTGGGCTCAAGTGTTTCTCCCACCTCAGCCTCACAAGTAGCTGTGACTACAGGTGCACAACCCCACAACCGGCATTTGTTTGTTTTTGTTCTTGTTTTTTGTATTTTTAGTAGAGACGGGTTCTGCCATGTTACCCAGGTTAGTCTTGAACTCCTAGGCTCAAGAGATCTGCCTGTCTCGGCCTCCCAAAGTGCTGGGATTACAGATGTGAGCCACTATGCCTGGCCCCCTCCTCAAATTCATATGTTGAAGTCCTAACCCCCAGCAACTCAGAATATGACTGAATTTGGAGATGGTATCTTTAAAGAGGTGATTAAGGTAAAGTTAGGTCATTAGGGTGGGCCCCAATCCAAAGTGACTGTTATTCTTATAAAACAAGGAGGTTTAGGATACAGACACCAGCAGAGGGGTATGACCACGTGTGAATATACAGGGAGAATGCAACCATCTGCAAGACAGAGAGGGCTTGAGGAAACCAACACTGCTAACACCTTGGTCTCGGGCTTCTAGCTTCCAGAATTGTGAGAAAATCAATTCAGTTTGTTTGAGCCAAATAACCTGTGCTATTTTGTTATGGCAGGCCTAGCAAACTAGTGTAATCACATATACAAAGAGTTGTCATTTATGTATGCTTAACTGCATTGAATCACATTACTAATGGTGCATGGCATGGCAGCTGCTAAATTTGATGCAAAAATTAAAAGAGAGCTTTGTGTTTCTAATCGTTCTTGAATAATGTATCATAGATCCTTTGTATAAGTTATTTTGCTATTCTGGAATATGAAAGGGCAGGAGCAAGGAAAAAGCCAGTTTTCTCAACTGTATTTCTCTACTACCTGTGTGGAGAATGTCGTCAGCTTCTGCTCTGCGTGGCCTGGGGAGAGGAGTTGTGCTAAGTTAGGCCACATCTGCTCTTGTTCCATGTAACTTGTTTGCTTCCATCAATTTTCATATTTCTGATCAAGTTAGTGGTGGAATTAATAGTGCATGTGGCTGTATGTGTTTGGTGTCAGTAGTTTCCAACCTAAATTCTGTATCAATTAAATCGCCCATTAGATATTTGATAGAATATAAATGTTTCAGAAATTCTAGGTCGTTAGAGATTTCACCTCCCACATAACCTTTCTCAACTTCAACTTTTCTTAATTATTAGAGACTGTTCTCCATGAAAGGAGAGAAAAAAAACAAGAAAATATGAAATAGAGCAAACAGGGGACACTAGCAAAGTGCAAAGAAAATCCTAGAAGGATGGGGAGCAGATCCCCAGAATGGCAGCTGTGCTCCAGATGTAACCAGCCCAGATTGCAGTAATGTGACTCAAGATATGATGCCACCATTGTACCTTCTTTAACCTGAGGACAGAGTGCTCAGGTGAGTCCAGCCCAAATTCTTATCTGCCCTTGGCTTATTTTCTGGTAAGCTTCCTATTCTGCTTTCTAGATCCTTCTGCCTGTTCAGCCTATGACACAATTTCATCTCATGGAGATACTCTTTCTCTCCAGGAGGAACTTAGAAACAAAAACTATAGAAACAGCCTACTTCCCTGATTACAGCCCTGCCAGATGTCCCAAGTATAGTGAGCCTTTGGTTTTCCAGGTCTCATAATCTTGCTCATTATTACCCTGGAAAGGGCTCTTATAAACTCTCACTGAAGTCAAAGTTACATTTTATGTGGCTTACCTCTACTTGAATTTCTTCATCTAACAATGGCAGCATTGCCCACACTTGGTTTTTCAAAACAAAGTAATGTATGAGCGGAGGAAGGAAGATGTGATAGGAGAGAAGCTAACAGATCCTTTAAAGTATTGGTAGGGTCCTATTTTCTTCATTTGGGTGTGGGTACTTAAGAGTTCATTTTATTAGTAGTATTAGTTTGAGTATACTTTATTAGTATTAGTATTCTTGAAGCTAGGGGTCAGCAAACTTTTGGTAAAGGATCAGATAGCAAATATTAGCAGCTTTGCCGTCTATAAGATCCCTGTCAAAATTAACCCTACCACATGGCACAAAAGCAGCTATAAGTACTGTAGACTACTTGATGTGATTGTTTTCCAATAAAACTTTAAAAGACTGGGGTAAAATCAGGCTTGATTTGGCCCATGAGTTGCAATTTGCTGGCCCTTCCAAATTGTACATACGTGTTTTATATGTTCTTATAAATGTGTGGTCTATTTTTAAAAATACGTAAACCAGCAAAGAACGCCTGCCAGAAAGACCAAGAGGCCAATATGCATTCCACAGTAAATCATAAAATGCCTTTTTGGCCCCCCTTTCTACATTCTTATTTCCTTTTTTGCCTGTTTTAGTTTGGCCTGCTGTCATATGACCTTTGCATTATCATAATTTTGGACATAAGCCCTATGATATGATGGACATTGGATTGGAAATCAGGAAAACCAGATCCTACCCACACCTCTACCACTGACTACTAAATAGGTAAGTGAAAATGCCTTTCCTTCTTCAGGCCTCAGTTTCTCCCTAGGTAAAATGAGTTAGGCCAAGTGGTTTCAGAGGCCGTTTATAACCCAAATAGTCTGTTATTTCAAATGTCTTACTGTGATTCAATTTCAGACATTGACTTGTGCACTTCTTTCCTGACTCCCCATGAAAAAGAGAGTAGTTCAAGTTACACATGAACACCCACTTGGAATATTTCCATCTAAGTTTTCTAGGTTAGAGGATTAATACGCCAATCAGCATTTTAGTATTAATTGGAGTACATTTGATTACTCAAACATGTAATAATACTGCAAAACATGTAAAAACCCGGAACTTCAGTTACTCTTTCCTCATTTAAAACCTGAGTAATTATTATTTACATGTAATTAACATTAATTATTAACAAGTAATAATACTGTAAAACATGTAAAAATGTACTTAAACATCTCAATACTCTGGTTTTTCATGAAGCCAGTACTTTTGAACTGCACAAATGAACACTCAGATAATAGTTAGTGATTGTACTGTCTCCAGTGAAGAACTGTAAAATCTATCAAGTCTGTCATAATATTCTAAAGGTTTTGGTTGCGGGAAAATTAAAGGCTTTTCAAGTAATCGATTATAGAAGTGAAATTTTTAGGTGTTTATATATCTTGTGGTACATACACTTCTCACATAGGTTGTCAACTGTCATATACAATTTTATTTTGGAGGCTTGGATTTACAGCTGAGTTTTAGAAATGAAAAGATAAAGCCTATAGCTCGTTGGTAGAAAGCTGGACCCAACCCAGGGAAGAGTGAGTGGTCCTTGATCATGACTCGCCTCTAAAGATGAAGACATCCTGACTAGGCTACCTGGGGGATGCATGGAGGCTGCATATTCAAAATAAAATGCAGAATACTCTTATTAAGGGAGCAATGATAATCAAGTTTTTCTTCCAATAAATGAAAATAAAAATATATCAAATGAGAAGACTGAGTATAATTTCGTTTCTGCTTTTCAACCTGATTATCTCCATAAGGAAAATCCTAACATACTCAATTCATTCTATATGCCTCAATTGACTTCCATTTCTCAGTTCCAACAAATATACAGAAAATGAGTAGTGATTCACATTACGCTTTAGGTAGTACTGACAGGAGCAACACTAGGAAAGTTAAGGCATTTTCAGAAAAGAAAAGCAGTTCATCCCGGTGAAATGGGTTTTCTAATACCATAGAAAAGTATTAGTTGCTTAGGGAGATTGCAGATACTTTATTCCCTTGTATTTCCTGTTTGCTCACTGTCCCTCTGTGATCTTCCAACAAGCCTGGAAAAGAACCTTGCACATGGTAGGTGCTAGAAGAAGTTTGACCTGAAGTTTCTTAAGATAGGCCGCCTTTCTTCAGAGAGGCGTCTCCTCAGCTTGACTAACAGTTATGAAACAAGTTAAAAAGATGCATGCCTTCCTAGGTCAGGATTTAATCCTAACCTCTGTTTGAGCCTGGCTATTCAATTTTAATTCAATGATTATAAAGCTCCTACTCTGTCAGGAATGAGGAAAGAGTAAGTGAAGCTCCAGGTTTTGAAGTTGTGAGAAATATTTCCATTCTATTCTATTCGATTCTATTCCAAATATTCTCCCAGATACTGCATTCCCTTCTCCAGAGGCACAGTCAACAATTTCTAGTGTATCTTCCAAGAGAATTGTCTGTTCATATCCTTTTACCTATTTTGCTATTGAATCATTGATATTTTCATGTTGATTTAAGCTTTATAGTCATATATTTATTAAATTATCAAATGTATACTGTAAGACATTGTGCTAGGCACTGCCTGTCGATTACTCTTCAAAATAACGTTGCGAAATGATGCTTTCTTTTCTCTTTCTATGAATTTTGTGGATCTCAGAATTGTTACAAGCCTTACCAAGGTGATTCTACAAATAGTAAGTTATACGACTGGGGTGAAATACACGTCTTTGGCTCCAAACTCTATATTTTTTCTACCATATCACACTGCTGTGTAAAAGGCTCTATTGCTAGACATAATTTAAAAGCAGCCCTTAAATTTGGCTATTCACCAACTCTCAGACTTTGGAAGTCTCTGCAAATATTTACTGGTATTCAGCCTCTTCATTCCTCAGCCATTCCTGTTTAAATAGCAAGTAGACCAATAATCTCGGTCCCTCAAATCAGACTTGAGACTCAAGATCCATAGGACAAGGTAGCTAATTTGCTTACTTTTCTTTCTTTGGAATAAGTTACTTATTTTCTCTAAACTTTTTTTAAAAAAATTTCTATAATATGTTTAACAAAATCATCACTATCACAGGGGTACTGTGTGTGTTCACTCTTCTAGTTTCTATATATAAATCTGGTTTCACTACTGGTTCTACCTAAAGGTAGGCCATACCTCTCCTCATTTGTGTATTGATTGATTCATTCACTGAACATTTATTAAGCATTTATTTTGTCAGGCAATGAGCTTGGCATGAAGGAATTCAGCTGTGAATGAGACTGACACAGCTTTTGCCCTTATAGACCTATAGCCTACAGAGGAAGATAGGCATGAATCAAGCAATTTCAATGACATATGACAGCTGTTACAATAGGGCAGTAGACGATGCTAGGGACTAGTCCGGGGATCCAGAAAGACTACTTAGAAGAAGTGACGTGTAAGTTAGCTGAGAAGTAGAGGATAAATGGAAGTTACTAGGCAAAAGAGGTGGAAAGTGGGGGCAAGTTAAACATGGTGCTTGATATACATGTAGAACTGTGAGTGGTGACAAATAACTGCTGTCTTCAGCTCTTTCTTCCCCACTTCTTCAGCCCCAAATTTAGCAAAGCACAGCAGCCAAACATTCTTTCCAGCCATGGAGCCTTAAGTCATTCAAGCCTGTCCACCTCTGGTGTTGTACTTGACCACAGTGGTTAAAATGTAAAGATTAGTGACTGCGGGAAGAAGGTTCTGCCCTTATTAACTGAGAAAGGCTTTACCTTTAGCTACATCCATTTAGAGCTTTACACAACTTACTACATTCACTATGTTCTCGTATACTGTTAAAACCTTCCGTATCTCTCTTGGATGTTTTAAAGGCTTTGCAACCAGTTTGATGGGAATTGTAGATAGGATGGAGATGTAGGCTAACAGTAGAACCATCTACTAAAAAAGGCACATTTTCTCCTGAAATTTTTGATCTGTGTGAATGTGGATAGTATGGATGTTGTGTTAATTCTTGAAAAACATCTTTGTCTCTTGGTTAAACTGTTAGCTCGGCTTCCTGCATAATTGATGTGTCCTTTTTCCTTCTGTTGTTTTGTCAGTTGGGTACTTTTCATCTGTAGCTTAATGGGCCTATGGTGCCTTCATTATGTATGTCACTCTTAGCAGAAAAAGGAACTTATTGATTTTCTGTCCTCTTTGGCTTTTTTCTTAGTATCTGTGCATTCGTTCTCTTATTCAGTTGTTCATCAAATATTTTTTGGATCTATGGAGGTACCGGGAGGATCCAAGAAGAAAGACATGGTCCTGTGGCCTAAAGGAGTCAAAGGAAAAGACACACATAAACATACAACTCAGGAGGCAGTGTGATAAATGGTGCAACAGTGATGTGTATAAATTGCTATGGGAGTAGAGTTGAGGGATACTGTCTCTCAAGATGTCAACAGTCCTTACAGGGACTGTTTGGGTTTGACTCACTCACTGAGAGAGTTTGAATCACATTCATTAAATCACATTGTCTGAGATTTTTAAGTAATATTGTGATTGGTGGTTGCAGCTCATCTAGAAAGAGTATGACCTTTGAGAATTGAAATTATACTTTGATGGATCCTGTACCCTAAATTCATGGTCATAAGAAATGTTAGAAAACAATTTTTGACTCAGGACCCACCAGCAAAATCTCAGCAACTGAGATACCCTCCCCCTACCTCCTTACTTTCCTTCTCATTCATGAAGTGCCTAAGTGTAACCTGCATCCACACCTCCTCTACTGTTTTGGATGGATTTAGTGTAATTTGAGCAATTTTAGGTTTTTTCTTTGTTATTTACTCTCTAACTTTTTGGTTCATTTTGTTTTTCTAGTTTGTTAGCTGAATACTTAGTTCATTTTTATATATATACTTTATTTTTAATAATAAAATGTTTTAACTCTACATTTTCCTGAATACAGCTTTAGTTATATCCTGTATATTTTCATGAGATATTTTACTTTGTGTTAAATTATAGAAAATATATAACTTCAATTTTTTTCCTTCAATTTGGTGATGTTTATCAGAGTGCTCCTTAATTTCTAAGTGGTGAAGTTATGGGGCAATCTTTGAGTTGTTAACGTCTATTTTATTTTTATTGGATTGTTGTCAGACATGTGAAGTACATATTTTATGTATTATGTGATGTACATATTTACATATGTGTTATGTGAAGTTCATATTTACATATGTAAATATGCACTTCATATGTACATGTATTATATATTTACATATGTAAAACACGTATGTATTACATAATTTATGTATATATTACATATACATATGTAAATAATTTATATATTACATAATTTATGTATATATGGTATGTATAGTATATGTATATATACATATATTGTATATGAGTATATGTATATATTACATAATTTACGTATATGTTACATATACATATGTAAATTTACATATGTAAATTTATTATGTGAAGTACATCTTAAAATTTAAGAGTCTAATTAGGTTTTACTGTGGCCAGATATATGATCAATTTTTATTAATGTTCCAATAAAATATGTTGTTGGTATTTGTAGGGTACAAAGGTGTGTGTGTATTTGTTACGTTGTTTCCAAATTATAGTATTCAAATACTATACAGGTTTTGTGGCATGGCCTCCTAACCCACCCATGATCTAACTTTTTTTTTTTTTTAGTTTTCTTTGTCTTCTTAGAAGGTTTTGCTTAATGTATTAATGTAATGGTGTTATACAGTTTGTTTCATAATTTAGACTTGTTTCATTAATCTTTGTAGGTTGCAGCTTTTACTATCACAAAATTTCTGTCCCTTTTAATATTTTATATCTTGGGTTATTTTTTAATTAATATGCTTATTACTTTTTCCTTTGCATTTTCCTGATACAACTTAACACATCCTTTTATTTTATTTCTCTTTAAAATATTAAGTTTTTGAGGCAATTGGAGCAGAGTTTGGCTACTCACCCAACCTGGCTTCTCTTTCTTGGGTCAGCAGCTGAATAACATTTTCCAGTACTCTTGCATCAAGATGGGCCATGGGACTGGTCTGGTCAATAAAATGTGGATAGAAGTGATGTGTATCACTTAAAAGTCTTATCCCTAAAAGGTCCCCCATGATCTTCTATGTTCCCTTTCTTGTCTTTGCTCATAGGCTGACTAAACTTAGAGGTTTCAGCCCTAGTGGAAGGCAGACCTAAGGCTGAAGAGAGCATGAGGCTTGTATGGAAAGCTTCAAGCAGAACACTTAGATTGTGGCATGAGTGAATTCTTTGTTATAGTTCTTAATGTACCTTAATTTGGAGAAGGTATACAATGCTCCAAATTCAAAAGAAAAGCAAATGTATACAGTGAGGTATAACTTGCCCTTCCCCTCTGGTCTCCCAGATACTGCATTCCCTTCACCAGAGGCAGACATGGTCAACAATTTCATGTGTATCTTCCAAGAGAATTGTCTGTTCATATCGATGTATCGATTTTGCTATTGAATCGTTGATATTTTCCTATTGATTTAAAGTTTGTAGTTATATATTAAGGATATTAGGGCTTCGATGGTATAGGTAGCTAATATATTTGTCTTTAAGTGATTTTCTTACATTCAGAAAGTTTTGATTTATATGTAGTTGAATTTGTCAATCTTTTTTAAATGGAATATCACTTTTTGTAATAGCTTGCATATTTGTATCTACATTTATCTATTGTATCAAATTTAAATAGAATATGCTCCCTCTTCCTCTAAGTCATGTACTTTTCTACTCCTTCATCTCCACCAATACCTTTAAAAAAGCCATTGACTTTCCCATTCCTGAATGCCCTACACCTCCCCACACTTTTACCCTGTATCTCCTGGGTTTTTCTGAGATGGTTTGGAATTTTAGTTTCAGACACTGTATATTTTAAATTAGAAAATGTCTCTTCTATTTCAAGAATCCTTACAAAACACTTTTATATAGTTTCCAGTGTTATTATCCTAATTCATTTATATGTAACTATAAATATTATACAATTCATTGTTCAGTGCTATTTCTTATACTTTGTTTAGGAGATTTTTGTTTTGATTTTTTTATTTGGCTGAAGTACTTCTTTGAGTTCTTGAGAAAGTGCCTTTTGAGCCCTTGCAAGTCTTAAAATATCTTTTCTTTGTTATCTCCTGTAAGTGAGACCTTGGGCACTATAGGATTCTAAGATCGCAATTCATTTTTCCCGGTAAACCGTAGATGTTGCTGCACTCGATTCTAGCTTCTAGTATTGCACGGAGGATACTTGATGTTAGTCTGTTTATCTTCTCTTAACAAGAAACTAGTTCGTTCCTTCTTGAATCTTTCAAGAGTATTTTTCATCCTTGGAGTTCAAAAATTTTATCATGGTAGATCCAACTACAATCAGCCCTCTGTATGCACGGGTTCCACATTTGCAGGTTTAACCAACCTTGGATCAAAAATATTTCTTAAAATAACCAGTACAAATAACACTACAACAATAAAAAAAATAAAATATAACAACTATTTACATAGCATTTATATTGTGTGAGTATTATGAAGAATCTAGTGATGATTTAAAATATATGGGATGGCCAGGTGCAGTGGCTCACGCCTGTAATCCCAGCACTGTGGGAGGACGACATGGGTGGATTGCTTGAAGTCAGGAGTTCCAGACCAGCCTGGCCAACATGATGAAACTCTGTCTCTACTAAAAACACACACACACACACACACACAAAAGCCAGGTGTAGTGGTGCATGCCTGTAATCCCAGCTGCTGGAGAGGCTGAGGCAGGAAAATTGCTTTAACCCGGGAGGTGGAGGTTGCAGTGAGACGAGATGCTACTGCACTCCAGCCTGGGTGACAGAGCAAGACTCTGTCTCAAAAACAAAAGCAAAGAGAAATAAAAATATATGGGAGGAGATGCATAGGCAATATGCAAATATTATGCCACTTTATATAAGGGATTTGGGCATCTTCAGATTTGGTATCAGTTGTGGGGGTCCTAGATCTAATCCCCCAGGATGTTAAAGGGATGATTGTATGTAATTATTTTATTAACTCTGCCTATGCCTCAGCAAAGTCTTAGAGCCTCAACACCGAAATCATTCATTAGCTCAAGAAAATTGTTGCCAGTATATCACTGATAATTTACTTCTCTTCTGTTTCTTCCTGTTTTTTTTTTTTTTTTTTTTTTTTTTTT
>NW_026652282.1:129505881-129528288 GCF_009828535.3 Hylobates moloch
TTTTTTTTTTTTTTTTTTTTTTTTTCTCTGTGCTGTTAGGTTTTTCATTTTTTTATCTTCCAAAAAACCAATAACTTTTTGAAATGTCAGGTTTTGTTGTACAAGAAAAAAATTAGTAGCTTTATTGAGGCATAATTATGTAACAATCTGTACATATTTAATGTATATAGTTTCATAAGTTGGGACACATCCACATGCCCCTGAAACCATCACCACGGTCAGAGTAATATACGTACTCATCACCTCTCAGTTTCCTTACGCCCTCCTTTTTTGTGAGAAAAACACTTAACATGAGATCTACCCTCAACAAAACTTTTAAGTGCACAATACAGTGTTGTTAAAGATTGGCACTATGTTTTATAGCAGATAGCTAGAACCTACTCATCTTGTATAACCAAAACTTTTTATCTATATTAAAAATAACTCCCCACTTGCCCCTCTCCCCAGCCCCTGGCAATTACCAATCTACTGTGTGTTTCTATGAGTTTGACTATTTTAGATACTTTACATAAGTGAGATTATATAGGATTTTTCCTTGTGTGCCTGGCTTATTTCTCTTAGCATAATGTCCCCCAGTTTCATTCATATTGTTACAAATAGCAAGACTCCCTTATTTTTTAAGGCTGAATAAATTTCCATTGTATGTTTATACCACATTTCTTTATCTGTTTGTCCATTGATGAACATTTAGGTTGTTTCCATGTCTTGGCTATAATGAGTAATGCTGCGATTAACATGGGAGTGCAGACAGCTCTTTGATACTCTGTTTTCAACTATTTTCAATAATAGCCCGGGAGGGGTATGCTGGATCATCTGGTAGTTCTATTTTTAATTTTTTTAGGAACATCCATACTTTGTTTCACAGAGGCTCTACCATTTTATTTTCCTACTAGCAGTGTACAGGAATTCCAGTTTCTCCACATCCTCACCAACACTTGTTTTCTTTTTTTTTTTTTTTTTGGAGAATAGCCATTCTAACAAGTATGAGATGATATCTCATTGTGGTTTTGATTTGCATTTCCCTGATGAATAGTGATATTGAGCACCTTTTCATATACCCATTTGCCGTTTGTATGTCTTCTTTATAGAAGTCACTTTTTATATCCTCTACTTGTTTTTGAATTGAGTTATTTGCTTTTTTGCTATTGAGTTTTAGGAGTTTCTTACATATTTTAGACATTAATCTCTTACCAAATATATTGTTTGCAAATATTTTCTCCTGTTGCACAGGTTGCCTTTGTATTTTGTGATCATTTCCTTTGCTGTACAGCAGCTTTTTAGTTTGATGTAGTTCCACCTGTCTATTTTGTTTTTGTTGCTGTACTTTTGGTGATCACACCAAGAAATCATTGCCTGGATCAACCTCATGAAGGTTTTCTGCTATGTGTTGTTCTAGACACTTTAGAGTTTCAGGTCTTATACTTAAATTTTTAATTCATTTCAACTTGATTTTTGTGTATGGTATAAGGCAATGTATTAGGGTTTTCTAAAGTAATAGAACTAATAGGATAGATGTATATATAAAGGGGAGTTTATTAGGAGAATTAACTCACATGATCGCAAGGTGAAGTCCCACAATAGGCCGTCTGCAAGCTGAGGAGTAATGAAGCCAGTCTGAGCCCCAAAACCTCAAAAGTAGGGAAGCCGACAGTACAGCCTTCAGTCTGTGGTTGAAGGCCCTAGAGCCCCTGGCACATCACTGGTGGAAGTCCAAAAATTCAAAAGCTGAAGAAGTTGGTGTCTGATGTTCAAGGGCAGGAAGCATCCAGCATGGGAGAGAGATGAAGGCTGGAAGACTCAGCAAGTCTCCTCATTCCACTTTCTTCTGCCTGCTTTATTCTAGCCATGCTGGCAGCTGATTAGATGGTTCCCACCCAGATTGAGGGTGGGTCTGCCTCTCCCAGTCCACTGACTTAAATGTTAATCTCCTTTGGAAACACCCTCACAGACAAACCCAGAAACAATACTTTGCATCCTTCAACCCAATCAAGTTGACACTTAATACTAACCATCACAGATAAAGATCAAATTGCATTCTTTTGCATGTGGATATCTAGTTTTCTCAACACACAATTTTTTGAAGAAACTATCCTTATGCCATTGTGAATTCTTGGCACCCTATTGAAGATAACTTAATCATACATTCATGGGTTTACTTATGAGCTCTCTATTCTGTTCCATTGGTCTACATGTCTGTCTTTATGCTAGTACCATACTATTTTAATTACTGTACCTTTTTAATATATTTTGAAATCAGGAAGCGTAAACCCTCCAGCTTTGTTCTTTTTGGTCAAGATGGTTTTGGCTATTGAGGGCTTACTATGGTTCCATATGAATTGTAGAACTGTTTTCTATTTCCATTAAAAAAAAAACCAGTAGGATTTTGCTAGAGATTGTATTCAGCCTGCTATTATTGACAGGAATAGCTGGACTCTCCTAGAACTGCACACAGATGATTCTCTGCCTGCAATAAGTGAATCCGCTAGGTGAATTAAACTTCACCCTACCTTCATTGCCCAATCTTCTGGGCAACTGTATTTTGTGTTCCATACTCCACTGGAGAGATAAGCCTGTTGATAGTTTTATGTTCTAGTTACTAACCTTACAGCTATAAAGCCAATGATGTTCTACTGTTAACCCTTTTTTTCTAAGAGGCTCAATATCTCAGATATTATCATGGATTTTTTTCTAGGCACCAACGTGTATGTTGTCAGGATTACTTTTAGCTATTTAGTTGGTCCTACAGAGAGTCACCAGGAAGACAGAATCAAGAATCTGAACTCAGGATGCCCTCTTCCCCAGTATCTCTGTTCTCCACTTCCATTTTCAACAGCCATCTCCCTGAAGAGGGAGGAAGGAGAGTGAGGTTGTAGCTCCAGTGCTCTGCAATGTCTTTCTCCTAGTCAGTCTACAGGCACTGCTGCCTTATGCTCTCACGGTCTCAGTTCCTATGTTATTATGGGTGGCATAATTTTTTAGAGTTATTTTTATTACAGTCCACCATCCCAAGAGGCTTGGCACAATATCCCTGGAGTCCTCGGTGACCCAACACCTTGTGGTACTCAAAATCATCTTTTTTTTCTGATTCCCACTAACCTCCCAACAGTGTGCTTGTTTTGGCTTGGGGCCTCATTCTCTGATATACACACAGTTTGTTGCTTGGGAGGTTGAGGGGGGTGTCCCTATTCTTTGACTGCTTGGGAGACAACTATTTGCCCTTAACCTAGTCTATCAAGATCTCTTTAATGTGCCTATGTATCTATCAGGTTTAAAAAAATATGGTTGGCATATCCTTTTGGACCTCTGGATGTACCGAAATTCAGAGTGAATACTTTGCTTAGGTCCTTTCTTTGGGGGAACTTGCAGGGTTTGATTGCTCCTTTTGGTTTTTCATGCAAGGCATTATACCAGTTGTAAATGCTGTACTGCCACCTTGCAACCACGCGGCCCTTTGCCTACTTCAAAGGTTTATGAGTTTTATATATTTCGATACTAATGCTTCCAGGAAACCTACCCCTTTTATGTATATTTTCTTGCATCATTTTATTTAGTCAGCTAAATGCAAATTTGAATATGTTTTTGGAATTTTGTATCTTCATGGTGACTCCTGTTTTATTACACATTTCTTAAGAGCACAAAACTTAATGTCTTTTACACCTCCTCAAAACTTAGTACAATACAGTGAGTGTTCAAGAAATGACACTAAAGCAATTTAAATAACAGCACTACGCTCTCCTCCTACTACCAAAAGCTAAGTCACTTTTTTTTCCTGGAAAGATTTATCAGGGGATACATATGAAAATATTTCACCTTTTAATCATTTATCTGTACAGATATAAAAAACTATGCCCTCAGATCCACCTTTAGGAATTAGAATTAGTTATGAAATAAGTATGGGTGATGAAGAAAAAGCCAGTGTAAATACACAGAGAAAGAGATGATAGCCAATTGGGGCTTAGATTTTGGGAATCACCATTAATATCCCCAAGTTGTGTTTCTCAAGAGGCTTTCGAAATTAAGGCTAGGGTAGTCAACAGAAGACAAGCTGGAAGAAGCCTTACATTTAATGCTCTGCTCACAGGAGTGGTATCTGAATGCTCAGTTTCATCCTTTCTTATACTCATTCTATTTAACTTGAAATAATTATGAGCATAGGAGAGATCTCTCAAAGAATTGGTAGTAAGAATTCATCGTCAGAACTTCAACATTCTATTTTATGGGAAACATTTTAGTCCTGAGAACTCACGAGCTTTTTTTGTGGCACACATATAGGGTAAAAGCAAATACTAATGACCTTGAGCAAAAACACAATACCTTGAATGCTGGCATAAAGGGCAGCTGGCTTCTACTTTGAATTTGTGAGGCTAATTAAAACCAGCATCTTAGGAAAAACAGTTTTGAAGAGAGAACACAGTCAATTGTTACCACTGAATATGTCATTAGGGATTACTGTTACATTTATGACTAAAAGACACTTGGAGGTGCAAAAGAAAATGTTCTGTGAACAGCACAGAAAAATTAATGTATGGTCAGTCTCACTGTGGAATGTATAATTCTAGTAATAAGTTCTGAAATAGGCTAATGGGAGCCTGGATTAAAAATGCGTTGTCCAGTTCAGAAAAATATGGCTTAAGTTATGAAATAAGCCTGTTGGCTAATCCAGTTGAATGGAGAGTTTCAAGTTCATTGTTACTGTTTTTGAGAAGGTGCTTTGGAGGCTGTGGAATGTTTCTGCTGGTTTCATACTCTGTTGTGTGAACTCAGTTTCTATCTCTGGGAGTCTGTTCTGTTTTGCAACTGATCCTGTCATATGGATTTGAACCTGCCTTTTGGTGGGAACCACAATTACCACGTAACTAGGAAACAATTAATTAAAAATTGTATTTAAAATTATATGGGCTGAAATAGTCTTAGAAGCAAAATAATTTATCTTAATGAGGGGTGCCTTGGGAGTACCTCTACAACCATCTGACTGTAGCATAGCTTGAATATAATATCTGATAAGGTTCCGCCACATAAGAAAATAAACCCTAAACACCACCACCAAACCCTTTCATCTGTAAGAATGCAAAATCATGTTATGGTAGAAAGCTTCTCAGTCCTGAGTTACTGTTTTTCTCTAAATGATTTTGGGGAAATACCATCTGGAAATTAAATTTAGAAACCAATTACTATGGTATTTATAAAAATTTGAAATAATAAATCCAGTTATTTGAAAACATTTGGTTTAAGCTAACAAGCTATTTTTTGCATAGGACTCAGTGTCTGGAAATAGTTCTCCTTTGGATGTGTCTTTATTTCATAATTAAAGTGTAAGAAGGCCTTTTTTGGAATGTTTGTTATGGAGATTGGAAGACAAAACAAACTAGCAGTTCAAACATTTTTTGAAGAATAAAGTCTCAGTTTTGTAAATGTGTTTTGAGGTTGCTTGTATCTGGTCCACTCATTTGGAGACATGCACAATTATTTTAACAAATTAGGCATTAAAGTCATTTTATGAGTGCTGCAGTAATTGCTCACAATCAGTGTTTCTCAAAACATACTTCATAATAATGACGTGAATCTTACCTTTGAAACCATATAAATGTATCATGCTCCTTCTTGGGAGTAGAATCAAAGATGAATAATTCATTAATATATTTTTATTTTAAAATCTTTTTTTCCCTGAATTTTGTTGTAGCGGTTATAGCGTAGAAGTCAATAATTCTTTTCCTAGAGAAGAAGTAATATGTTCAGCAGTGTTTCTGGCTTATGAAAGCTGAGTTGGCATAAATATGCCTGCCTTATTAAAGAAAAAAAGGCTCATGATACTTTGCTTTCCAATTCAGATTTCCAGATAAACACTTTTGGAGAGCAGGGGCCTCTTTGTTTCTCTGCTGCCTGCAGTTCATTGACTTGCACATGCCAGGTACTCCATAAATATTGAGTGTTAACCTCACTACTAGTCTTTGGCTGTCCACTTTGTGCCAGGCACAGCACTGAATATTTAATGTTTATATTTGCCATTTAATGTTTATATTTGTATCACTCTCCTTTCACAGATGAGAAAATTGAGGCATGGTTAAGTGACTTGCCTGATGTCACAAAGCTAAGAGGTAGATGAGAGTCAAACCAATGTCCTTCTGACCCCATAGCCTGTGATCACTGGGGTATGCTGCTTTCCCAAATGAATGGATGAATGAGTCAATGGATTCATTTATCACTGCATTGTTTTGATGCTTCTTAATTACCACTGCCTGGAACATTTACCCACATATTCAACTCTCTATCTGAACTGATAACAGGATGAAAAAACTGGGCAGTCTGAATTTTGTCTTCTGACAAACCACCTTAGAATGCAGTCTTCATTTGAGTGTTTTGCATTTTATTGTGGAGATGGCCTTTAGGAGACTTTCTGAGGAGAGAGAGGCCTGCAAGCGTGAGAACAGCAGTGTTTGAAGACCCAGTATTCAAAAGCTTTTCCATTTCCGGTATTGTTCAGGAACTGGCAAGTTTTAGAGATTTGCCCTCATATACTTATCTGCTTTTCTGTATGAAAAGATAACATACTTTATTTAGCTGCTGTGAAAGTAAATCATTTGGATTACATTGAAGGTCTTAGTTCCTGTTAAAGTATCTTCTGACACTTCTTTGGGAAGTAGCTATTGGCTGAATCTATTGATTTACTGAGCTCTGAAGCTGGTGCCCAGTTCCTGGACTTAAAAATGTCAGAGGACACTGACCTCAAGAATATCCACTTTAACAGATGTAATCATCTTGAGGATGCATTCATGGGCTGCTCTGCATATTTCAAGTAACCTGCCCTGCTGATGCATCAACCTGACCAGTTGATCAGGTAAACATAATGCTTATTTAGCATCATGAAAATTCAGGCTGTAATAAATAAAATGTCCCACTGGAAAAAGAAAACATGGAAACATTCATAAGCCCTCTCATCATTTTCTTCTGGATTCTAAATTTGTGCTGCTTTCTGTTTTGGTGTCAGTTAATAGTCATCCCATCCTTCTAGGTGACCTAGTGCTAAGCTGAGATACTTCTATTGCTTCTCATGCCCACTTGTCCTCTGGATCAAAGCTCCAAGGTCAGGTTGATTTTGCATGCACGATGTCACCAACATTTATTACTTTCCCCCTTTACTGTCACTATACTGGTCTAGACCACCATTATTGCTCCTCTGAACTACAGCAACCTTCTAATGGGACTCTTGTTCAGCTTCTAGCTGTTCCTAAAGCCTATTACTCATAGTGAGGCATGATCTGATCTTTCTAAAATAAAAATTGGATATCGTTGCTGTTCTGCTTAAAGGACTTCAATGCTTTCCTATTGTACAGAGGATGAAGTGAAAACTTATTACTGTGACATTCCAAGTATCCACAGTCTGGCTCTAATTCACCTTTGGGCTTTTATTTCCTGATACTTTTTCTCCCACACTCTGCACTCCGGTAGTAGGCGAGGTGGGTGGAGCAACAATTTTGGAATTATAAAACCTGCCTGATTTTGAACCTGAGCTATTTATCATTAGTGCCATTTATCAAGCTTGTGATTTTTAGTGAGTTACCTAATGTTCCTTAGCCTCTCTGTTCCCGTCTGTAACAGTGGGGATAATGAGTGTACTGCAAAGGTTTTTGGGATGACTCAATGAGATCATGTATGCATATAAGATATTAATATCTTGTGTATACAGTTGACCCTTGAGCAATGTGAAGGTTAGGGGTGCTGACTTCCTGCACAATTGAAAATCTATAAATTTTGACTCCCCCAAAACTTAGCTGTTAATAGCCTTCTGTTGACTGGAAGCCTTACCAATGACATACAGTCAATTAACACATATTTTACATGTTATGAGTATTATATACTGTATTCTTAAACTAGAGAAAAAATGTTAAGAAAATTATGAGGAGAAACTATGTTTACTACTCATTAAGTAGAAGTGGACCATCATAAAGTTCTTCATCCTCATCTTCACATTGAATAGGTGAAGGAGGAAAAAGGATTTGTTCTTGCTGTCTGAGGGATAGTAACTGTAGAAGAAAATCTGCGTGTAAGTAGATCTGTGCAGTTCAAACCTGCATTGTTCAAGGGTCAACTGTATTTCAGTGTGATCCTATTCTGCCTCATGTGGTAAGTATTGTTGTAGTTTTTATTTTCTCCCTGTTGTAAGTGCTATAGCAGCCACGGTTATGTCCTGTATATTTCATATAACATCTAGTGGTCTCTGACATATGAGTGTTACTTAAAAGTGTGAAATGAAGTTGATTTTAAATAAAGTGACAGCTTAATAATTTCTGTTACCAACTTTCTGAATAACAAAGTATGAGTTACTCAATGGAATGCTTATGTGCATATATAAATGCCAAATGTTTTGCTCATTAACCAAAATATAATAGACAATTTCTAAACTCTCCATTATATCAGGTACTCATAATTCTGGCCATGATTTTATGAGATCTAGTGGCTTATTTGAAAAACAAGTCAATTCTGAGAATACAATAATAACAAATGCCACCATTTCTCTTCCAGTGCAACTATTTAATTACTCTCTGCAGGTGTACCTCCTTTTATGTAATAAACTAATTTCAGCATAGTCTGCAAATATTTATAGGATGTTCATAATTTAAATGCTGAGAGCCTGTTGTTAAATATTTTTTATAAATTTAATACAATTTTTAAAAACTCATTTATATATTTTGAGTGGGGAATTTGGAGTCATTCATACCATGTTTGTTTTACTTAAAGCAGGGCATCGTTCCCATGTGTCTAAAGCACTTAACTTTGTGTTTTGGGTGTTCTCACCTACACTGATTAGAGATAAGAAAGAATTAGTGATTAGATTAGACCCGGGGAAAATAGGTCAAAGAGAGAGAGAGCACCTGAGCTTGCTACTTAGCCATGTGCAAAGCCCACGTTAACACTTGTCTGATGAATACTCTGGTACTGAGGGTCTCATTGCAAAGTGATGACTGAATTCTACCACATGTTGAGGCTTGCATTTAGACGTCTCCCCATCATGTGCCTTTATTTAATGGTGCTAAGTGGAAACAAGGAAATCCTGTCTCTGGTCATTATTTAACATTTAACGTTCAGAAGAACAACATCCCTTTCCAGTGCTACTTCAGGAAAGGTACAGAGATTAATCAGGTCTAACAAACAAAATGAACCATACAGTCACTCCAGTCCTAAATTATTAAATGTAAGCAATACTTAGCTCATGAGATCAATTAACAATTTCAGAGCCCATAATGTTTTGTCCTTCTAGTGTATTTCGTATAACAAGTAGGCCTTATAAACAGACCAATGCAAACAGTTAGACGCTTGCTGAATTTTGAACCTTTACCCATAATGGGAAACAAAAGTAGAAGGGATAGATTTGCTACCTTTTAAATCACATAGATAATTTAAAATGTCAACATCAGATACTTGAAGCTATGGTCATTATAGCTGCCGATGACATGATATTTGGTTTAATGCTAACATTTCTATCTCATCATTTGAATCAGTTTGCTCTGTAGGTTCAACCTTATCTCTGTCATCTCCACTCTCCTGTGTTTTATGCTCTAAAAATATGCTTTTTTTTGGTGTTTAAGTTGTATCTCCTGCTTTCTTCTCTGTCTGGAAATTCCTTCCCAACTCATTCACTTGGGTAACTTACTTTTAAATGTAAACACCACTGTCTCTTTGGAGCCTTCCCAGGATGCTCCTCCATGGTGTCCCATATTACCCTGTTCTTAACATCTCTTACTCTAGTTACTACATTATATTGTAATTCTTTGCTTATGTATGTAGCAGCACACATGTCAGATTTATTCACTCTGAGTTATATTTACATTTTGAGCCTCCCTTATGGGTGACAGAAATAATTTTAGTCACTTCAGATGCACTACTCTTTCTCCAATTTTTGAAGATTGTTCTTGAGTTCTCGGGCATTATTATCACCATGGGAGGATTGCAGCTAGTCCTTGAACATCACTTAGCTCTGTAGCATCTGCTAAGTGATACCATGTCCCCACTGGTTTGCAAGCTGTGGGTCAATGCAGGGCGTGGTTTTCTCTGACTTTGTTCCCAATCAAAACACTCTGCTGGGCCTACTCAAGCTCTGCCCCACATGTATGTCCCTCTCAAGCTTCAAAGAAGCCCTATTTTTCTCTCATGCCATCTTGTAGTCATTGGAGAACTGTAGGAGTTTCTTAAAACCATCTTCTGCTTACTGTGATTACATTGGTCGTCTAGGAAATTATTACATTGCTCTTCACACTAGATTGGGCAGGGAGGACCTAGCGACTCTTGCTGCTTTTCAAGGTCTTTCCCAGGAAAGGTGCAAAGTTTCCTTCTCCTTTTAAAGCCACATACTAAGCTCTTACTGAGCTATTTTATCCTTTATTCTTCCTCCCTTAAGACTCAAATGAGGATTTATTTTTAAAAATCTGAGCCCCCAAAAAATTAGACTGTGAAGGTGGTAGACGTTGGGACTGGCTTTTTCCAGTTTTTCTTTTGAAATTGTGTGTCTAAAATGTGGTTCTTCTGTCTTCCTTGTGATCTCTTCCCCGAGGTAGTGAGTGCTGCGTGTCTAATGGCACTGATATTTTTGGTAGTGGAGTGGCAAGAAATACAAAAACAACTGTTAATATCTGTAAATGTGATTCTATCACATGTTTGCCTCTCTCACTAATCTGTGATTTCCTCAAAGGGAAGAACTGTGTTGCTAGCCCCTTTCATTTTGTTGACCACATGTTAGGTACATGATATATGAATAGATTGATATGTTTAAGGAAAACATATATAATTTTGTCCATTCACTTGTTCATTTGTTTACTTGAGTACAACAAATGTTTTTGAAAATCTCTTACATGCCAGACCCTATACTAACCATGGCAGAGAAGTGCGTAAATCAGTATAGAGGCAAAGGAAATTTTCTTTCCTTCCCCTTCTAAAGGTTTGATAATTTGACACTATAAAACAAACTGCCTATTCAGGCCTTTTGCCCATTTTTAAATTTGATTATTTGATTTTTGTGCTATTGAGTTGTTTGAATTGTTTACATATTCCGGATATCAAGTCTTTGCCAGAGACATAGTTTGCAAATACTTTCTCCCATTCCATAAGGTGTCTCTTAACTTTATGGACTGTTTCTTTTGCTGTGCAGAAGTTTTTAAATTTGATATAATCCTGTTTGTCTATTTTTGCTTTGATCTCTGTGCTTCTGAGGTCTTTCTAAAAATTCTTGCCTAGTCCTATTTCATAAAGTGTTTCCCTTATTTTTTCTTCTAGTAGTTTCATAGTTTCAGGTCTTACATTTAAGTCTTTAGTCCATTTAGAGTTGATTTTTATGTATGGTGAGAGATAGGGGTCTAGTTTCATTCTTCTGCATATGGCTAGCCAGTTATTCCAGCACCATTTATTGAAGAGAATGTCCTTACCTCAATATGTGTTCTTGGCACCTTTGTCAAAAATCAGTTGGCTTTAATCCATCTTGAGTTAATTTTTGTATAAGGTGTAAGGAAGGGATAGTTTCAGCTTTCTACATATGGCTAGCCAGTTTTCCCAGCACCATTTATTAAGTAGGGAATCCTTTCCCCATTGCTTGTTTTTGTCAGGTTTGTCAAAGATCAGATAGTTGTAGATATGTGGCATTATTTCTGAGGGCTCTGTTCTGTTCCATTGATCTATATCTCTGTTTTGGTACCAGTACCATGCTGTTTTGGTTACTGTAGCCTTGTAGTATAGTTTGAAGTCAGGTAGTGTGATGCCTCCAGCTTTGTTCTTTTGGCTTAGGATTGACTTGGCGATGTGGGCTCTTTTTTGGTTCCATATGAATTTTAGAGTAGTTTTTTCCAATTCTGTGAAGAAAGTCATTGGTAGGTAGCTTGATGGGGATGGCATTGAATCTATAAATTACCTTGGGCAGTATGGCCATTTTTACGATATTGATTCTTCTAACCCATGAGCATGGAATGTTCTTCCATTTGTTTGTATCCTCTTTTGTTTCATTGAGCAGTTGTTTGTAGTTCTCCTTGAAGAGGTCCTTCACATCCCTTGTAAGTTGGATTCCTAGGTATTTTATTCTCTGAAGCAATTGTGAATGGGAGTTCACTCATGATTTGGCTCTCTGTTTGTCTGTTATTGGTGTACAAGAATGCTTGTGATTTTTGTACTTGATTTTGTATCCTGAGACTTTGCTGAAGTTGCTAATCAGCTTAAGGAGATTTTGGGCTGAGACGATGGGGTTTTCTAGATAATAGGATCATGTCATCTGCAAACAGGGACAATTTGACTTCCTATTTTTCTAATTGAATACCCTTTATTTCCTTCTCCTGCCTGATTGCCCTGGCCAGAACTTCCAACACTATGTTGAATAGGAGTGGTGAGAGAGGACAACCCTGTCTTGTGCCAGTTTTCAAGGGGAATGCTTCCAGTTTTTGCCCGTTCAGTATGATATTGGCTGTGGGTTTGTCATAGATAGCTCTTATTTTGAGATACGTCCCATCAATACCTAATTTATTGAGAGTTTTTAGCATGAAGGGTTGTTGAATTTTCTCAAAGGCCTTTTCTGCATCTATTGAGATAATCATGTGGTTTTTGTCTTTGGTTCTGTTTATATGCTGGATTATGTTTATTGATTTGAATATGTTGAACCAGCCTTGCATCCCAGGGATGAAGCCCACTTGATCATGGTGGATAAGCTTTTGATGTGCTGCTGGATTCGGTTTGCCAGTATTTTATTGAGGATTTTTGCATCAATGTTCATCATGTTAGACCTAAAACCATAAAAACCCTAGAAGAAAACCTAGGCATTACCATTCAGGACATAGGCATGGGCAAGGACTTCATGTCTAAAACACCAAAAGCAATGGCAACAGAAGCCAAAAGTGACAAATGGGATCTAATTAAACTAAAGAGCTTCTGCACAGCAAAAGAAACTACCATCAGAGTGAACAGGCAACCTACAAAATGGGAGAAAATTTTCGCAACCTATTCATCTGACAAAGGGCTAATATCCAGAATCTACAATGAACTCAAACAAATTTACAAGAAAAAAACAACCCCATCAAAAAGTGGGCAAAGGACATGAACAGATACTTCTCAAAAGAAGACATTTATGCAGCCAAAAAACACATGAAGAAATGCTCATCATCACTGGCCATCAGAGAAATGCAAATCAAAACCACAATGAGATACCATCTCACACCAGTTAGAATTGCCATCATTAAAGTCAGGAAACAACATGTGCTGGAGAGGATGTGGAGAAATAGGAACACTTTTACACTGTTGGTGGGACTGTCAACTAGGTCAACCATTGTGGAAGTCAGTGTGGTGATACCATTTGACCCAGCCATCCCATTACTGGGTATATACCCAAAGGACTAGAAATCATGCTGCTATAAAGACACATGCACACGTATGTTTATTGCGGCACTATTCACAATAGCAAAGAGTTGGAACCAACCCAAATGTCCAACAACAATAGACTGGATTAAGAAAATGTGGCACATATACACCATGGAATACTATGCAGCCATAAAAAATGATGAGTTCATGTCCTTTGTAGGGACATGGATGAAACTGGAAATCATCATTCTCAGTAAACTATCGCAAGGACAAAAAACCAAACACTGCATGTTCTCACTCATAGGTGGGAATTGAACAATGAGAACACATGGACACATGGACACAGGAAGGGGAACATCACACTCTGGGGACTGTTGTGGGGTGGGGGGAGGGGGGAGGGTTAGCATTAGGAGATATACCTAATGCTAAATGACAAGTTAATGGGTGCAGCACACCAACATGGCACATGTATACATATGTAACAAACCTGCACATTGTGCACATGTACCCTAAAACTTAGAGTATAATAACAATAAAAAAAATTTATTTTTAAATCTTGTAAATCTGAAAAAAAAAAAATCAG
This sequence comes from Hylobates moloch, assembly GCF_009828535.3. Lineage (NCBI taxonomy): Eukaryota > Metazoa > Chordata > Mammalia > Primates > Hylobatidae > Hylobates > Hylobates moloch. The sequence continues at coordinate 129,519,788 of NW_026652282.1, forward strand.
TTGGTTTCACATTAATGAATTTATTTCTGGGTTCTTTATTAAATTCCATTGACCTGTCTATATGTCTGTTTTTATGCCACCGCTATGGTGTTTTGGTTGCTATAGCTTTGTAGTATGTTTTTAAAGTCAGTGTGATGTCTTCTTCAACTTTGTTCTTTTTGCTCAAGATTGTTTTAGCTATCAGGGACATTTGCCTTTCATATGAATTTTAGGATTGCTTTTTCTATTTCCATTAAGAATTTCATTGGTATTTTGATAGAGGTTGCATCCTGTCATTTGTTACAACATGAATGAGGCTGGAGGACATTATGTTAAGTGGCTAACAATGCATTGTATATTTCAAGATAGCTGTATGAGAAGATTTTGAATATTGTCACCACAAAGAAATAACAAATTGGTGGATATGGTAATCACCCTGTTTGATCATTATAGAATGTATACCTGTATTGAGACATCACACTGTATGCCACAAATATGTACAATTCTACATCAATTATACATAAAAAAATGAAACACTGACAATAAATTAACATAAAAAAGCATACAGATCTATATGTACATGGACACAGAAGTCTTACAAATATGAGACTCAACGGCCAGATGACTGAACTTTTGTATTATCCTGAGGTTACAGATAGAATAGAGGCTTGGGGTTTCTTGGGAGGAGGGTAGGGACACTGGTTATAGGAGAATGAGAGGAAGAAAAGATGATAAGGAAAGACCATCTTGTTAGATAAAAATCTCTCAGATAATCTTGAAGCTCTGGAAGAATATATGGTAGGCTGTGATGAGAGTTCTTTGTAAGATGTTGAAAAGGGTCAGACTTTCAGCCACTTTTTCTGTTAGTTAATAATTTCCATATAAGGCAGATAAGGGGGCTTCAGAGAAAGACTATTTGTATCTGCTATTTACCTCACTAATGGTTTTTTTTTTTTCTCAAGATGCAAATTTTCCCCACAAAAGGACACCTTTTCAAAGCTTTTCCTGATTTTGTTAGGCCCTCTGAATAGCCATCTCAAAATAAGTCAAAGTATATTTTGGGGTGGCATATTTTGGTTTCCATAAGTCAGGCACAATCCATGGCCTCAAGGAACTCACAGGCAAGTAAGTTTCAGATTGTTTAAGGTCAAAACATGGCAAAGATGTATAATACTAATGAAGTAAAAGTAACTAAAGAATATTTATAAGCTTAGCATGGAGAGAGAAATTAAGTGTTAAAAGTGAAACTTCACCTGGATTAAATTTAACAGTTTAATTGAGCAAAGAACAATTCGTGAATCGGGCAGCTTCCCAAGCCAGAGTAGACTGAGACACTCCAGGGCAGCCGCGTGGTAGAAGATGATTTATGGACAGAAAAAGGAAAGTGAGTACAATAAATGGAAGTGAGGTACAGAAACAGGTGGATTGGTTATAGCTCAGCATTTGCCTTATTTGAAGACAGTTTGAACATTTGGCCACATTTGGCTAAAACTCAGTGATTGGCACGAGAGTAGGCTACAGTCTGTTTACACTTCCACTTAAGTTAAATTTCATGATGTACAGACAAATATTTAGGCTGAACTTAAAATATGTAAGGAGGCAGCTTTAGGCTAAACTTGATTTAACGTAAGACTGAATCTAGAAACCATGAAGAAAAAATATATTGGATTACATAAATTAAAAATTATTTGCAAGTTCTTTGTAAGATGTTGAAAAGGGTCAGACTTTCAGCCACTTTTTCTGTTAGTTAATAATTTCCATATAAGGCAGATAAGGGGGCTTCAGAGAAAGACTATTTGTATCTGCTATTTACCTCACTAATGTTTTTTTTTTTCTCTAGAGATGCAAATTTTCCCCACAAAAGGACACCTTTTCAAAGCTTTTCCTGATTTTGCTAGGATATATTATAAGTAAAGTAATAAAAAATCCTATAGACTGAGATAAAGGATCCAGTAAAAAAAATTGGCTCTGAATGTGAAATGTCAATTCGTGGAAGAGAGAATATATATTACCAACAAACATATTAAAATATTTTCAAATCAGGGCAATGCCATTTCATAAAACAATGAAATACCATATTTTCCATCACATAACAAAATAGTGACGGCATCAGTCTTGAAGACTGAAGCACAGGCACTACTCATGCATTGCTGGTGGGAGGGTGAATTGCTATCTTTTGTAGAAAAATCTTGCAATGGCTATTAAAGATACATATATCCTTTGTTTTTTTCTGGGAATATAAATCTACAAAAATGAAAGTCCCAGCATATGCAAGGATGTGTATTGCAACAAAAAAACTTCACAAGCAGGTGAATAGTTGACTAAATTATAGTAGATCCTTGCTAGGATACAGTGGAGCTATTAATAACAATGCGTTAAGTTTATATAGAGCCGGGGGGCTAGGGGAAGCCCATTAATTTTCCCGGTACTTCTCTATACTGTTTGACTTGTTACAATGAGCACTTGTTTTTCACTTTATTGGATTTTTAATTACGAAAAATAATTTTAAAAATTCAGGAATTATAGCACAACATATTACATGTTATGAAGGGTCAATTGGGTGCTGCAAGAAATCACAGGAGGAGGCACCTAACCCAGTTGTAATGCATTCAGATTTTCTGAAAGATATTACTTCTGTGTTTACTCCAGAAGGTTGAGTGGGAGCCAGGTAGAGGGATACGAAGCACAGTAAACATCATGTATAGGGGCTGAGAAGAGACAGAGCTAGCCATCAAGTTTATAATGCATAGTTGTAAGAATGTAGTAACTGATGAGATATAGACAATTAAAGAGAAAGGGAAGATTCCATAATATCTGAGTTTCTGACTTGAGCAGTTGGATGAGACGAACTGAAACTGATTTTGGGGCAGTGTGTTCAGTTTTGGGCAATGCTTGCAGGGACCAGTTGAAACAACACTTGGATTTTCAGAGGTTTATTTGCTTGAACTGAGAACCTGGCCTCTGACAATGTTATGACCCTTGGGCCTGCCTCTTGCTAACTAGGCATCTTTGTGGGCCAGTCATGAAATCTGGCTTGCCCGCTACTCACTGTTAAAAGAATAGCAGATGAGCTCTGGAACCCAAGGTCCCTTGGCTGTCCTGAGGCTGGACTCAGAGCCAGATCCAGGTTTTGTGGGAATCTTATATAATTTTGAAGACTCTTAATAAGATTACAAAATGAGAAATGACCATGTGTACTGATACAGAATGAGAGGATGAATCATATGAAATTGTGTATTTAAAAAAGCAGAGATAAGTTAGAAATATAACAAAATATTTTATTATAGAACTACCTAATTATTTTTAGTGAATTAACCTCTAAAATATTTCCCTAATTTTTTGGCTGAATATGATTTCACTGATTTTATAATGTCATCATCTATAGAATAAATCTAGATGACCTTAGGTTTAGCAATGAGTTTTTAGATACAAGACCAGAAGTGCTATTTATGAAAGTAAAAAAAAAAAAGTGAGGCTTTATTAAAATACAAACTTCTGTTCTACAAAATACACTGGTAATAGAATATACTTAGAGACTGGAAAAAATTTGCAGAACACATTTGACAAAGGACTTGTATGCAAAATATGCATACAAAACCAGAAAATAAGAAAAGGACTGAACTTAAATTGGGCAAGAGATATGAACAGGAACCTCACCAAGGAAGACATACAGATGGCAAATAAGCATATAAGAAGATGCTTGAGATCATATGTCACTAGGGAATTGCAAGTTAAAATCACCATATGATACTACTACGTCTATTAAAATGGCTGAAATCTAAAATACTGATAATAGCAAATGCTGGCAAGTATGTAGAGGAATAGAAACTTACTCATTGATAGCCGGGATGCAAAAAAGGTACAGTCACTTTGGAAGACAGCTTGGCAGCCAATGGAATATTATTCAGTGATAAAAACAGATGTTTTATAAAGCATCAAAACAACATGGAGGAAACTTAAAATCCATATTCAGTAAAAGAAGCCAATTTGAAAAGTTTACGATGCCAACTATATGACATTCTGGAAAAGGTGAAACTCATGGAGAGAGTAAAACTATAATTGCGAGGGACTGACACTCCGAAAGAGAACAGGAACCAATAGGTGAAGCACAAGAGATTTTTAGAGCACTAAAATTATTCTACATGATACTATAATGATGGATACATGAAATTATGGATTTGTCAAAACTCACAGAATACATAACACAAAGAAGGAACCATAAATCTAAACTATGGGCTTTAGTTGATATATTGGCTCAGCAATTCTATCAAGTGTACCATACCAACGCAAGATGTCAATTCATAGGGGAAACTGAAGGCAAGGAGGGGTAAAGAGAATATGATAACTCCTTTTACTTCTTGTCCAACTTTTATGTAAACCTAAAACTGCTCTAAACATCTATTAATTAAAAATAAGATAAGTCAGTCTTTCCTCTATCATGGTTGATATCATTGATAATTGGATGTATACAACACAAAACTTCACAGACACAGCAGTTTGTAGTCCTGCCATGCAGTACTTCTGATAAATCCACACCACTTAATTCCAGCAACATGAAAAAGGAATTTATGGCACATTTATAATTGAATCATTCCATGAAGAGACATCTTCTGTGTTGACTGGGCAAATATGAGAACCACAGCCTTCCCTTATAGTATATTCTAGATACAATTTTTATTTAATTCCATTCTGAAGACAAGCAATGTCTAAGCAGATATTTGTAATAGAAATCCATCTGTGATTCCCCCTTAGCTTTATCTTCTGAGTTGCAGGCTGGTATCCACTTGCCAAAGAAATCAGGGTCAAGGCCTGAGGATAAACTGTGGCATGAAAAAGATAAGATGGCACAGACCATTACGGATGGGCTGGAGCTCAGGGATGAACAACTGACCAGAATTGAAGAGTAGAGACCAAAACAGAAGTACAGCTTATAAATTTGCCAACTCGGGAATGAAGTGTATGTGGAACAGAGATAAATTACTCAGTACGTCTATCTGGGAGACCAGAGGTTCGCCCTGGGACCAAAGCTTTTCTATCAATAGCAGACACTTGAAAAGTCAGGCATGGCTGATGTAAATGTCTTGTGCGTTAGTCTGATGAGCAGCAAACCCTTTGCACCTCAGACTTCATTCACTTTCTCACTACATCTCTGTCTTTCCTGAACTTCTCTGCATCTCTGTTCCTCCCACATTTCAGCCAGATCCAACTCTGGCATCTTTAGTTCAAAATTATTTTCCCTTGTCAGAAATCTCATAGACTCTAAGGATTGAAAAGTTTGCCATTAGGTCATCAACTTCTCCAGATGACATGAACAGTGTCTGCAATGTTCTCCATACCTATCTCTACTGGAAAATCTTTGGTAATAGGAGTTGACTATATATACATGGCAGCGCTTATCACAAGGGGACAGGTTTGTTTATTTTTTTTTCATTTTTTAAAATTTGTGTAAATGTATAGTTTACATACAAGTATAATTTGGTTACATGGGTAGATTGTATAGTGGTGGAGTCAGGGGTTTTAGGGTATCCATCTCTCAACTAACATGTTATACTCATTAAGTAATTAATCATCCACCCTCCTCCCTCCCTTGCACTCTTGCTAGTCTCCATTGTCTATCATTCCACATTCTATGTCCATTTATACACTTTTGAGCTCCCACTTATGAGAACATGTGGCATTTGTCTTTCTGTGTCTCGGTTATTTCATTTAAGATAATGGTCTCCAGCTCCATCTAAGTTGCTGCAAAATACATGATTTCATTCCTATTTTATGGCTCAGTAGTATTCCATTGTGTACATCTACCACATTTTCTTTATCCAATTATCCATCAACGGACTTGTAGGTTGATTCGGCATCTCGGCTATTGTGAATAATGCAGTGATAAACATGCAAGTGCAGGTGTCTTGTTGATATAATTTCCTTTGCTTTGGGTAGATTCTTAGTAGTGGAATTGCTGGATCAAATGGTAGTTCTAGTTTTAGTCTATCACCTGGGGACTTTTTGAAGTTTTCAGTATTTGTTGAATGAAGCCATTCAGAATAACGGGCAGACTAAGTTTGTTCTTTCTCTCACATGACAGCCCTTCAGGGATCTGAAGACAGTGATCATTTCCCTCTGAGTCTGCACACCTTCAGGTCAAAACACTCAAAGGCTTTTAAACTGCTTTTTATGTCTGTCACCCCTTCACCACCTGAGTGACTGCTCTTTAGGCATGTCTCCTTAAAGGGTTCTGCTCAGAAGTGAGCCCACTGCTTCAGCTGTACAGAGCAGGGTGGAGCTATCCCATCTCTTGTTCCGAGCACTGTGCATTTATTAATGCAGTCCAAATTCAAATTAGTCCTGGTATTCACACAGCATCCTTCATTCCTACTGAATTTGCAGACAACTAAAATTCTTCATCTTTGTATGTGCTGTTGCTAAGTCACGTCACCATCTCCCATCTTTATGTAGTTGAGATTTTACACTGAAACTTTATGCTTCACGATTAAAACATGGACTCTATATAACTGCTTGCTGAGATATTTGGCAACCCTGACTATCATTTGCTGTCATTCCTTAATGCCATTTCTGATTATGATGTACAGGCCCTTTATGTCTTTTTTTTTTTTTGGTTAAAGTATGAAACATAGGGTTGAGTGGCTATGACTACAGCCTTTGAGCATTACGCTTTTAGTATAGCTCTTCAGCCAGATAGAGCACCATCTGACCAAACTATCATCAGCCTGCATTTCTCCATCTTAATAACACCAATCAGGCAATATTTATGGAATGTCTACCAGGTGCCTGCCTTCTGCTAAGAACAAGCCTTTTATTAGTCAATTCTTGCCACAGTCTTATGAAGTAGGTTGTATTTATTTTTAATTTTTAATTTTAATTTTTTTGATAGTCTCACTCTGTCACTCAGGCTGGAGTGCTGTGGCTCAATCTTGGCTCACTGCAATCTCTGCCTCCTGAGTTCAACCAATTCTCCTGCCTCAGCTTCCTGAGTAGCTGGGACTACAGGCGTGTGCCAACACACCCAGCTGAAAGTAGGTTTTATTATCTTTATTTTTCAGTTGAGAAAGCTGAGTATTGAAAAAGATAAAATATCTGTTCAAATAAAGACACACAGCTAGTGAGTGGTAGATCCAAGGTTCAACTAAGGTGTGTCTGACACCAACACCCATGCTCTCAACCACTGTACTATGCCAGCTCCATCTCCTGAAAAGCCAGTTTTCCTAAATACAAATTTAAATCGCATATACTATATATTCATTCAGTACAGGGAAAAAATAAGGCAGGAGGATGTCTGATGTTTGAAATAATGCAAGAAGACCAGTGTAGCTGGAACTGAGTGAGGGATAGACGGTAGAAGATGTATGTAGAGTGGTAATTGAGGGCCAGATTATGTGAGGATTTTGACTTCTACTCTGAAAGTAGGAGCTATGGGAAGGTTTTGAGCAGAAGAATAACATGACCTGGCTTATGTGTGTATATATATATATACCTACACATATATATACACATACATACACACATGCGTATATATACATATATATGTATTAACAGAAGAAACGTATCTGTTTTGAGAAACACCAACATCTGTAACCACACAATAACACTGTATCTACATATATGTGTGTGTGTGTGTGTGTTGTATGTATGTTAAACCTGGTTGCTATGTTGAGAGTAGAGTGTGTAAGACAAGGACAAAGTGCTGGGGGAGGTCAATGGAAAAGGTTTAGGGGATGGGAACTGAAGGGAGGGTCACAGAAGGCCAAGTTTTCTCACGGTAAAATCCAAAGGGAATACATTATAATATAATTAGAAATGTGGCTTAATTCGTATCTATGGGATACTGCAATTAAGCCTATTTTATCATCACCTGATTAGCTTTAGTTTACAAAGGATTTTAGCTGATTTCCCTGGTCCTAGAGCATTTTTTCCCCATTGTCACTAGATGGCACTTGTGTATACCTATCATTTCAAGAACAGTTACAAGAGCATTTACACTAGGTGGTGCTCAGGCCACTCCCCTCTAAGGCTGACTTGCTGCAGTATTTGTTGACACAGAAGCCTAGCTACCTCTTACGCACAAAGATCTCTGAGAAATTCATCAGTACTCAGTCCTGGTAAAGCAATCAATTCTATTATGACTACTTTTCTGTGAAGTGGTGAATCATACATGCCCAATGTAGTGATTCCGAGCCAAATTTATAATTCAGCTTTAAATCCAAGAAGAGCTCTAGTTTATCTTATACTGATGCTTCCTGGCAGGATGAGGAGAAACACCCATCCTCAGTCTTAGTCTTTGCCTTTGAGGTTGGAGATCCACGTCTAATCTGCGATGAAAGGTAGCTTGTTTTGCCTTAGACAAGCTGTATGATCTTAGGTCGGTTATTTGCTACTATGTAGTTAAGTGTCCTTGATGAAATGTCTTTTAAATCCAGGAAACTGAACCATGATTTTCTTGCTTCAACTAACATTCAGCTTTTTTGTTTCAACGGATGTTCATTACTTAAAAAAAAAAAAAAAAAAAAAAA
>NW_026652282.1:129542907-129548003 GCF_009828535.3 Hylobates moloch
CTTTATTTCACTTAACATAATGACCTCCAGTCCATCCACGTTGTTGCAAATGGCAGGATTTAATTCTTTTTATGGCTGCATAGTATTCCATTGTGTGTGTGTGTGTGTGTGTGTGTGTGTGTGTGTGTGTATAATGTTTTCTTTATCCATTCATCCATTGATGGACACTTAGCTTGCTTCCACTTCTTGGTTATTGTGAGTAGTGCTGCAACAGACATGAGAGTGCCAATATCTCTTTAATATACTGATTACATTTCTTTTTGGCTATATATATCCAGTAGTGAGATTTCTGGATTATATGGTAGTTCTATTTTTAGTTTTTTGAGGCATCTTCATACTGCTTTCCATAGTGGCTGTACTAATTTACGTTCCCGCCAACAGTGTACGAGCATTTCCTTTTCTCTGCATCCTCACCAGCATTTTCTATCTTTTTGATAATAGCCATTCCATCTGGAGTGAGATGATTTCTCATTGTGATTTTAATTTGCATTTCCCTGATGATTAGTTTTGTTAAGCATGTTTTCATACATCTGTTGGCCATTTGTATGTTTTGAGAATTGTCTATTCAGATCTTTTGCCCATTTTAAAATAAGATTATTATTTTTTATTTTTATTTAGTTTTTGCTATTGAGATGTTTGAGTTCCTCTTTTTTTGAGTCAGGGTCTCACTCTCTCACCAATGCTGGAGTGTAGTAGTGTGATCATGGCTCATTGCAGCCTCGACCTGGGTTCAAGTAATTCTCCCACTTCAGCCTCCCGGGTAGCTGGGACTACAGACACAAGCTTCAATGCCATGCTTTTCAGGTTTTTTTTTTTTTTTTTTTTTTTTTTTTAACAGAGATGAGGTCTCACTGTGTTGTCCAGGCTGGTCTCAAACTCCTGGCATCAAGCAATCCTCCTGACTTGGATTCCCAAAGTGCTGGGATCACAGGTGTGAGCCACCACGCCTGGTCTGAGTTCCATATATACTATTGTTATTAATCCCTCATTGGATGGATAGTTTGCAAGTATCTTCTTCCATTCTGAATTGTCTCTTCACTTTGTTTCCTTTGCTGTGCAACAGCTTTTTAGCTTGATTTAATCCCTTTAGTCTGTTTTTGCTTTGGTTGCCTATGCTTTCGAGGTCTTACCCAAAAAAGCTTTGCCCAGACCAACGTCCTATCGCATTTTCCTAATATTTATCTTCTAGTAGTTTTATAGTTTTGGGTATTAGATTTAAGTCTTTATTTCATTTTGATTCTTACATATAGTGAAAGATAAGGATCTAATTACATTCTTTTGCATATGGATATCCAGTTTTCCCAGCATCATATTTTAAATGCCATGTATTCTTGGCACCTCTGTTGAAAATGACTTAGCTGTAAGTGCATGAATTTATTTCTGAGTTCCCCATTCTGTTTGATAGTTCTATGTGTCTGTTTTTATGGAAGTACCACACTATTTTGGTTACTACAGCTTTGTAGTAGAATTTGAAGTCAGGTAATGTGATGCCTTCAGCATTGTTCTTTTTGCTCAGGATTACTTTAGCTATTTGGAGTCTTCTGGTTCTATATGGTTCTGTATGGGTTTGTTTTTTCTATTTCTATGAAAACTGTCATTGGTATTTTGATAGGGAATGCATTGAATCTGTAAGTTTCTTTGGGCAGTATTGTCATTTTAATAATAATTTTTTCTGTGCATGAGCATGGAATAACTTTCTATTATTTAATGTCCTCTTCAGTAACTTTCATCGTTGTTTTATAGTTTCCCTTGTAGAGACAGTTTACTTCTTTGGTTAAATTTCTTTCTAGCTAATTTTTGTAGCTATTGTGAATGGGTTTGCTTCCTTTTTTTTTTTTCTTCAGACTGATCATTGTTAATAACACTGTTAGTATAGAGACAATACTGACATTTTAGGTTGATTTTTGTATCCTTTAACTTTACTAAATATGTTTGACAGTTCTAAGAGTTTTTTGGTGGAGTCTTTAGTTATTTTGTAAATGTAAGATCACATTGTCTGCAAGCAACAGTAATTTGACTTTTTCTTTGTCAATTTGGATGCCTTTTCTTTCTCTCATCTGATTGCTGTGGGTAAACAAGTATGTCTCTGTGAGCTGTAAATTCTCTTACTACTAATGTCCTTTTCTTCCACATAAGATAGTTAAGGCAGTTCATATAATCACAATCTACTTGAGAAAAATAGGATGAGGTACGTATTATTATATTAGAGTCAGAAAATTCATCTGAGATCAGAAAACTCATCTAAAATCAAGGCAAATGAGTAATAGAAACCAGTGAAATAGATGGCCTTTTCCCATGGTTCTTATCCATGACTAGGGAATTTTTTCCATCTTTCTTTTCTCTTTTTCTTATTTTTAAAATACTGATGGCTGAACCTCACCACTGAATGTTCTGAATTAATGTTTGGGATATGGGGAAAGGACATCATTTTTCCAAAACTTGCTGTTGATTCTCTTACGTAGATGTTGTTATGGAGATCCTATGGACCAGATGGAACAGTGCGAGTATTCCACAGGCTGCACCAGTTGACTAGTTTTCTGCGAGGTACATGGGTGGTTAGCATGAAGAGGCTGAAGATCCCAGCAAGGAAGTGTCCCTGAAGCCACTGCAGTTCCATTAATGTCTTCCTAAACTCAGCTGTGATCTTAACAAGCCCTGGCTGAGCCTCTTCATTTTTACTGCTTTTATATTTCATGCCTAAAAGCAGTTACAGTTGAGGAGGGGTAGCATGAAACTTGGAAAACGAAGTGTTTTTCAAGGTGAACATGGTACCTGGCTGTTTTCCAGATGTTTTCAGTTCGATTTTGAGAATGACCCCCTCAAGGGGATGTCCAAAAACATTATGAAAGTTGAAACCTCAGTGAGCCATAACTTTGTATCTTCTTTTTAAAATGTTTTCTTAGAAACGATTTAACCTAGGATTAGCTTTGTTTTCTGTTTTAACTAATTCATGAAGAAAGTAGAGCTGGGGTGGGGTCATTGGAACCCTGGTCTGGCTCCTTTTGCTTAGGGTTTACCATGTTATGCCCAGGAAATGTCTAATAGCAATATCGATGAAACTCTGTTGATTGGAATGTTCTGAGTACTGAAGGAAAGGAAATAGAAGGCAAGACCCATGCCTTGAACTATGAAGAACAGAATGAGCAAGACAAAGAGTGTTTCTGTTGTTGTTGTTGTTTTTGAGATGGAGTCTTGCTCTGTTGCCAGGCTGGAATGCAGTGGCGCAATCTCGGCTCACGGCAACCTCCATCTCCCGGATTTAAGCGATCCTCCTGAGTAGCTGGGACTACGGGGGCGTGCCACCACGCCCAGCTAATTTTTGTATTTTTAGTAGAGACGGGGTTTCACCATGTTGGTCAGGATGGTCTCGCTCTCTTGACCTCGTGATCCGCCTGCCTCGGATTCCCAAAATGTTGGGATTACAGGCATGAGCCACTGCCCTGGGACAGTGTTTTATCAGGACACTTTATTATATTTGTAAAGTGTCAACCTTCCAGTGTTTCCTTTGTATTCACCAGTTCCCACACCACCATCACTACAACACACACACCCAGATAAATGCACACACATATGCACACGCACATGCATTCTGACTTCCTCGGTACCATTAAACCCATCAGAGTTCCTAATAAACCCTGACAAGAAAGGAGGTTATACATCTCAAAAGGCTCCATCTACTCATCTTGTCTATCTATAAAGTCTCAGAATAAAGGTGGCTTCCCAAAACCAGGGGTAGGGATTCTGTCAGCAGTATATTCTAGCTCTCCCTCTCTCAACTTCCTATATTTGCCTTTGCAGTCAAACATATCTGGGTCACGGAACACCCTGAATCAAGCAACCCACCTTTCGTGAGTTGGTCCTACTTAGAGCTAATCTGATTCTTGACAATTTCTTTCCTGAAGAATGGAATCTGTCTTCCTCACACTTGCCTTCTAGCTGGAATACTGCTGTGTGTAGATAGGTCTCTAGATAATACTGCCTCTGCACTGTAGGATGTCTGAGGATAGAGTATTTCATGGATCCTTCACTTTTGTCCACACTGTCTGCTGCAGAATTGGGCAGTGCCTGCATTATGACTGAGTTTGCTGCAATCCATCAGATACAGGAACCAGCCCCTGGATGGCTGGCTTTGTGTCTTACTAATCTCTGTCTCTGCCTATTGTCTGTCTTTCCTCACTCTGCAAGCTGTATTGGTGCCATTGAGCCTGAGTCTTCCTGAGGTACCTGTATGATGCTGGGGAAAGACTAGATGACCTAGCTGACTTGGGATAACCAGTTATCCTGCACTCATAAGCTTACCACATCTTGAACTTGCTACACTCATTTGGCTCACTGGAAACCTTGTGTTATCATGTTTGAACATTTTAGGCCTTTGGTTTTCTATTGGATTTGGATCCCCTGAATTAACTTATAGTCCTAGGAAAGGCTCTGTTGTCCTAATCTCCCTACTACCCACAGGCCTGGACACTGAAGTGTTAGTATATCACCTTACAGAACAAAATGGAACCTATTTTATTTCTAGCAACTACAAATAATCACCAAATCAGTCTGTTTTTTTCCTCGGTCTGGAATTTGGATGACATTATACATGAACGTATATAAATCTCTCCTCGGTTATTTTTCCCCTTGATCCATGTGGTATTTATTCTTAAATTGTGTTTTCCTCAAAAAAACCCATAGGTTATAATACATGTTTTTTATGTGCATTCATATTTTAGCAAAATACTGAAAGTGTCTTCGGCTTGTAGATGCCATATAAGGAAAACATGCAATGTTATGACTACTTCATTTTCCTCCCCTTCTTGCTGAAGCTATTTTTCCTTTAGAAACTCACAGCAACAGTGGGCAGGTTGGAAAGGAGGATATCTGCTGCTAATAAAGAATATTCCCAAGATCTTTCTGATACTATTTGTTTTATTTAAAGTAAATCTGCAAATCTGTTGCACTTATACCTAAGTGGCTACAGGACCACAATTTCATGTTTGATTGAGCTGTCTGCTAAACACTGAGCCTGTTCTTTTCTTTGGTCCCTGTGAACAGTTGGAAGTGATCCTTAGATGACCGCTGAAGAAGGGGGGGGGGGGGCACTTTAGAGG
>NW_026652282.1:129548033-129570106 GCF_009828535.3 Hylobates moloch
GGGGGGGGGGGGCACTTTAGAGGTTGGTATGTAGGAATATTATTGCAAATGCATTCAGTTTATTTTTGAACCATGATAATTTTCTGTTCCCCATCCCCTAATAAAAAGGAAAAAGAAAGCAAGGTGAACTATTATTTGTTATCTTCAGAAGAAAGGGTTGGGGTGGTGATATCCAATGTAATTTTCTGTTATAATAGAAACAAACAGTGTATCTGTGCTGTGCAATATGATAGCTATTAGCCATGCATGGGTACTAAGCACTTGAAATGTAGCTAGTGTAATTGAGGGACCACATTTTTAAAATTTTTTTAAAAATTAATTTTAGTTTAAATAGCCACTTGTCGCTAGTGACTGTAGTACTGGACAGAAGAATTTCAGGACTGGATTCCAGAGTGAGTGGCTTTTTCATTGCACTGTTGAGCATTTCACAGTCTTTTTGCATGCACATACTTCATGAGGTTGGGGGGATTCACCATAATAAGCTTCCCTCATTGCTAGTGCTTCTGGGTTTATTAATCCATTTCTTGTTTGTCAATGCCTACTTACTGTATTTGTTCATCAAATCTGTTCTAATGCATAGGGTGTTTTGACATGTGCTATTTTTGAAGATCTGCAAATTTTTTTTGGAATTATGTTTACATAAATTTGATTAAACATATTTAATTTCCTTCTACTAGGTAACTCATTTGGTGTGAACAAGTAATTCCCATGTCACCGAGAATGCAGACTTGGGGAAGAGGTGTAAACAGAGGGGAGGAGGTAGAGAGGTATTTTTAATTTATCGAGTTCTAACTACCAGTATCTAAATTATTACATTTTAAAAATTACTCAGCCTGTAATGCCAGCACCTTGGGAGGCCCAGGCAGGTGAATCACCTGAGGTCAGGAGTTCGAGACCAGCCTGGCCAACATGGTGAAACCCCATCTCTACTAAAAATACAAAAGTTAGCCAGTCATGGTGTTGGGTGCCTATAATCCCAGCTGCTTGGGAGGCTGAGGTGAGAATTGCTTGAACCCAGGAGGTGGAGGTTGCAGTGAGCTGAGGTCATACCAACCATTGCACTCCAGCCTGGGCAACAGAGTGACACTCTGTCTCCAAAAAAAAAAAAAAAAAAAAACCCCTCAACAGATGAGATGGATCAGCAAATTAGAGGCCTGCAGTGGATCACAGAAGCATCTAGTACAGCCTCCAATCAAATGCTGCTTTTCTTCTTGCCACCCTCCCTCCTCACTCCTCATTCCTCACTCCTCACTTCTTTCTCCACAGTTGACCCCTTACAGGAGTTTCAGTGACAGGAACATCTCTTTACTTTCTGGGGCTGCCCATTCCACTGTTGGGTGACTTACATCCTTAGAAAGTGCCTCCTTATGGTGTGACAAAATGTTTTCAGCCATGGTTTCTACCGCTGGGATAAAATGGCACAGGTGATTTTATTTTTGTATAGCAGTCCTCCAAATGTTTGAAGATACAACTCTCTTTTACACTGGGTTTTCTGGGCTCATTTCCAGTTAATTTATTAATGGCAGACTTTAAAGTCTCCTCACCATCTTGTTCTGGTCATCTTGATCTGGGCATATGGTAGTTTGTCAGTGGTCCCCTTAACGTGGTGCTCAACACTAAAACATGTACTCCAGGTGATATTGATCAGTAACAGATTTGAACAGGATGTTCATTTCCTGAGTTCTTAATGCTACAGCTTTACTGATGGTAAGATTATTTTAGCTTTATTTTCCTTTTTTAAAAAAGCAGAGCCACACCATATTGATCTTACAGTCTGCTGTAGACCCATAGCCTTTTAAGCAGGTGCTATGTCTCTCCTGTGTTGGTACAGTTGTATTTGGGTGACTAGGTGCAGTACTTCATATGCACCCATGTTAAACTTTATCTTGATAACTTTGGTGCATGTGGTGGACACTGTATTCCATTGCCAGATCTCTCTTCAGCAATGAAGAATTTATTTCTTCTGCTGCTGAGAGTGCTGTTGACAAAAGCCTTCAGCTCTCAGCAGGCTTTGGAAATTCCCTTCCCTGCAGAAAATTACATTGCCAAGGTCACACATTTAGATGCAGCTTCCATCTACAGACTGATCACCTAAAGAGATACTAAGCTCCCCGTCCCTTGTCCAACCCTACTTTGGGACCACATTTGAGGGTCATCTCAGGTCCAGCACTCCCTGTGGGGAGTGACTTGAGCCTTTGTTAGGACTGCATCACATATCAATCTCTCCCTCTACTTGGTCCTGGTTCCTTCCCCTCCCTTTCACAGGTGTTCATCCCAAAAGCCCTCCCTAACAAACCTCCTGCATGCTAATTTCCAACTCAGAGTTTGCTTCACAAAGAACCCGATTTGAAAATTACAAATTACTCCACTCTGAGTAGCACATTCATTTTGGACCCTGTATCTGTTGTCGAATGTAGCAGCTATTCTAATTTTTGGATATGATTTCTTGAAGTCCAGAGCCTACTTAAACTTTTTATGAGATACTTTTACCTCAATGTGTCATGAGCATCTCTAATTCAACACATCCACAAATGAAACGCACTCATTATTCCTAACATCTTCCTCTCTATATCTACTCTTCTTAACTATATCAACTCAGTCACCCTTGCTAGAAATCTGGTAGTCATATTCCTCGACCTTAAACACTCAGATCTTTCTTCTTTCCTTTCTCACTGTCATTTCCCTAATTCAAGCCCTTATCATCCACCATTTATACTACTCCAGTAGCCTCCTCCCAGGATTCTACATAACTAGTCTTTCCCTTTCTACCTTTCATCTCATGATCACCAAAGAATATTTCCAAAACAGGTGTAATCATATTATCCTCTGATTTAAAACTTTAATGTTCTTTCCCCCACCCTCTTGCTTAAAGGATCAACTTAATACTCCATAGGTTGGCCTTAAGGCCTTTTACCCAATCTTTCTCTTTTTCCTGTTTTATCTACTGTGGCTATCTTCACATGTAGTCTATCCTCTATCCACACTAGTCTCCGCGTATAAACAATCTCTTCAATTATTTAAAGACTTTAAAGATGCTTTTCCCTTCTCCACTTCATGCCTGTTGAATAGCTTTTTGGAGGAATGGAGTATGTGTTTTCAGGCTTGCTCTCTAACACACAATGCAGTGCCTGACACATTGTGCTTCCAGGAGTCCCCAACATGACATACAGATATGGGGTATACGTCTCTTCCATAAGATTGAACATGGGATTGAAAACTAGAAGCTGAAAAGGGAAAGAAGACTACAAAATTTATCATGAGCAGGTAATCCACAAGTATGAATTTAAAGGCCTATTTTAAGTATATCTATTATAGTTTGATGTTACACGACATTGCTACTAGTGAATCTGAGAAGTTTGAATATTTTATGTCTTCTTAAGGATTAAACTGGTATGCCCAGACTAAGAAGTCATGGTGGATTAGAAGTGCATTTCTCTAGAGAATATTGTTTTAGGATTCTTAGCATTGCCGAGAAGAGAAAAGAAAAACACAATTGAAAAGGTGGTTTTATGATATGTTAAACGAATTTTTCTCTTATAAGAGACATGTATATCCATATGTTCCTCTGAGAAGGCAAATGCCAGATTTAACAGTATTTCTGAGTGTTGGTGTTATCATGAGGTAAGAGCTCAAAGGTAGCACTAGTCTAGTAGTTATGGAACTACTAGAATGTATTGAGTAGAAGTTTGGAGGCTTCAACCTGGTAAACACATGAAAAAATCAAAATACTTCAATATAACCCAAATGGGAATGCTGGGCTGAAATCAGCAAGAGGAACCTTATAAAAATAATTGTTTAACCCTGAATTTAATTTTAAAGATAATCACAAGATAGAGGAGACATGACTTAGAAGTGGCTTAGGTTAAAAAAAAAAAAAAAAAAAAAAATTGTACTTTTTGTAAGTCAAGAGGTTTCATGTGGCCGGTAAAAACAGGATACAATCTTTCTACTACCAGAATTACAATGTCTAGATCAAAGACTAAATAATGGAATCAATGTTCTATTTATTCAAACATGTCAGGAATATTGTATTCAAATTGAAAGGAAGCAATGCCAAATTAGGATACCTCCAAAGGAGAGTAAACTAGATGGGAACAACTCTGCTTTCAGCTAGGAAAGGTTGAAACAGCATGAGTAATACACTGGAGAACAGATGACTACCAGTTGAGGGGAACCTGTCAGAAAAGTGATCATTTAGATAGAACCAAATATTAGGTTTTATCAATTGGCAAAATTAATGAGTACAATTTATTTATTTTTTTAATGATTTTAACTTTTATTTTAGATTCGGTGGTACATGTGCAGATTTACTACCTGGGTATATTGCATTATGCTAAGGTTTGAGATATGATTGACCCCACCACCTAGATACTGAGCGTAGGACCCAACAGTTACATTTTGAGGCCTTGCCTCCCTCCTTCCCCCCATATAGTGGTCCCAGTGTCTATTGTTCCCATCTTTATGTCCATGAGTACCATTATTCAGCTCCCACTTATAAGTGACAATATGTACATTAATTCATATAGGATAATGGTCTCTACCTGCATCCATGTTGCTACAAAGGTCATGATTTGATTCTTTTTTATGATTTCATAGTATTCCATGGTGCATGTGAACCACATTTTCTTGATCTAATCCACCATTGATGCGCACCTAGGTTGTTTCCATGTCTTCGCTATTGTGAATAATGCTGCAGTGAACACTTGAGTGCATGTGGCTTTTTGGCAGAATGATTTATTTTCTTTTGGATACATAACCAGTAACGTGATTGCTGGGTCAATTGGTAGTTCTGTTTTAAGTCCCTTTAGAAATCCCCAAACTGCTTTCCACAGTGGCTGAGCTAATTTGCATTCACACCAACAGTGTATAAGTGTTCCTTCTATCTGAAGCCTCACCAGCATCTGTTGTTTTTTGGCAGTTTAATAATAGCTATTCTGACATGTGTGAGATGTTATCTCATTGTGGTTTTGATGTCCATTTCTCTGATGATTATTGATATTGAGCATTTTTTCATATATTTGTTGGAAGCATTTACATCTTCATTCGAGAAGTGTCTGTTCATGTCTTTTGCCCATTTAAAATTTTTTTGTTTTTGCAATTATATAAGTTCCTTATAGATTCTTCATATTAGACCTTTGTCAGATGTGATATTTGTGAATATATTCTCCCATTCTGTAGATTGTGTGTTTACTCTGTCAGTAGTTTCACTGTGCAGAAGTTCTTTGGTTTAATTAGGTCCCACCGGTCAAGGGGTGTCTGTGTGTGTGTGTGTGTGTGTGTGTGTGTGTGTGTGTGTGTGTGTGTTTTAATTACTTTTGAGGATTTAGTCCTAAATCAATTTTCCAAGACTGATGTCCAGAATGGTGTCTCCTAGGTTTTTTTCTGGGATTCTTATAGTTTGAGTTCTTAAATTTAAGTCTTTAATCCATCCTGAGTTAATTTTTTATATGGTGAAATGTAGGGATCCAATTTCATTCTTCTGCACATGGCTAGTCAGTTATTCTAGCACCATTTATTGAATAGGGAGTTGTTTCCCCATTGCTCATTTTTGTTGACTTCGTTGAAGATCAGATGGCTGTAGGTATATGGCTTTATTCCTGGGTTCTCTATTCTGTTCCATTGGTCTACACATCTGTTTTTGTACCAGTACCATGCTGTTTTGGTTGCTGTAGCCTTATAGTTTGAAATCAGATAACATTATGCCTCTGGCTTCGTTCTTTTTACTTAGGATAGCTTTGGCTCTTCAGGCACTTTTCTGGTTCCATATGAATTTTAAAACAGATTTTTCTAGTTGTGTAATAAATGATGTTGGTAGCTTGAAAGACATGGCGTTGAATCTGCAGATAGCTTTGGGCAGCATGGCCACTATAACCCTATTGATTTTTCTAACCTATAAACATGGAATGTGTTTCCATTTGCTTGTGTTACCTATGCTTTCTTTTAGCAGTGCTTTGTAGTTCTTTCACCTCTTTTATTAGATGAATTCCTAGTTTTTTTATGGCTATTGTAAATGTGATTGCATTTTTAATTTGTCTCTCAGCTTGCACAATGTTGGTATACAGAAATGCTACTGATTTTTCTACATTGAATTTGTATCCTGAAACTTTACTGAAGTTATTTATAAGTTTCAGGAACTATTGGAAGAGTCTTTAGGGTTTTCTAGGTATAGAATCATATCACCAGCAAAGAGTTTAACTTTTTCTTTTCCTATTTGGATGCCTTTTATTTCTATTTGCTGATTGTCCTGGATAGAACTTCAAGTACTACCTTGAATAGGAGTGTTGAAAGTGGGTATCCTTGTCTTGTTCCAGTTCCCACGGGGAATGGTTCCAGCTTTTGCCTATTCAATATTATGATTGATGTGGGTTTGTCATGGATGGCTATTATTATTTTGAGGTAGGTTCCCTTGATTTCTTGTTTCCTGAGGGATTTTATCATAAAGAGAGACTGGATTTTATCAAAAGCTTTATCTGTATCTATTGGGATGATCATATGATTTTTGTTTTTAATTGTTTGTGGTGAATCACATTTATTAATCTGCATATTTTGAACCAACATTGCATCCCAGGAATGAAGCCTATTTAATCATGGTGAATTAACTTTTTGAGGTGGTGCTGAATTTGATTTGCTAGTATTTCATTGAGGATTTTTGGAACAATGTTCATCAGGGATATTGGCCTGTTGTTTTATTTTTTCATTGTGTTTTTGACAGGTTTTGGGTGATGTTGGCTTTATAGAATGAGTTAGAGAGGAGTCCCTCCTCCTCAATTTTTGGATATAGGTTTAGTAGGATAGGTACCAGTTCTTCTTTTTACATTTGGTATAATTCAGCTGTGAATTCATGTGGTCTGGAGCATTTTTTGGTAGGTGCATTTTTTGTTAGTGGTTCAATTTTGGAACTCAGTATTGGTCGGTTTAGGGTTTCTATTTCTTCTTTATTCAGTATATTGGATAATTGTGTGTTTCAGGAGTTTATCCATTTTCTCTAGACTTTTCTAGGTTTTGAGCACACAGATATTCATAATAGTTTCTGAGGATCTTTTGTATTTCTGTTGAATTGGTTGTAATGTCACCTTTGTTTTTGATTGTGCTTATTTGAATCTATTTTCTTTGTTTTTAAATTTTTTTCCATTTTTAATTTTTGTTGGTATGTAATAGCTGTATATATTTATAAGAGATGTTTTGATACAGGCATGCAGTGAGTAATAGCCACATCATGGAAGATGGGGTATCTATCCCATCAGGCATTTTTCCTTTGTGTTACACAAAATCCAACTATACTTCTTAGTGATTTTTTAATGTACAATTAAATTATTATTGACTATATTTACTCTGTTTTGCTATCAAATATTAGGGCTTATTCATTCATTCTATTTTTGGATGCAGTAACCACCCCGATTCCCTCCCCAGCCCCCTAGTACCCAGTCAAGCCTCTAGGCACCATCCATCTATATGCTTTCTCTCCATGGGTTCAATATTTTTGATTTTTTATCACAGAAATAAGTGAAAACAGGAGATGTTTGTCTTTCTGTGCCTGGCTTATTTCACTTAACATAACGACCTCCAGTT
Organism: Hylobates moloch; assembly: GCF_009828535.3. Classification (NCBI taxonomy): domain Eukaryota; kingdom Metazoa; phylum Chordata; class Mammalia; order Primates; family Hylobatidae; genus Hylobates; species Hylobates moloch. The sequence continues at coordinate 129,555,603 of NW_026652282.1, forward strand.
TCATCCATGTTGTTGCAAATGACAGGGTCTCATTCTTGTTATGGTTGAATAATACTCCATTGTGTGTATGTACCATAGTTTCTTTGTCCATTCTTCTGTTAATGGAAACTTAGATTGCTTCCAAATCTTGGCTAATGTGAACTGAGCTGCCACAAACATGGGAATGCAGATATCTCTTCAATATGTTGATTTATTTTCTTTTAGGTATATACCTGGCAGTGAGATTGCTGCGTCATATGGTAGCGCTATTTTTAATTCTTTGAGGAACTTCCAGACTGTTCTTCACATTGATTGCACTAATTTAGATTCCTACCAACAGTGTACAAGATTTCCTTTTCTCCACATCCTCACCAGCACTTGTTATTGCCTATATTTTAGATTTAAGCCATTTTAACTGGGCTGAGATGACATCTCGTTATAATTTTCATTTGCATTTTTCTGATGATCAATGATAATGAGCAACTTTTCATACGCTTGTTTCCCATTCGTATGTCTTCTTTTGAGAAATGTCTGTGCAAATCTTTGACCCATTTTAAAATCTGATTATTAGGTTTTTTTTCCTATAGAGTTGATTGAGCTCCTTTTATAATATGGTTATTAATCCCTTGTCAGATGGGTATTTTGCAAATATTTTCTCCCATTCTGTGGGTTGTCTCTTCACATTGTTAATTGTTTCATGTGCTGTGCAGTAGCTTTTTAAACTTGATATGATCCCATTTGTCCATTTTTGCTTTGGTTGCCTGTGCTCCTAGATTTTCCAATTTATTGCCATATAGTGGCTCATTGTAGCCACTAATGGTCCTTTGAAATTCCACATTCTCAGTTGTAATCTCTCCTTTTTCATTTTTTGATTTTATTTGGATCTTCTTTTTTTAGTCTGGGTAAAAGTTTGTCAATTATGTTTAATTTTTGAAAACTTTTTGTTTCACTGATCTTTTGTGTTGTTTCTTTAATTTCAATTTCATTTATTTCTCTTTTGATCATTATTATTTTCTTATACTAATTTTGGGTTTGGTTTGCTCTCACTTTTCTAGTTTTTAAAGATACATTGTTAGGTTGTTTGATGCTTTACTTATTTTTTTTATGTAGGCACTTATAGCTATAAACTTCTCTCTTAGTACTACTTCTGTTGTATCCCATAGGTTTTGGTATGTTATGTTTCCATTAATATTTCTTTCAATTTTTTAAATTGTATTTTTAATTTCTTCATTGACCCACTGGTCATTTAGTAGCATATTATTTAATTGTATGTGTTTGTATGGTTTCCAAAATTCCTCTTTTTATGGATTTCTAGTTTTATTCCATTGTGGTCAGAGAAGATAATTGATATTATTTTAAATTTTTTGAATGCTTTAAGACTTGTTTTGTTACCTAACATATGGTCTATATTTGAGAATGATCCATGTGCTGAGGATAAGAATGTGTATCTTGCAGCCACTGGATAAAATGTGCTGTAAATATCTATTAGGTCCATTTAGTCTATAATGCAGATTAAATCTGATGTTTCCTTGCTGATTTTCTGTGAGGAAGATATGTCCGATGTTGAAAGTGGGGTGTTGAAGTCTCCAGCTGTTTTATATCAGAGTCTATGTCACTCTTTAGCCCTAGTAATACTTGTTTTATATATCTGCATGCTCCAGTGTGGGATGCATATATATTTAAAATTATTATATCTTCTTACTGAGTTGACCCCCTTATTATATAGTGGCATACTTTGTCTCTTCTCATAGATTTCATCTTAAAATATATTTTGTCTAATAGAAGTATAGTTACTCCTGCTCTTTTTTGGTTTCCGTTGGCATGGAGTATCTTTTTTCACCCCTTTGTCTTCAGTCTGTGCGTCCTTATAGGTGAAGTGTATTTCTTTTTTCTTTTTTCCTTCTTTTTTTTTTTTTTTTGAGAAGGAGTCTCGCTCTTTCACCCAGGCTGGAGTGCAGTGGCGCGATCTCGGCTCACTGCAGGCTCCGCCCCGTGGGGTTCACGCCATTCTCCTGCCTCAGCCTCCCGCGTAGCTGGGACTACAGGCGCCCGCCACCTTGCCAGGCTAATTTTTTGTATTTTTCGTAGAGACGGAGTTTCACCGTGTTAGCCAGGATGGTCTCGATCTCCTGACCTCGTGATCCACCCGCCTCGGCTTCCCAAAGTGCTGGGATTACAGGCGTGAGCCATAGGTGAAGTGTTTTTCTTATAGGCAACATATTAATGGGTCTTGCGTTATCAATTCAGCCAGTATATATCTTTTGATTGGAGAGTTTAATCTATTTACATTTGATATTATGATTGGTAGGTAAGGACATATTCCTGCTATTTTGTCCTTTGTTTTCTGTTTCTTTTGGGGGGTCTTTTCTTTCTTTTTTCTTTCCTTCTTGTCTTCCTCTAGTGAAGGTGATTTTCTCTGGTGATACGATTTAGTTTCTTGCTGTTTATTTTTTTGTGTATTCATTGTATGTTTCTTGGATTGAGGTTACCATGAGGTTTGAAAATACTGTCTTAGGACCCATTATTTGAAGTTGATAACAACTTAACTCTGTTTGCATAAACAAACAAACAAGCAAAAACTGATAGATTCTATACCTTAACATCATCCCCCTACTTTTTAACTTTTTATTGTTACTATTTATATCTTATTGTACTGTCTGTTTTGAAAAGTTGTCGTAGTTATTACTTTTGTTTTATCATTTAATGTTCCTAATTAGAATAAGAGAAGTTTACACACCAGAGTTACAATGTTGTAATATTCTGTGTTTTTCTGTGTACTTACTATTATCAGTGAGTTTTGTAACTTCAGGTGATTACTTATTGCTCATTAATGTCCTTTTTCTGATTGAAGTACTCCCTTTAACATTTCTTGTAGCACAGGTCTGGTATTGATGAAATCCCTCAGCTTTTGTTTGCCTGGGAAAGTATTTCTCATTCACGTTTGAAGGATAATTTCATCAGATATACTATTCTAGGCTAAAAGTTTTTTTGCTTCAGCACTTAAAAAATATCATGCCCCTCTCTCCTAGTATGTAGTTTTTCCACTAAAAAGTTTGCTACCAGATTGGTTGGAGCTCCATGGTATGTTATTTCTTTGCTCTTGCTGCTGTTTAGATCCTTTATTTATTCTTGACCTTTGGGAGGATGATTATTCAATGCTTTGAGGTTGCCTTTTTTGGGTTAAATCTGCTTCGTGTTCTATAGCCTTCTTTTACTTGAATATTGATATCTTTTTCTAGGTTTGGAAAGTTTGCAGTTACCCCTTCGAATAAACTTTCTACCCCTATCTTTTTCTCTTCCTCCCCTTTAAGGCCAGTAGTTCTTAGATTTGCCCTTTTGAGGTTATTTTCTAGAGCCTGTACGTACCCTTCACTGTTTTTTATTCTTTTTTCTTTTGTCTCCTCTGACCATGTGTTTTCAAATAGCCCGTCTTCATGCTCACTAGTTCATTCTTCTGCTTGATCAATTCTGCTATTAAGATGCTCCAATGCATTCTTCAATATGTGAATTGCATTTTTCATCTTAAGAATTTCTGCTTGATCCTAAGGTGCAAGAAAAATTTCTCTTTACTTTTTCCTCTGCTTTTTTGAAGCGAAAGGAGTGTCACTGGCAGGGTGAATTGGGGTCCCTTCCCAAAACAGGAGGCTTGCCTCTCACCCTGTAGCCACCACAGGTGGGAATGTATCTTACCTGAGGCTGGCAATTCTCAGTGTCTCACACCAAGCCCTTGATGTATGACCTAAGCATTGCTGCTGCTTATTCAGGGCTAACTCAAGGGCTCGTCAGTTTGCAGGCGATAAATTCTTCCAGGACTGGGTTATTCCCTTCAATGAAACAGGTTCTCTACTGGGTCAGCGTGTCTATATATGTCCAGAGAATAGGACTTGAAAAGGGGTCCTCATGACTCTGACTAGTGTCCTATCCTACTGCGACTGAGCTGGTGTCCAAGATGCAAAACGAAGTCCTTTCTACTCTCTTGTCTCCTCTCCTCGAGTTTAAGAAAGGGGTCTCTATTGGAGCTGCACGCTGTGCAGCCTGGTATTAGGGGAGGTTTGATGCCAGCACTCCCTTAGCCACCCTGACTGGTGTCTTATGTGCCCACCCAGTCCACTGTCTCTGGGCCCAGTTCTGTCCTAGGACTCACCTAGGTGTTACAGTCTTTGTAGCCTAGACTGCCTTTTAAATTTATGTGGAGCTCCAGAGCACTCGAGCCTGTAGTGGCAAGGCTTGTAGGAACTCAAGTTCCAACTGCTAGGATCAGCGATTCCCCTGGGGCTAGAGCTGGTTTAAATGCACCCTCTGTGGGCAGACATCAGTGGAGTTTGGTTTTGCCTTCTGCTATAACAAGGGCAACATTGACTTCAATGCCTCAGAATTGATGGCTGTCCCTCTCCCCAGGGCACATAAATGCTCTCTGCCTCACTCTACTGCTGGCAGGGGATGAGGGATGGGTGGCATCAGTTATTTAAGACTGATTTTTCTGTTTTTTTCTGTTCCTCTCTTAAAGATACGGAATTCAAACCAGGTACTGTGAGTGCTCATCTGATATTTGGTTCTTACAAAGGTGCTTTTTTTGTGTGTAGATAGCTATTAAATTGTTGTTCTTGTGGAGTTTGGGGGATTATCAGTGGAGACTTCTGCCCTGCCATCTTGTTCCGCCCTTCCTCTCTATTTTCTGTGTTAATCTCACTATCAGACTATGAAGCTTGTTTACCCTTGCAAAGTACCCATTTTTGGCTTTGTTGATTCTGCGTATGGATTTCTGGGTCTCAATTTCTTTCAGTCTGTCTCTAATTGTAGTTACTTTTTTTCATTCTGCTATCATTGGGTTTAATTTGTTCTTGTTTTTCTAGTTCTTCTAGATGTGATGTTTGATCATTAATTTGATATCTTTCTAACTTTTTAAGGTAGGCATTTAGTGATATACACTTTTTGCTTAACACTACTTTTGCTGCATTCCAAATATTTTGTTATGTTGTGTTTCCATTTTTGATTATTTCAATTTTTTTATTTCTTAATTTTGTTCTTTCCCCAGAAGTCATTCAGGAGCAAACTGTTTAACTTCCATGTAACCGTATGGCTTTGAGAGACCTTCTTGCTATTGACTTGCATTGTTATTCCACTGTGGTCCAAAAGTATGGTTGGTACTATTTTTTTTTTCAAATTTATTTAGATTTGCTTTATGGCTGAGCATGTGCTTGATCTTTCAGTGTGTTCCATATGCAGATGAGAAGAATGTATATTTTTTGGTTGATAAGTGGAGTATTCTATAGGTTTCTATTAGGTCCAATGGGTCAAGTGTTGAATTTAAGTTGAGTTTCTTTGAGAGTTTTCTGCCTTGATGATGTAACCGTATCAATTGCGTATTGAAGTCCCCCACTGTTGTTGTGTGGCTAATTCTTTTTGTAGGTCTAGAAGTACTTGTTTTATATATTTCAGTGCTCTAATGTTTGGTGTGTATATATTTAGGATAGTTAAGTTTTCCTGTTGAATTGAGCCCTTTATCATTATGTAATACCCTTCTGTGTCCTTTTGTACTATTGTTGGTTTCAAGTCTATTTTTTATGATATAAGAACAGTGATGCCTACTATTTTTTTGTGTTACATTTGCATGATAGATGTTTCTCCAACCCTTCACTTTGAGCCTATGAGTATCATGCCTTTTAAGTGGGGTGTTTAGACCAGTTACATTCATAGTTAATATGGATGTGTGAGGTTTTCATTCTAGTGTGTAGTTGTTAGCTGATTGCTTTGTAATTTCTTTTACATGGTTGCTTTATAGGGTCTGTGTGCTATGTACTTAAGTGTGTTTTGGTGGTAGCAGATACAGTTCTTTCATTTCCATATTTAGAACTTCATTAAAGATCTCTTGTAAAGTTGTTCTAGTGGTAATAAATTTCCTTAGGGTTTGTTTGTCTAGAAAAGATTTATTTTTTTTTTCTCTTATGAAGCCTACTTTGGTAGGATATGAAATTCTTGGTTGGAATTTTTTGTCTTTTAGAATGCTGATAATAGGCCCTCGATATACCCTGGCTTGTAAGATTTCTGCTGTGAATTCAGCTGTTAGTCTGATAGATCTGGTAGATGATAGAACATCTGATAGCTGTTCCTTCTGTACATGATCTCGCCTATTTCTCTAGCTGTCTTTGAGATTTTTTTCTTTAAAATTGACCTTAGATAGTCTGGTGACTGTATGCTTTGGTGACATTTGTTTTGTATAGTATTACACAGGTGTTCACTGGATTTCTTGTATCTGGATGTCTACTTCTCTAGTCAGATTAGGGAAATTTTCTTGAATTGTTTTTATTAAATATGTTCTCAAGGTTTCTCAGGAATGCCAACAATTCATAGGTTTGGTTGCTTCAGATAGTCTCATATTTCTCCCAGACTTTGTTCATTTTTAAAATGTTCCTTTCTTTATTTTTGTGTGACTGGGTTAGTTTGAAAGACTTTCAGCTCTGAAATTATTTCTTCTACTTGATCTAGTCGTTTGATAAAGCTTTTGATTGCATTTTGAAATTCCTTAAGCGAGTTTTTTCAATTCCAGAAGCTCTAATTGATTTGTTTTTAAGATGTTTATCTCTTCCTTCATTTTTCTGGATTGCTTTAGAAGTTTTATTGTGTTGATTTTCAACCTTGCCTTGGATCTCATTGAGCTTCCTTGCAATCCCTGCTTTGAATTTTTATCTGGCATTTCTTGAGTTTCCATTTTTGTTAGGGACCATTGGTGGAGAGCTAGTGTGATTCTTTGGTGGTGCCACTCTATTAATATTTTTCATAGTGCCAAATTCTTGCACTGGTCCCTTCTTATCTGGAGATGCTGGCACTTCTAAGTTTTGTAATTATTTTTTGTAGGTAGGATTTTTTCTTTTTCTCTCTTTTCTTACAGTGTTGTTTTTTTTCTTCTCTTGTTTCTTCCTCTACTCCATAAGGGGTACAACTATAGGAACTGCTGAGTGGGGTTTTTTCGCTTTCCATCTATAGCCTTCTGTACTTCTGTCAGCATGTTTTATATTGGGCTGTGCAATTTGACCTACAAACCAATAGATGGCACTTATAGGTAAGAGCTATATGTGGCCAACACTGCTGAGTAGTTTAGTTGGTGAAGCTTTCTGTCTCCTCCATGGGCCAATTTGTGGGGTGCACAGTCCTCTTACCTCTCTACTCAGCCCCAGAGTGGCAGGGAGCAAGATAGTAAGGGCCAGACCAGGCAGATCCTGAGTACAATTTAAAAGCAGAACAATTTGGCCTCAAATGATGATTTACAGTGTAATACATCTAAAGATGTTCAAAAGTAAAATGTTCTGTCTTGTGAGCAAATTAATTTCATGTCAGTAAGGGGCAGGCAAGTTAAGGCTATATGGCATTAAGAAGGCTATTGAAAATATCTGATGGGAGGTAAGACTAGATGACTACCAAGGATCCTTTGAGGTTTCAGTTTAAGATGGTATGAATTAACCTAATACCAGAATGCATCACTGTGTACTGAGGTGTTGTTCATGCAAACGCAAAATCACAGGCCATTTTGGATTTTCAGCTATTCTTTTCACTAAGGTGCTATTAAATTGCCTCATGTTATATCTCTTTTCTTTTTTACACATTAGATTTATGTTTTAAATAAGGTACACATAGCAAAGCAGATTATGAATAGCATATGGTAGAAGTTAAGAGAAGAATGTTTGGTCCTCTTCTGACTGCACCACTTGCTTGCTGTGTGACACTTTGTTACTCTGAACATTAGCTGTTTTTTTTTTTTTTTTCATTGTTATGTAAGACTACTAATAGTACCTAAACTATAGGTGGTTGTGAGGATAAAATGAAATATGTAAAGCACTCAGGTCAGTGCCTAACAAAATCATAAGTATTCAGTAAATGGTTACTCTTGTATTGGTGGTGTTATCATTACTTGTTTTTCTTTAATAATTGGATGTTAAACCAAAAATGTTTCCTCTCTATTAAAATAATGCATACATTTTCTTTGCTCATAGCCTAATAAGGTTCCCTTTGTGCTTGCATTTTGTAATTATTTGATAAGTTATCCGTATTAGGCCTATGGGCAGTTTCAAACTTTAATTCTTGTACCTTTATTTGCAACAAAAAAATAACAGAATTCATGAAGCAACAGATGAAAAATGTTATCACTTTTTGAATAATACATTTAGTTGAAAATTACATGATTTAAAATATAATTGCTTCTGGAAGTGACTGAGCAGTGGAAGGATTTATTGGAAGAAGGAAAAATAAAGCATTTGCTCAAAGTACAATTTGATCTCTTTGGCTTCACGTGAAGGAGTCATTTACTGCCCTGTTTTGCAGAGTGTGGTCATTTTGATATGAGTAAACAGCAACATTCTGTTCTCCAGTTACATATTTTGAAGTGTGGTTACTGTATGTTTATGTTGGTAGAATTAGAACTCAAATGTAAATTATACATTTTTCTAAAATGAAAACATAATCTGACTCTGATCTTCTTAATGTGATCTTAGGTTACTATTAAGTAAAAATTTTCTCATCTGTAAAGTCACAGTTCTTTCTTCATAGGGTTATAGTGATATTAAAGAAAGGTTATATGACATAAAATGCTTTATAAACTGAGAATCTTTAGATTAAATACTTTCAAACATACTTCTTTACTTCAGGAGTACTTGAATCCTTAATACAATAATGTTCATTGGGAAACCCCAAAAGAGGAATACAGTATTCAGGATTTTCAAAATCTCTTGATCATAGTACCGTTTTCTTTTCCTAGATCATCTTGAGCCATTCTCTACAGGGGGAACTAGACTTTGTCAAGATCACATGGCAATTTAGTGGTAGGACTAGAACTAGCACTCAGGTATTTCCCATTCATAGTCTAGTGCTTTTTCCTCTCTAAAATGCTGAATCCCAAATCTACAAGGAACTTAACAAGCAAAAACCAAATAATCCAATTTAAAAATGGGCAAACGAGATGAACAGACACTTATCAAAAGAAGACATACAAGTGGCCAACAAGCATGAAAAAATGCTTAACATCAGTAATCATCAGAGAAATGCCAATCAAAAACAAAATGATGTGTCATATCACACTAGTCAGAATGATGATTATTATAAAGGCCAAAAAATAACAGATGCTGGCCGGGCATGGTGGCTCACGCCTGTAATCCTAGCACTTTGGGAGGCCAACTTGGGCAGATCACCTGAGGTCAGGAGTTTGAGACCAGCCTGGCCAACATGGTAGAACCATGTCTCTACTAAAAATACAAAAATTAGCTGGGCATGGTGGTGGGCACCTGTAATCCCAGCTACTCGGGAGGCTGAGGCAGGGAGAACTGCTTGAACCCAGGAGGCAGAGGTTGCAGTAAGCCAAGATTGCGCCACTGCACTCCAGTCTGGGTGACAGGGTGAGACTCTGTCTTAAAAATAAGTAAATAAATAAATAAATAACAGGTGCTGGCAAGGCTGCAGAGAAGAGAGAACATGTATACACTGTTGGTTGGAATGCAAATTAGTTCAGCCACTGTGGAAAGCAGTTTGTAGATTTCTCAAAGAACTTAAAACAGAACTACCATCTGACCCAGCAACCTCATTACTGGCTATATATCCAAAGGAAAATAAATTATTCCATCATAAAGACACATGCACTTGTATGTTCGCTGCAGCAATATTTATAATAGCAAAGGCATAGAATCAACCCAAGTGCCCATCAATGGTAGACTGGATCAAGAAAATGTACATGGGATAATATGCAACCATTAAAAAGAGTGACATCATGTTCTTTGTGACAACATGGATATAGCTGGAGATTATTAATCTAAGCAAATTAATGCAGAAACATAAAACCAAATACCTCATATTCTCACTTACAATGGGGAGATAAATATTGAATACACACAGACATGAAGATAGGAACAATAGATACTGGGGACTGCTAGAGGCGGGAGGGAAGGAGGAGAACATGGGCTGAAAACTACCTATTGGGTATTATGATCACTACCTGGGTGATGGGACCATCTGCACCCCAAACCTCAGCATTATGTAATATACCCATGTAACAAACCTATACATGTATCCACTGAATCCAAAATTTTAAAAATGAATCTAAATATAAAATCCTCGATCCTTGATTTGATGGTTTTATTGGAAGCACTAATTAATTCCTCTTTATTTTAGCCAACGAAGGAAACGAGTTTTACTATCTGTCATGGTCTTAATCTGTAAAATAAGGGCAGTGGCTAAGGGGTCTGTTCTGAAGCGTTAGTGACTAAAAATTTGGGGGTTGAAATATCTCTTTAGTGAAGATTTTCCTTTCTTGTGCATTTTCTGCAGGTGTCCTTGGCCTTTCATTATTGACAAAAACAATTATCTAGTTCATTTTGACATTAATAACTATAATGACATATATTGATCTTAGACATTTATATAGCTAGATAGAGAGATAATTTTGCAAATTGGTATCATACCCTAATGGCTATTTTTCATAATAGGCATTAAATTCAGTTCTACTTAATTTAATAGAAGCAAAAAAGAGACATTATAAATGAAGTAATCTTTAAACTTCAAACATTGCTTCTCCAAATTAAATATTAGGTCCTGCAACATCTATTGTAGGATAAGAAAAATGTTATGAAAAAACAACAAGACAACAAATAATTGGAATTCTTATTATTTAAATTACTTTTCTGGTAGGCAGCCTTTAAAATAGCCCCAATGACATTGTGTTTACATTGTCAAAGTTTGCATCAGTTTAATTTTGTTCTGTAACCATATTTCTCTCAGATGTCTCATGTCAGAAGAGTGTTTCTACTGTCTCTTAATTGTGAGTCCCTTTTGTGATGGTTCTTGTGAACTGATGCTTTTTGTCATTCCAGAGGGTACAGCAAAAGTATACCTCTCAAAAACAAAAGATATGTGGATTTACTTTCGGGGATAAAAAGCAACTATGTAACACGGAAGAGCCTGCTCTGTTCTCTGTCTTGTCTTAGAGAACAGAAACCCACAGAACCACCTATGTGACAGCAATTCTGAATTGGAAAGCAGAGCAGGTAGTCTCTGGCACACCACAGCAAGTAGATGGGCACAGAGGAAAGTGGCATATTGATGGGTTGCAGAATGAGTATATGGTAGACTTGGGATTAGAATCGAGGTAGTTTACTCTTCAGTGTAAGTCTGTGTGTTTAACCACCATTCTATTCTGCCTTGAGAGAGAATGAGAATGCAATAAATGGTGGTCAGCATTATTGCCATTACTGAGGCCCTCCAATGCAAGATGAGATTTGCCTTGGCTGAGCGTGAAGGCTTGATAGTAAAGGAAATGTATGGCCATTCCTTTCCATTCCAGGAAGTGTTGAAAGTATAGCTTGATAACTAAGAATTTACTTGTTACAGAGTGACAATTGCTGGAAAATAAATAAACCACTTGCTAAGAGTAAATCTACCAGGAGTTATCATTGTAAAGAAATCACCCTTTCATCGGCTCCTTTTCCACTCACACTTTCAACTACTACTTATCTTACTGTGAGTGATAAAGATTATATGACGCTAGACACTTCAGAGGCTCACAGGGTGGCTGATACACATTTCTTTCTTTGTTTTCCTTTCTGGGCTTTGGTGTCCTTGATTTCTCACTCTCATCCAGTACAAATGTTGCCTTGCATATTTAGAGGAGTAACCACCTACTTATCTATGCTGCACTTAGCTCCTGGGGTCCAGTTTGACTCTTGAGTACTGAGGGTAGATTTACCCACCTACTGCACCTTTCACAGGGTTTTAGGCTGCCACTGCTGGGCAAAGCCCTCCCAGTTTGAACTGTCTTGTGGGCTTACTGATTACAAGTAGATGTCTAGCTTTAAATCACATTTAATTAATATCAATAAGGAATCTGGTCGGGATTTTTGTAATTTAGGAAAATGAAGCCATCTTGAACTCAATTGAAATTCGACCCATTTAAGATGAAAACAAAGAAACAGGCAACATATTGAGGTATTTAGTCCATGTAAGAGTTAGAGACTTTGGTCATTATGTGCCATGTGTAAAGTGGCAACATACAATAAACAGGATGTTTCTGATCAAAATGGAAGTATATCACAATTTAAAGGATTGTGACACAGGACCTTTTTCTCAGCAAATTTCTACATTTTAAAGATTTATTCAATTTTTAAACTCTAGAGAAGATTTTTGTATATATTTGAATGTTGCTTTCTGCTTGCTTTTTTTCTGAGTCATTAATGACTCATTGAACATGAATCATAATAATCTGTTTCTTTTCTATTTGTGGTAGCATTTAGTGTTTGTTTCTTACTCAGTGTTACTTTTGAAATTGCTGGAATACACTCATTAAAAATGAGCTGGATCTGTTTGATAATTTCCTTTTTTATAATAATGGATACTAATCACTTACATTTGTATACTGCTGTAAAGAACATTCACGTGTGCTGTCTCCTTTGATAACTGTAAAATTTTGAGGCAAGTATGTCAAATATTCTCATTTTATAGATGACAAAATTGAGACTCCAAGAGATCACACGGTTCAGAAAACTTTTACTTGCATATCTAACATACACTTACATCTGCTGTAATTAAATGTATTGGCCTAGGTATCTGGGAAGGATGGGCAGAGCTGTATGCCTCAGGATCTAGTGGATCCAGGGCCTTCCATGACAATTGGACTATTTTACTCCTTGATGCTTTGCTTGTTCTGTCCCCAGGTCCTATTGCAAGATCTATCTGCACGTTGACTTATGCCTTTCAGATTTCTTCACTTAGCTGGGGATGGTCACTGGAAGGCACGGTGGTCACATTCTTGCTTTTTTGAAATTCAGTGGAGAAGAGAAAGCCTCTCCCTGTCCCGTTTAGTACCAACTCAGGATAGCAGATTCTGAGTGGCCTGGTTTGGATTATGTGCCATATCTTGGATCAAAACCTGCATCTAAAGGAGACGTAGCATTGTGATTGGCCTGGCCAAGGTTAGATAGGCACCTATGTGATCAGGGGAGCAGAGTTTCTAATTGGAAGAAGGAAAGAAGCTGAACTACAAAGACAAAACTGTGGAAATCACAGAGGTTAAATAGTGGTTCAAGGTATTCTAATTCTTGGTCCATTCATTTTTTTTTCTATCACGCTATGCTGTTGTATATTGTTTTTGTTCTCTAGAATGTTTTCTTGTGAAAGTAATTCTGTTCAGTAGTATGCAAAGGTCCCATTAACTTATTTTTTAAAGTTTAATTTTGAAATGGTTATAGATTTTCAGGAAATTGCAAAAATAGTACATTGAAGTCCCATTACCTTTCACGCAGCCTCTGTCAATGTTAACATCTTATATAACTGTAGTACAATATCAAAACCAAGACAGTGACATTGGTATAGTCCAAATAGCTTATTTGGGTTTCACCAGTTATGGGGGTATAGCTCAGGGGCAGAACATTTGTCTGCACATTTCGTCAGTTTTATATGCATTCGTGTGTGTGTGTGTGTGTAGTTTTATGCAGTTTTATATATAGATTCATGTAATTACTGCAATCAAGATACAGAACTGTTCATTAACGCAAAGATTTCCCTTGTTTAATTTAGTTTACTATTTATTTTCACATCCATACTACTCTCCCACATCACTAACTCTTGGAAACCACTAATATCTTTCCATCTCTATACTTTTGTCATTTAAAGAATAGTGTGTAAATAGAATTGTATATTATTTATCCCTTTGAAATTGGCTATTTGCACTCAGCATATATATGAGGCCCATCCAAGTTGGTAAGTGTGTCAATAATGTGTTCTATTTTTATGGCTCAGCAGTATTCCATGGTATGGATGTACCACTTTTTGTTTAAGCATTCACTTGCCAAGGAACATCTGGGCTTTGTTTCCAGTTTCTGTCTGTTACAAATAAATCTGCTAAACACTTTTTTGTACTTATTTTTATGTAAGCAGGAGATTTCATTTCTCAGGGTAAGTGAGCAAGACTGTAATTACTAGGTCATACCGTAAGCACATCTTTAGTTGTGTAAGAGGACTGCTAAACTCATTTCCAGAGTGGCTCTACTGTTTTATATCCTCACCAGCCACGTATAAGTGATCTAGTTTCCTCACAATATTGCCAGCATTTGGTGTTGTCACTCTTTTTTTAAATTTAGCCATTCTAAAGGTGTACAGTAATATCTCATTTTGGTTTTGATTTAATTTCCCTAACAATTTGGAATGTCTCTTCATGTGCATATTTGCCATCTGTATATCCCCTTCAGTGAAATGTCTGTTCCAGCCTTTAGCCATTTTCTACATGGAATTCATTTTCTGTTGAGTTTTCAGAGTTCTTTATATACACTAGGATACTTACATACTTATACCAGGATACTTATATCCTTATATACTTATTTATATGTAAGGATCCTTATATATACTTACTTACATATATACTTATATATATGTAAGTATATACATAATGTATATAATGTATATAATAAATCCTTATATACTTATATATATGTAAGGCTCCTTACATAGGTACTTATATATATGTAAGGCTCCTTACATAGGTACTTATATATATG
>NW_026652282.1:129570116-129585630 GCF_009828535.3 Hylobates moloch
CCTTACATAGGTACTTATATATATGTAAGGCTCCTTACATAGGTACTTATATATATGTAAGGCTCCTTACATAGGTACATATATATGTAAGTATATATATAAGTATACATATAAGTATATATGTAAGGAGCCTTACATATATATAAGTATATAAGGATTCATTATATACATCAAATATATAAGTATATAATGTATATAATGTATATATAAGTATGTAATGTATATAATGTATACTTATATATAAGGATCCTTATATATGTGTATATATATATAAGTATATATGTAAGGATCCTTATATATATAAGTATATGAGAATACATGTATATGTGCAAGGATCCTTATAAGAATATAAGGATCCTTACATATATATAAGTATATATGTACCCTAGTATATGTAATGTATATATGTAAAATGTACTTTATTATATATAATTTAATATGTATAAGTATATATGTATATACAATATATTATATCACTTATACATATATAAGTATATACACTTATGTATAATACATATATATATACACACACACACTTATTCATATATTAAGATACGCGGTTGGTAAACCTTTTCCCCAGTCTATAGCTTGTATTTTCATCCACTTAATAGGGTTCTTTTCAGATAAAATGTTTTTAATTTTGATGAAGTCTGATTTACCTATTTTTTCCTTTTATGGATCATACTTTGGTGGCATATTTAAGAACTTTTCATGTAGCTCAAGGTTCTGAAGATTTTCTCTTATGTCTTCTATTAATAGAAGTTTTATAGTTTCGCATTTTATGTTAGGTCTATGATCCATTTTGAGTTAATTTTGCATAGGATGTGAGATTTGAATGGAGTCTCTTTTTTTCTCTGTGGGTTTCTGTTAACTTTAAATTCAAAGGGACTATATTAAAAATGTTTATTTATACTCAATAATTTCTTAGAAATCATTAATGCAAACATAGTTCTTGATGATTTAAGTATCTTGGTGTTCATAAAATGCTGGGCTTATGGCTTAAGATAGGAGCTTAGCAAACGGTTGGTTATGGAGGCAGAAAGTCCTGGGTTCTAATCCCCCACTCACTTGGAGGACTTCAGGCAAGTCACTTAGACTGAGCTTCCTCATATAACAAATTGGATAACAATGCCTACTTTGTCTGTCTCGCAGAAGATCAAACAAAATAATGTATATGAAAGTAGCTTTAAACAGTTAAATACTTTGTAAACTGTAAAGAACTTAAACACGTCTTGGAAAAGAATACATTTTATTAGTAAATGTAACAGAATGCTGTTGTAACCCAAATGTTTGTGGTTGCTGCCCTTATTTCAATGATCTTCAGAGAGGCAGTTTTCCCTGGCCTACAGGAACAATCAGAAGGTTTGGTTTACTCTTTTGCTTTTCTTCCAAATGTTCCTTCTATCTTTTTCGTTTTTCTGAGGTGGCTGCTTGATAGTCACCACCTGTGATGGTTAATATTGAGTGTCAACTTGATTGGATTGAGGAATGCAAAGTATTGTTCCTGGGTGTGTCTGTAAGGGTGTTGTCAAAAGAGATTAACATTTGAGATAGTGAACTGGGAAAGGCAGATCCACCCTAAATCTGGGTGGGCACAATCTAATCAGCTGCCAGTGTAGCCAGAATAAAAGCAGGGAGAAGAACATGAAAAAGATTAGACTGGCTGAGCCTCCCAGCCTACATCTCTCTCTTGTGCTGGATGCTTCCTTCCCTCGGACATCAGACTCCAAGTTCTTCAACTTTGGGACTCAGACTGACGTCCTTGCTCCTCAGCTTGCAGACAACCTCTTGTGGGACTTCACCTTGTGCTCATGTGAGTCAATACTCCTTAATAAACTCCTCTTTATGGATACATCTATCCTATTAGTTCTGTCCCTCTAGAGAACCCTGACTAGTACACCATCTGAAATTGCTCATCCGCTCAATAAGCGGAGGCTTGTCCCACTGGAACCTGGAAGAAGATGGACTGGGACAGTCATTTTCTATTTTCCACAGTGCTTTTCTTCAATCTAACTCTAAGTTTAACATACGTGACTCTACAGATCTGGAAGTTTGAAATGCTAACAGAAATTTCAGTAGCTCAACTAGTTCACCTGTTAGTTGAGGTACTCTTTCGTGATGTCCAGCAAAGTACAAATATCCTCCTCCATCTTCCATGCAGAGTCAATCTTGCATGAGCATTTGGGAATTTCCTCCCTTTTCCCTTTCCCCATGATCCCCTGGCCTGTTTATAGCCCTTTGCCTTTCCCCAAGGGTCTTGGGGATTTGGGAGGCACCAAATCTTTGAAGTTGTGTAAGAGCTTCTGACTGTCAAATAGAACCTCCTTAGAAAGCCATGACCAAATTTTTCAAGCAGTGTCCTGATACTTTCTATCCTCTTATCCTGTTTTATTTTTCTAAAAACAGATCAGTATCTGATGAAAGATACATATTTGTTGTCTGTCCCCTACTAGTATATCAGTTTCATGAAAGGGAAGGATTTGGTATGTTTGGTTCACAGCCAAATACCCAGAAACTTGAACAGAGAATATGCTAAATATTTTTCAAATAAATAAATTCACTTTTCAGAGTGGATCCTCCACAAGGAAAATCAATATTTGACCATATTTTATACCATAACTACATCTCATAGTTTAACTAGTTTAACTTATATGATAAAGTTTCTGTGTTCTTTATCTACTCAAGGTCTCTCTTTCACTACAGGGTTTGTGAAGAAAAGAAAAGAAGGGACGAGGGGGAAGGAAAATCCTGCCTTATCAAAAGACCCTCTTGGAGGAAATTAGTTGAAAGGCAAGGGAACTGTAATCAGGAGACTCAGGTATAATAATGAGATAAAAGATTTCTATTCTTGCTAGGCAAGACAGCTGTGAACATAATAAACACATACAAAACTGTGCAGCAGAAAATGATTATAAGTAATTAGTGGTGATTGGTCTATTAGGGAAAAAGACAAATGAAAGAGAGGCTTGAGGGTATTGTCTGGGAAATACAGACACCAAATCTGTAGCCTTTGTGGTCAGACCTTAGAACCTGCCATAAAAGGAGGGTTGGGTTTATGTATGAAAGGGAAATCTAGCTCCCCTCACAAAGATGCATTGCAATTTCTCATAAATGTCTTGTAATGCCACCAGTAACGATAATGATTACAAAAGATGATGCTGACTGAGGATTTTCTACGTGCCAAGCACTATGCTAAGTGTAATAAGTGTACTATTTGGTTTGATCTTCACGACCACTCTATGAGAGAGGAACTATTACGATTTCTCTTAAAAGTTAGGAAACACAGGCAAAGTAACTTTCCAGAGATAATGAGCCTCCTTCCAGACAGTTAGATTCATTCTACTTTGTTTTGTTGGAAAGATGGAATGAATTTTATATTTAAAAGGATGTGGTTATGACTTTAGTGCATCAAATAAAGTCATTCAAATCATCACAAATTCTGGAAGTTCAAGATAATAGGGCAAATTTCTTCAGGATAAAAGGTCCCCCCTAGTGAGATAGGTATATCTAGAGAAGTATCAGCATTTTAAAGTCATTATAAAACTTACTAGACTGTAAGAAGTTTTCATACTTGCCTCTTTGTTTTTTTGGATACCTTGCCATTTCCAACACAGTATCCCCTATTCATTTCAAGGTGGGGTCACAAACGAAGCAGGCACAGTGATTGTGAGTCCAAGCTTTGCATTCAGACTTTGAGTTCTTCATTCGTGCAACAAATATTTATTGAGCACTTACTTTGTGTTAGGGACTCTTCTAGGTGCTGGGGATACGACGGTGATCCGGAATGATGAGGCCTCACCTCTCATGGATCTTAGGTTTTAGAAAAAGGGTAAGTAGGCCAGGCGCGGTGGTGGCTCACGCCTGTAATCCCAGGCATCAGTGAGGCCAAGGCGGGCGGATCACGAGGTCAGGAGTTCAAGACCAGCCTGACCAACGTGGCGAAACCCCGTCTCTACTAAAAATACAAAAATTAGTGGGCGTGTTGACGGGCGCCTGTAATCTCAGCTACCAGGGAGGCTGAGGCAGGAGAACTGCTTGAACCCAGGAGGCGGAGGTTGCAGTGAGCCGAGATCATGCCACTGCACTCCAGCCTGGTGACAAGAGCAAGACTCCATCTCAAACAAGGAAAAAGAAAAAGGGTAAGTAATGGCTTTTCAGAGTCAGTGATATTTCAGCTGATCCCTCAAGAAAGAGAAAGGAAAAAAGTTGGAGTGTTCCTGGAAGAGGAATGATCTCATACTACTGTTTTAAACATTGCAGTGGTGTCAACCCCAAAGAAAAAAAGTCTAAATTCTTTATTATGGGATGCTGATGGATGTCTTCACTATCAGACTCTCGTTTGTCTATGTGTGCAGTCTTGTCTCCAACTAATTTCCCCTGCTGCATGATGTTCCACACCTCCTTGACATTGCACAGGTTGTGCTCAGGGCCGCTAATTCCTTTTCCAGATTTGTTTGAATTGCTGTTGGTTTTTTGAAAGTCAGATAAAGGTGATGCTTCTCTTACTTCCTCAAGTAGAACTTACCCCATCCTTTCTTGTGACCCTGCTATATTTGGTAGCTAGAGCTACTTTAGCACATATCACACTCTAGTGTATTTATTGTCACATCAGGCTTACGTTTAAAACCCGACTTTGCCACTTGACGTTTGTGATCATCAGTCTCCTTAGCAGTAAAGTCAAGTGGAGTGGTATCTCGATAAATGGTAGTCACTATGATTAAAACTAATATTTTTAATCTTTCATAGTCTCCAAGCTCTGCTTCATACACCCATAGAATGTTGGAACTGATCGTGGCTTAGATTGCTTCTATCATAAGCCAGAATTGAAGGGGCCTTGGTAATGGTTTTTAAAATGTGCTTATGGAAGTTTTAGAAGTCTCTCAGAGGAGCTTCTGGAGCTAAATTGGCAGGAATCCGGTCTACCACATTATTTCACCCACAGCACCTGTTTATATGCTTTTAATCTCATCTATTAAGTGAGTTGTCATAAGATTCCATTTGCATTTTTGAAATTTTAACTTTTTTTTAGAAGTTTGGAAATCATTCATGTCATCCAATATGTCATTGTCATTGTACAATGGAATTCTGTCATTGTAAAGAATTCCAACTTTCTCAAGGGAACAGAACTAGCTAGTGGCAGTACTAAAATCTAGGCCCACTGGCTCTTCATGAAGTCCTCAAGATAAGAGTAAAATCCCTGTTTTTCAGATCCCAGGTCTTACTTTGTATTGAATAAGCAGGTCAAGTGTAGGTCTAGAATCCACC
The DNA here is from genome assembly GCF_009828535.3 of Hylobates moloch. Classification (NCBI taxonomy): domain Eukaryota; kingdom Metazoa; phylum Chordata; class Mammalia; order Primates; family Hylobatidae; genus Hylobates; species Hylobates moloch. Next base: position 129,575,382 of record NW_026652282.1, read on the forward strand.
GGAACACTGAGATTCCAGGATTTTGTTTTGTCTTCAGAACTTGTAATTTCAAGTGTCTACTAAGAAATTTCCTAACTTGTTTGGTATGTTTATTTCCATGAGTAAAGATATTTACACCACAGAAAAGGCCATTGCACCAGGAGGTAGATAATGCTAACTCATGGGTGCTCTCTGATGAGAATATAAAGAAAGTTGCCCCCAGCACACAAATCTGGTAGATGCTCTTAGAGAAGGAGAGGGATTCTTCTTCCTATACTGCTCACTGTATTGGGTGACATTTTGTGTGAGTTGGGTTTGAATGTGAAACATCGCTTAATGTTGCTCACATTTGTAACCTTTCACCTTCCTCTTACCTTTTCTCAAGCTAGAGGTTATTTTTATTTCTAAGGGTGTTGGAAACCATGATTTTCTCAGTGTCAAGTTATACAGAGTCTGTGTTTCAATTTCAGACTTCAATGCTTAACCTCTGGTACCTCTCACATTAAAGTCCATACGTTTGCTCCAAATAGCATGCAGTGATTTATTGAGCCATTAAGACAACTGTTGCCTTATTATGGATTCAAGAAAGCTAAACGGAATGCTAGAATTGAAAACTAACCACAGTGATTTAGCTTTCACTGCACATGTGCATATATGTTTTTCAAGCAAATGATTCTGTAGTGCAAATTTGCAAATGGTATGAGACTGGAAGAGACTGCTAATGTTTTAGAGATAGTTAATGCATTGGGATACAAAAAGATTTTGACAGCTTGAAGGAATGGCCAATTCAAACAAAATAATAAAGGGAAAATGTCTGCCATGCCTCTGGCTTCACAAACTTGACAAGAGGGATAGACTTTGAAATGAGAATTTTAATTGATCATAAATTTAATAAAAGTTAATCTTAGCGGCAGTAACAGAAGTATGCAATCTAAAACAGGAGAAGTGATAATACTAATATCTTCTGTGCAGATTGGATCTCTGCCTTCAGTCCTGTCTGCAACCAGGTCCAGTGGTGGCCATGTGTTACCATTTAATTTTTCCTCCTAAAATATTCATCACTGTCCACATCCCCCTTCACCCCTATTTTCCCTATAATTTGTGTTTTGGTGACATGATATTTTCTCAGTCTTCCATAAAGTGTTATGCAAATATGGTATCTCTGATTGGAGCCTTTCATTTCAACTAGATCTCCCCCCAATAGCCCCATGTGTACAAATTCTGGAGCAACATATTGGGGGAATATAGCCAAATCTGAGCACATTCAAAGGAGGCTGTTCAATCCCTTGTCCAGTGAGGAGAAGTTTTGAGGATCCAGTAATGGTTAATTGGAGGAGAAATCGTGTGTAGTGGGGGCCTTAGAGAGGAATAAATGTGGAGAGCCTCACTTGGGTAGGGCTGGCCCTGTTTGGGCACTGAGTTCATGTGCCTTTATTACCTGACCAACCCCGAGAGGGCCCAGGACAGAGACTGATGAAGCCGGCAGGTGCATCCAAATCTAGTATAAGAGTAGAGCTTCTGCACAGCAAAAGAAACTACCATCAGAGTGAACAGGCAACCTACAGAATGGGAGAAAATTTTTGCAACCTACTCATCTGACAAAGGGCTAATATCCAGAATCTACAATGAACTCAAACAAATTTACAAGAAAAAAACAAACAACCCCATCAAAAAGTGGGCAAAGGACATGAACAGACACTTCTCAAAAGAAGACATTTATGCAGCCAGAAAACACATGAAGAAATGCTCATCATCACTGGCCATCAGAGAAATGCAAATCAAAACCACAGTGAGATACCATCTCACACCAGTTAGAATGGCCATCATTAAAAAATCAGGAAACAACAGGTGCTGGAGAGGATGTGGAGAAATAGGAACACTTTTACACTGTTGGTGGGACTGTAAACTAGTTCAACCATTGTGGAAGTCAGTGTGGCGATTCCTCAGGGATCTAGAACTAGAAATACCATTTGACCCAGCCATCCCATTACTGGGTATATACCCAAAGGAGTATAAATCATGCTGCTATAAAGACACATGCACACGTATGTTTATTGTGGCACTATTCACAATAGCAAAGACTTGGAACCAACCCAAATGTCCAACAACAATAGACTGGATTAAGAAAATGTGGCACATATACACCATGGAATACTATGCAGCCATAAAAAATGATGAGTTCGTGTCCTTTGTAGGGACATGGATGAAACTGGAAAACATCATTCTCAGTAAACTATCACAAGGACAAAAAACCAAACACCGCATGTTCTCACTCATAGGTGGGAATTGAACAATGAGAACTCATGGACACAGGAAGGGGAACATCACATTCCGGGTACTGTTGTGGGGTGGGGGGTGGGGGGCGCGGGGACAGCATTAGGAGATATACCTAATGCTAAATGACGAGCTAATGGGTGCAGAAAATCAACATGGCACATGGATACATATGTAACAAACCTGCACATTGTGCACATGTACCCTAAAACCTAAAGTATAATAATAAAAAAAAAAAAAAAGTAGAGGATAATGGTTTTACCTCAGGATAGTATATATCCTGCAATGGAAGGTAAAAGGTTTAGAAGTAACTAAAAGAGTATACCTCTAATGGGAATTAATCTAACTCTGAGGAGGGTAGTACGTCTTTCACAAACAGAACAATGTGGATTCCAGGCACTCTCACCTCCATCTTAAGGAGTTTACTTCAAATAAAATGATTCTACTGAAAAGGACACATAGGGAAAAGCATATACTGGGGCCTTTAGGAGAATGGAGGGTGAGAGGAGAGGAGAAAATCAGGAAAAATAGGTAATGGGTACTAAGTGTATTACCTGGGTGATGAAATAATCTGTACAACAAACCCCCATGACACAAGTTTACCTATGTAACAAATCTGCACTTGTACTCCAAACTTAAAATAACAGTTAAAGAAAAGGACTGATAAGTATAAGAAACACTTAGCATAATTCTTGCCAACTTGGGTTTAAGGCATTATGTGCAACTTGAGTTGTGATCTTTATGTCTGGAAGTGCCCCAGTCAGCATCCTGACCTGGATTCTACTCCTTTATGGCCTTGTCTCTGATCCATAGCATCTATGTCTGCATCCTACCCAGGTCCAGCCAGACAGGTTAGTATCAATGTTGATACATTCTCAGTCTCTCTGTTTGCGTTTTCACGAAGTTCTGTCCTTAAAGTATACAAGTCTCCTGCCTTCATTTCACAGAGTTTGGTGATTGCATTTCTAGTACTCTCTTCTTGCTGCGTTTTATTCTTAATTGCAAGTGCACACATCCATGCAATGCTTGCCTGCTGTGTTAACTCCCTTATGCTCTGGAATGCCTTCTGCGAATGTGTTAGGATGTCTACTGGTCTTGTTCTAGGTAAAGTTTTCTGGTCAGAACTTCGTGGTTTTAGGCAAGGAGGTTTTCTGGAACATGTTTACTCATTACTCGTTTCTCTGGGTACTTCCTGGCTATTGGGGCAAATATCCCCACAGCAAATATAACCTCCACATAACTGTCGGGCCCAGTATTTAACTGTTTCACGTCTATCATGTGTACCTTACACCACAGTTATTTGTAAGTAATCTAAATTTTGTGGCTTTATTATCTTTTTAGATAAACTGGATGCTTGCTTTTTGCCCTGACATAAAAATATCCAAGACAAGTACTATCTATCTATAAGCCAACAGCAGATTTTGTTAAAATGAACCAGGTCATAAAAACAAATGACCCTGTTACGTATGTTTCAGTAGGAACTACTTAACATTCACTTGGACAAATCAAATCATTTACGTCCTCAATTTTTAAAAGTTTCGTGTCTACTTGTTCAGTTTCACTGCTGCATTTTGTTGCTATTTTATCCTCCAGATGGAGTCAGAAGTCATTTTGTTTGCAACTAGGTTACCCTACGAGAATGTCATTGATTTTTTTCTCTTAATAGCATTGTTTTCTTTTAAAATCTTATCTTTATAAAAAAATGTTAAAGTGCAGAAAAATGTAACTTTTTTATGGTTTATCAATTTAATATTCTATTGTGAACATTTCCCCCATGTCATTAATATAATTCTATAATGACATAATTTTAAATGATTGGATAATATTCCATATACATTTTTGTATTAACAGTTTAACTCCCTTATAATAGTAGGACATGAAGACTTTTTCTAATTCGTTATTCTTATAAGTAATGTTATGAAGGAAAACCTGGGAAATTATCCAGATAGACCTTCTAGTTACTTAGCATAGATTCCTAGAAATACAGTTACTAGGTGAAATGGTATGACCATCTTCACGTGTATTCCTTCAGTCAGCACACATTTATTGAGAATCTACTATATGCCAGGCTCTCTTGTAGGGGTTAGATATGTAGTAGTGAACAAAACAAATAATCCCTGTCCTGTACTCCTGGAGCTGACAGTTTTGTGAAGAAAAATGGACAATTAAAAAATATATATATGACATGTCAGATGGTGATGTGTATTATGGAGGAAAATAATGCAGAGTAATGAGATTAGGAGTGACTATTTATGTAAGGTGGTCAGAGAAGCTCTCCCTACTAAGGTGATATTTGAAGGAAAACATAAAGGAGGGGATGAAGGGAGCCATTTATACATCCAGAGAGGAGCATCCCAGGCATAAGTAATTGCAAATATGTATGAGCCAGGCACATGTATGGGATATTTGGGGAATCAAAAGGAAGTCAGTGTGGCTGGAGTGGAGTGAGTTGGGGAGAACAGCAGGCTGTGTGGCCAGAACAGTGGTGATTGAGCAGGGTTAGGGGATGACAGACCGTGTAGAATCCGTAGGCCTTTCTGAACATTAGCTTTGACTCTGTGGGTGGGTCTTCGGAAAGTTTTGAGCAGAGGAGAGATAAAGATCTGACTTATGTATTAAAATATGGAAAAATTGACTTCCAGTATACCTGCACTGATTTTTATCCCCCACTAGCAGTATATGATAGGACTTTAGACAGTCTTGGCTAATACCAGGTATTGTCATAAAAATGAAACCAAAACAAAATAGAATAGGAGAAAACTACATCTATTTATTCATTCATTTGACAAAAATTGAATGCCTGCCTTGTGCCAGGTACTATGCTACGAACTGGATGTATATGGTATTGGCAAATAAATCATATTCTTTTGTGGAAGTGGTAGACTAGTGGAGCAGACAGACAAAAAACAAATGTAGGTATTCTTAAGGTATGTGCTATGAAGGACACTGCATTGCAATCATGAAGAGCAAGTGTGCCTGTTAGAGGTGTGTGTGGCTACTTCAATAAGACAGCCAGGGAAGTCCTCTCTGAAGAGGTGACATTCAAGCAGGGAGCTAAAAAATAAGAGGGATTCCTCATGCAAATAACAATAGGAAAATAATTTTTTTAAAAAAAGTATGGACAAAGGTGTTTTGTTGGTAATTTGTAAGGTTGAACACAGTGTTTTTCTCATATATGTGTGTGCGTATATATATATATATATATAATTATAATAATAATAATTATTATTATTATTTTGAGACGGAGTCTTGCTCTGTTGCCCAGGCTGGAGTGCAGTGGCGCCATCTCAGCTCACTGCAAGCTCCGCCTCCCGGGTTCATGCCATTCTCCTGCCTCAGCCTCCCGAGTAGCTGGGACTACAGGCGCCTGCCACCACGCCTGGCTAATTTTTTGGATTTTTCTTTTTAGTAGAGACGGAATTTCATCATGTTAGCCAGGATGATCTCAATCTCCTGACCTCGTGATCCGCCCGCCTCAGCCTTCCAAAGTGCTGGGATTACAGGCGTGAGCCACTGCGCCCGCCCCACAGTGTTATATATTTATTGGCCATTTACATTTCAGTTTTGGTGAAATTTTGATTTGTATCCTTTATTATTTCTCTTTGGGTGGTGTTTGCCCTTAATGGTTTGAAAAACAATAGTAAGGTCATTAACAGTCGCGTGATGTGATGTATTTGTGGCAAATATTTGCCCACGTTTGTTTATTTAAGTTGGTCTTGGGGTTGGTGAAGTTTCTGCTGTTTTCTCCATCATGTATGGTTAAATTTGGTTGCCAAATCTGGAAATCCTAAACTCATAGAATTCATTTTAGGGTTCTACCTTCTGTTGTACTGGTCTGCTTGTACTGTAACAAATACCTGTCAAAATGTACTCTCTTCTGGGAGGGCAATTCTGGACTCAGCATTCCTCTTTGCAAAATTTTCTTAAATTACTCTCCAATATTCTTATGAATTTTAACCTTTTGTAAAAACTTTAGTTCAATTTTATTGAGGGTTTATCCTATGATTCTGTTCAGCTTATGAATAATTAAGGGAAGAATGGACATTTTTGCTCTATTAATTCTTCCCATCTAAGAATATGGCCTATCTTTCCATTTATTTAAATCCTGTATGCTGCCAGCAAAATTTAATATGCTGTTTATATAGATTCCATGTTTTAATTTAGGCTACTGTGAGTGGAATCTTTCATTTTTATCAAATGCAAATCTGATCATATTACTTCCTGCATTATCATTGATAATATTCTGATATATTTTGCTTATCATTTTCCAGTGTTTTATTTAGAACTATGTATTTATGTAGCTTTGGTTATTTTCAGTTTACCATTATGAATAATACTATGAATAATGCTGTGATATAATGCTAAGAAAAGTGTTTTCCTTGTATTTCTAACAGTTTGTTAATATTAGTTTTTGTGATTTTTTCTTTTAATCAATGAAATATGACTCTCCTTTCCCAGTTAATACCTTTTGCTTTGAATTCTCTTTGTATGAATTTCATATTGTCAAGCTTACTTTAAATCTACTTGAATTTACTTGATGAATCTTTGCCCTTTCTTTTAACCTTTATCAATGTTTCTATACATAAATGGTAGTTTTGGAACATAATTAAAAAATAGACTGAAGAAGGTACACTATTAAAAACAATTATAATTTGTAAATACTTATTTGTATGAATTAGGACTTGTCTTCATACTATGAAATCAGAACAATATTGAGAAATAAATTGGTTATTGAGGAAACAGGTTATTTAAAACCTTGATTTTGAATTACGTAAATCACAACACCTTCATTTGTAATGTGATCAATAAATACTTAAAACTTTGCTTCTACAAAATAAACAAGTTATAATAACTACTGCTTTTATCTGGTTTAGGTAGCAAAGTTCCATGTAACGATAGGTTTGAAACAGGCTCCGCTGTTTAAGTTTGAAAACCACTGTGTTTAGGGCTTGTTGCCTGTTTTTAATCCAGGCAGATGCTTAGTTTCAAGCTAGCCCTGCAGATGGCGCCCCATCCTTCACTCAGCGCGTAATACCATTTCCGCCTGCCAAAGCCCCATAGGAGTAAGATGGTTTTTACCTTTATAAACTTATGTGATTGAAATAGGCTAAACTGTCCTGAGTTAAATCTCAGTAAGAGACTCAAGAAACACTCTAAAATTTTTGATCCCGTTTCCTTCTTAAACCATATCATAATCTTGTAGAGTATAAAAGAGAAGAATGTCTTATTTTAGCAGAGAAAGAGAGCAAGCTAAAGAAGCAATGGTATTATCTAAAATTTGAAAACTCACATTATTGCTAGAAAAGTGAACGAAAGGCCAAAGGACTATCTAATAAGCAAAAATGTCTGCATCCAGACTCTTGGTTCACGGTCTTCTAGGCCTTCACTGTTCCTTTCAGCCTTGGATTATGAGTCTTCCTCCTTAAGGGCTATAACTTAGAGAATCTAGCTCTTCTGCCTTATACCCCTTTTCTCAGGAACTTCTGCTCCTTGGGATCCTACGCTCTTCCCCACATGCTCTCTACCTGCTTTTCAAATCTCATCTCATCCTCTATGGTTTCCCTTCAAATTTCCTCTACTTCTGATTATAAGCTGCTTCTCATTTCCCCAGACAGTGGGCACCCCGCAGGTGTATCATGACCTATACTCATGAAGTTCTCTCAGCCACCACTTTTCCCTACTTGTCTAGAAATAAAAATGCTATTATTCTTCTAATGCCCAACCAAAGTAACAACAGCTCCACTACAAAGTAGCCCTAGGAATAATTAATCTCCTCCTTCAAACTTTTAACCAATATTTAGAAAGCACTCATTTTGCAAGAGACAGTACAGCATAGTGATTAATTAAGAACAGAGTCGAAAACCAGACTGCCTTGGTTCAAATCCTGATTGTGTCTCTTGCTAGCCCTGTGATCTTGGGCATATTGTTTGGTCTATTTGTTTCTGTTACCTCTTTTTCTTTAAAAATGGAAAACATGAAAGTAGTTAATTTGTATTTGTCTCTGCAAAGTATATTACCTATCTTGGTTACAGTTTATCTGTCAAATGTGAACAGTATCTAAAATAGAGATGTTATCAGGTTTGTTAAATTACATATAGCTACCAGTACATTGTACAAGACTGAGTACATAGTTGTCCTTCACTAAATAGTAGTTATTTTCAGAGCCTCTTGTATGCCAAATATGAGTCAGCAAACTGTGGTACTGGTTTGGAAAAAATAGCACATTTCTGAGAAGTATTGAAATGTGCATATCATGTAAAACTTGTAAATAAATTTTTTTAGTAGTTCTCTAGAAAAAAAGAGCAATATATTGGAAATTCACTCTTTTTTTGTGGCAGAAACTCATAAAATGTTGTTATTAAAACTCCCAAAGCACCAAGTTCAGAGGCAGACTGAAGGAAACGAATGAGCAGCCTGTTGAAGGTATGGAGAGGATGGACTGTTTGTGGGATGCTCAGGAAGGCCTTCCTGGGGAGGGGACGCTGAAGCTGAGGTCAGAAGACAGGTGGCCAGCTTCACGGAAAGCTATAATAGCTATAATATTAATATAATTTTAAAGAACTTGGAATCAGATCTTGGGTCTAGTTCCAGATTCTCCTCTCAATAGCTGTGTGACCTTGAGCTAATTACTACCCTTCTCTGGTTTTTGTTTACTTATCTATAAAATTCAGAGTTGGACTTGGTGATCTAATGGTATGTACAGACAAAATCCCTGATTCTAGGAAAGATGAAATACAATTACTACTTTATGCTATAGACAGCAATATACCAGCCGTATTGATATGTAGCAGTACTCAGAAATGATCAATAAGCTTGAAATCATTTCATTTTCTGTCTCTATTCACTCAAAACAAAATTAATTACCTCACCTCAAATATTCCTCCTTCTGTAAATTTTTTTTTTATTCTTTAAGTTCTAGGGTACATGTGCACAATGTGCAGGTTTGTTACATATGTATACATGTGCCATGTTGGTTTGCTGCACCCATTAACTCGTCGTTTGCATTAGGTATATCTCCTAATGCTATCTCTCCCCCTCCCCCCACCCCACGACAGGCCCCGGTGTGTGATGTTCCCCTTCCCGTGTCCGAGTGTTCTCATTGTTCAATTCCCACCTCTGAGTGAGAACATGCGGTGTTTGGTTTTTTGTCCTTGCGATAGTTTGCTGAGAATGATGGTTTCCAGTTTCATCCATGTCCCCACAAAGGACATGAACTCATCATTTTTTATGGCTGCATAGTATTCCATGGTGTATATGTGCCACATTTTCTTAATCCAGTCTATGATTAATGGACATTTGGGTTGGTTCCAAGTCTTTGCTATTGTGAATAGTGCCGCAATAAACATACGTGTGCATGTGTCTTTATAGCAGCATGATTTATAATCCTTTGGGTATATACCCAGTAATGGGATGGCTGGGTCAAATGGTATTTCTTTATCTCGGTAAATGATACCACCTGTTCACCCAAGTCTGAAAACTGGGAGTTACTACTGACTCTGACCTGACCCGACTCATATCCTCTATATTCATTTAATCACCTGACCCATATCCTCGATATTCATTTAATCACCATACCTTGTTAATTCTCTCTTTTTCTTTTCTTTTTCATTTTAGAGATGAGGTCTTGCTCTGTTGCCCAGGGCTCTATCATTGCTCACTGCAGCCTCCTGGGCTCAAGTGATCCTCCTGCCTCAGCCTCCCAATTAGCTAGGACTACAGGAGAACATCACCATGTCTAGATAATTCTATCATTTTAACATATCATTTGGATTAATTTCTTCTTATTCAGCCTCATCAGCAACACCACAGTTTAGGCACTCATTTGAGAATGATGTAGCCAATACCTATGTGGCCGCCCGTTGTTCCTTTATCAAATCTTCAGTATTTTGCCTCTTTTTGCTTCAGATATACTATTATTTTAGAAAGAAAACATTACTAGACATCTAATTCCACTCTACTCCAGAAACAAACTTTTTTTTTTTTTTTTTTTTTTTTT
>NW_026652282.1:129585694-129620941 GCF_009828535.3 Hylobates moloch
GTCTCGATCTCCTGACCTTGTGATCCGCCCGCCTCGGCCTCCCAAAGTGCTGGGATTACAAGCGTGAGCCACCGCGCCCGGCCGAAACAAACATTTTTAAGTGTTTGATGTTTTTCTTTCTTATGCATGTCTTTCTTTAAAATAATATGCACAAATTAGAAATAATGTATCTTATTATGGTTTTGAACGTTCTTATATGTCTATTCAGGTAATATACTCTACATATTTTTCAGCTTGTTACATTCACTTAACCTTACGTTCTTGAGATTTTCCTAGGTTGATATGTATCGCTCTTATTTATTAATTTTCATTATATGTAATTCTATGCTACAATTTATTCTCCTGTTGAAGTACATTAGTGTTCTTTCCCAATTTTTTGTGATACTCTGTGTTGACAAAAATTGTCTATGACTCAAGAAAATATTCAGGTATATATCTTTTTGTGCCCACATATTAGATTTTCTTCTAGACAGTTTACTTAGAAATTAACTTGCTGACTTGATGCATACAAATCTTTACTGCATATTTGCTAATTTGTTTTTTAAAGTGGTTACATCAGTTTATACTTCTATCAGAAAACATGAGAATTTCAATTGCTCTGCTTTCTTGCCAAAACTGGAAATTGACATAATAAATATTTTTCTCAAATGATATCACGTTGTAGTTTTAATTTTCATTTTCTCATTACTCATGGTATTAAGCACCTTTTCATGTGTTTATTGGTCATTTTCCCTATTATGCTCAGTGTTTGCTAATGTTCTTTGCTTATTTTTTTAAACATTTTGATTGCTTGCCATATTTCTTATTTAGAGCAGACAGTATCTGTTCTGAATGCCAAGCCTTTGTTGGTATTCAATTGGATGTATTGTAGACAGTCTTGCCTATTCTGTGCCTTTTTATACTCTTATAAATTATATCTTTTGATACAGGCTTTATTGTTGCATTAATCTTTTTAAAATTATGTGTACATTCTGTATCTTGTTCAGAAAATCTTTTCATACACTAAGGTTGAGTAATTTCTTACAGACGTTTTAAAACTTTGCTTTCTTGCTTGGATTTCTAATCCACTTGGGATTGAATTTTGCGTGTGGTATGAGGGAGGGAACCCGATTTCTTTATTTCTGAATGGATAACCAATTTTCCAGGACCATTTTTCCATTGGTCCATCCTTTCCCCATTCACTTGTAATGTTCCATTTAGTACAACAAACATTTATTGCACATTGTTATAAGTTAGACACCATGTTAAATATGGTGGAATAAAGTTCATTCCTGCTCTAGTAAGCTTGCATTCTAATGAAGGTATTATGCCTCTAAAATGAGGAAATAAAAATTATCTGATGGTTCTTCATGACCTAAGAGGTAACATCTTTAACATTACAAATGAGATTACAAATGAGTTGTTAGTGAACACTAGCCTCATCCCGTGGCACTTAATGCTTCAGCCACAGGGTGCTACTGTAGATTCCTTCCTTCTTTGGTTCACGGTGTAGTTTAAGGCAGTGGTTCTCAAGTCTTATTTTTCCTAAGAATCACTTAAGACGCTTTTAGAAATTCAGATTCTTGAATTCTGTCTTCAGAGATTCTGGTACAGAAGGCGGTTCTGATGAAAGCGGCCTGAGGATCACACTTAGAAAATTATATTTTAAGCCTTCTGGAAGAGTATACCTCTATCTTATCAAAACAGTTGAGTGAATTATTTGTCGCTAGTCTGCATATTAAAAACTTAACTCTTTTGCGGGAGTTTAATATTTACTTTACAAATTGAAAACCAAAAAATCCAGAGGCAATAACGATTTAAGAACTCTAGCAATGAAATCATTGAAAATAACTTTTTAAATCTACATCAGTCCTGAGAAGAGCAATCCAAAAAGTCTATCGGGGTTTCTGGAATTGATGTGTTTGCATAATTGGAAACTTCTCTGAGTATGTGACACAATTTCTATTTATAGAAAAGAACATTAAACATGTTAGCCAAAACTTTAGGACAGATTGTCCTCAAATAGAAGAGGCATTTGATGAAACGGTACATTAGATTAATCTGATTGAAGTGGCAAAGCGTAGATTTATGATATTGCAGAGAGGAAAGTATTGTTGATAGTTTAAAAATCCAAATGATATTATGTAAAATGCACAGACCTCACTTCTTTGGAATTGGTAGGCCATTGTAAGGGAAGCCAATGGAGGATTCAAAGCAGGATTCAAACCTTGATGTGAACTACAATGAGATTTGGGGACTATAGTAGCCCAGGTCACTTCCTCCTCATTTCCCTTCTTCCCAAGTCAGATGAGAGCAGACTACTAGGCCACTTTTATCTTTCTGCTTTTTCCTCGGGATTCCCTGCAGCTTACTGACATTGTAGAGACTTTACACAGTTAGGATGTCTGTTATCTTTTATTTCCATGCAGTCTAAGGAATACTTCCCCTTTTTGCTTCCTTGTACAGTTTTTCTTCTGCCCTTCAAGTTGTTCATTCTCCAGGTCCCTTTTCATCTTTCTGATCTCTAAACTTTGAAATACTCAGAGGTATCCGTCTCTGTCTACTCTCTTAAGATAATCTCAGCTATACTCATGACATCTTATACACTTATATGTGGGTGATTCACATGAGAGGAAAACAGGAGAGAGGAGGAGAAGGGAAGAGAGTAGTTAAACAACTACTCTCTTTTGAATATACCTAATATTTGAATATATTTGAATAATACCTAATACCTAATAATAATTTATATAATATATATATTTATTATTATATTAATATTAAATAATATATAACATAAATATTATATAATATATATTATGTAACATATATTACATATATTATATAACATATATTACATATAATATATAACATATATAACATATATGATATATAATATTAATATAATAATAATACCTAATAATAATGATTATTGAACAGCCACATTGTGGCAGGTACAGTGTAAGAGCTTTCACCATGTTATCTAAATCATCACAGTCATCCTATACTATGCCATACTATACTATACTATCTTGTATTGTACTTGGCCTCCTTTTTTGTTGCCCTTCCATTGAGATTAGATCCTAACCCCTCTACAAAGACATTGTATAAGCAATTCATAACCATTATATAACCAATTTTGATCCAATGGATCATGTCTAACACAAACGTGCTGTGATTTCTTCAGTGGTAAGAATCAACACTCTCTCTACACATCCTTTTCACTGCCACCTCATCAAACCTCTAAAAAAGAGTAAAACTCTTTTTGCTCTTTCTAATTGCTCATCTCTCTTTCGCTCTTGAACCTGTTCCAATGAAGCTTTCATCCCACTATTTTGCTAAAATTGTTCTTTTCAGGTCAGCAAGGAAATCTACATTGCTAAATGAACAGTTATAAGCCCTCATATGACTTGACTATAAGTAGTAATTGATAAAGCTGATCACTCGTTCTTTGTTGTAACAGTTCCTTGACTTGGATGTCAGTATTTCTCTGGTTTTTCTCCCATCTCCCTGACTGGTCCATCTCAATCTCCTTTGCTGATCCTCTTATTCTTCATGAACTCTAAAGGTTGTAGTGCTCCAGGATTCAGTTTAGTTCTTGGACATCTTTTTCCATCCACACTTATTCATTAGATTGATACATTAGTTTGTTGTAACAAAGTACTACAGTTCTGGAGGCTGAAAATCTGTGATCAAGGTTTTAACATGACAGGGTTGGTTCCTTCTGTGAGGGAAGGTCTGCTCCAAGCCTCTCTCTTTGGCCTATAGATGGGTGTCTTCATGTTGACAGAGTATTTGTGTGTGTGTGTGTGTGTGTGTGTGCGCGCGCACGCATGTGTCCAAATTTCTCCTATCCATAAGGTCACCGTTTATATTGGAATAGGGCCAACCTAATACCTAACTTTAATTCTACCTGTGTAAAGACACTTTCTTTAAATTAGGTCACATTTTGAGGTACTAGAGATTAAGACTTCAACATACAAATGTTGAAGAGAGCACAATTCAACTCACAACATTTGATTTTATTAAATATCTTGGCTTTAAATGCCATCCATCTACTGATGAGTACCCTAATTGTGTCTCCAGCCTTGGCCCCTGCCATCAATCCAGCCGCCCATTCTGTGACTTCTCTCAGATATCTGCTAGACATCTTCGGTTTAATATGTCCATACCAAACTCCTGATCTCTGCACCTCACCCACCAAACACATTCTTGCTCCTCCCAAGCCTTCCTCATTTTAGTAAATGGAAACTTCATGCTTCCAGTTTCTTAAGCCAAAACTCTTTGGGTCATCCTTAACGCTTCTCTTTTTCTCATATTCAACATCTAATCTGTTAGAAAACACTGTCTATTCCATATTCAAAGTTTATCCAGAATTTTACCACTCCCCACTATATCCTCTGCTACCAACCTAATCTGAGTTACCATTCTCTTTCACCTAAATTATTAAAGATGGTCTCTTCATAGGTTGCCCTGCTTCATCCCTCGCCCCCATGGCATATTCTAATCACAGAAACTAGTGATTTTTTTAAACGTAAGTCACATCATGTCAGTTTCCTGCTTTGAATCTTCCATTGGCTTCCCTTACAATGGCCTACCAATTCCTTCATTATATTGGACCTAAGTTAGTTTTCTAATCCTATGTCCTACCACACTGCCACCTTTGCACCCTCTTCTCTCCTCTCCTCTAGTTACATAGGACTTCTTGATGTTTTTCAGACAGGCAGGCTCTGACATTAAGGCATTTGAGTGAGTCCTTGCCTCTGCCTGGATTGCTCTTCTCCTGAGTGACAGTATAGCTTATTAGCTTAGTCTGTTACCATCTTCAAATTTTTGCTCAAATATCACTTTCACAATGCCTTGCCTGATCTCTCTGCTTGAAATTTCAAACCCCCTTCGGCCTCCCAGGCACTCTCTGTACCCTTGCACTGCTTTTGTTCCCACAGGATTTATCACCATCTGCTAAACTATGTATTCACTTTTTTGTTAGTTTCTATACACAAATCATCACATGTCTCTTAGTTTACAGATTTATATGTGAAAAGCTCAAACTTGATTTGAAGAAACATTAGTCGACTCCTTCACTTTTTCTTCAACCACCAGTCATTGCATAGCTTCTTTTCTGTGCCAGACCTTGTGCTGAACAGTAGAGACACAAAGATGAGTACATTAAGGTCTTTGTCCTTGCCCTTGAGGAAATCACAGTCAAATCAGGGAGAAAGACGGAAGTCCCAGTTTTCCCAGACGGGGAGTGACACATGGCCCTGTGAGTGAAAAACACCATTGATCTAGAGGGACTGTGCATAACAAACCAAGAATTAACCACTTACCAAATCAAACTCAAATGTGCCCTTCCCCAAGGCTACTCTAACTTTGCAGTTTTTCTGTATTTATAAAAATAAGAAATGTTCATCTTCATAGCCTCTCTAATTTATATGCTTATGAAGTCATGACTGTGATTATGTATGCAAATGAAATTAATTTCAAACTTAATCAGAGTCTTTAGTGTTTGGGGGACTAGGACTCTGCACTACTACTGGGGCACCTCATTTTCCGTAGGAGTAAGGTCGAATTTCAAATGCAGGAGGAGAGCTGCTATTTAAGGAACCCTGCTGTGAGTTCCTTTTTAAAGCAGCCTTTTTATTTCAAAGTGAATAATCTCCCCCAATTTATCTTCTTTGTATGATTTGAAAAAAGTCTGATGCATGCACTTCTAATACATGGGAATTTGAGTTTGTGCATGATACAGTTGAAAGAACCTTGGATTGAGTCTTTGAGCATTGCAACTGATTGATTCTTTGACTTCAGACAAAGCTTTTTTTTTTTTTTTCTTTTAACTTTTCCAGTATCTCAAATTCCCCCTTTATTAAGCAAAGGACTGCACTTCCTGTTCCCTAAATTTACTTGCCATTCATAGGACCCATGATTCTATTAGTCTGTAGTGTCCTTGCTTCTTCCAACTACTTGATTGGCCTCTTCATACAGCCTTGGTTAACAGTGAACTCTGATGGAACCCTATGAATACTGAATCTAATTTCTGCCCTATGAAAGCTATACACCGAATATTCAAGTAGAGCCAGAGTTTACTTTCATTCCGTTTAGTTACCTATCCTATCCGGATTTTAGGACCTGTTCATTTGAATGGGGCTTTGTTATTCTTAAAGAATATCGGGAATATTCTTTTAAAAGACTGGTAGGAAATTTTTTAAATAATATTTTTAAGGACGATTAGGAATATAATGAATGGTAATACACAATTAGACACACTTAATGCATTTATATCTACCCTCATAAAACCCATGGGAAGTAGATAGCTTCCAGTTTTACAAAATACAATCTACTTCCCAGGAGTTTTATATATATTTACTCAACAGACGCTTATAAAGCACTTCTTATGCTCCTAGCACAACTCTAAGTGTTTACAAATATTAACTTATTTAATCCTCATTTTACCCCATGAGGACATGATGGCAGGAGGATTGAAGCAGCTTGCTCAAGGTTATAGATCTCTTAATTGGGAAAGCTGGGACTTAGACCTAGGGAAGGTAGCTGAAGATCTCTCACTCTGCATATTAAAGTAAGCAAAGTACCTCCTGAATTCACACAGCAGCTCCTTTGGGAGCCTGAACTTCTACATTTGCTTCATGTAAGGCTCTGTCAATGTGCATATCGAAGTGAATCCATGTCCATATCATGTTCCCAGACTATGAGGACACTATACATAAGATTTTCTGTGTCACCGAATGGTATGATCTCTCTGCCTTTGTCAGTTCCTAATGGGAAGGTAAATTCTGCTTCTTGGTGACAGCCTTGTGAATTAATATTGTCTTGGTTAGTGTTTTGTTAGATCCTGCTAGTTCTGATGGACTGTCTTGGATAGTTCTCCTTGATTTTCTCATCTATAAAATAGTAGGGCTGAGCAAAATCAGTTGGTAAAGTTCATATAAACTGTGAACATATTTAGAAACCTTTTGAGTTTCTAGATAATTCTGCTTTATAGATAATAGCTAGCCATCATTGGGAAAATGCACAAATATATATGTTAGATGTATACCATAGAATACTATCCAATTGCCACAAGAAATGAACTAGATGTACATATGGAAACATGGATGGATTTTGAAAAAAGTAGAGTATTAAATGGAAAATAGTAACAATGTGTGATCTATAGAGTAATATGTAGATAGCACACAAAATGTCAGAATGTACTTTCACAAATACACATATATATCCAAGAATATATATAAAATACTGAAGTGGACGCCTATGATGAGAATAAGTCTAGGAAGTGAAGGGCAAAACTAGAAATAAAGTAGCACGAAGAAGATTACTTTGCAGGAACTCTTGACAGTGAGCCAGGCGGTATGTTGTTAAGGTGGGAAGAACACTGGCTTTGAATCTAAGTCTTGCACCCATTAGTTTTATGTCATGGGCAGGATTATTAATGTCACCAAGTCTTAGTCTCCCGAAAACGTAAAGTGCTTCTTACAAGGATTAAATAAGGAGATAGATATATACACAGGTAGAGATAAAGTTGTACCGAAGGAAAGGACCTGTCCAGCCCCAGTTCATCATCTTGGAAATTAATTCTCAGCTTCTTTTCAATGTTTTATTTTCTATAACCCGTGGCTGCTTGCTCCTATGGGAGCCTTAGCTCTGATGCTCTCTGTATGTTATTGATTCCACTCGCTGACCTTCCAAACCACATGCACATCTGACAAGCTGCTTGCCTTAAATCATTCCTAACAATTCTGTGTATTTATAAACTATTCCTTTAAGGTTTTAATTTCATTATGAATGGAATGTTTTTTTTTTTTCAGGGAGGTATTTTAAAACAAGCATTTATGTAGCAATTTGTGCTTTACAAGGCATTTTCACATCTTTTGTTTCATTGAATCCATGTATTAATCTTCAGAGTAGGTGCCTGTATTCTCATTTTAGTGATAAAAAGACTGACACTCATAGTGACTAAGTAGCATAAATAACAATATGCGATTTGTAAGTGGCAGGCCCAGAATGGGAATCTTTGTCCGCTTACTTTGAATCCCGGGCTTTTCCCATAATAGTATGCTACATCTCTTCTAAATGACCTTCACTGTTTATTAACCCAGAATATAGTCCCTTTGATTTCACCAGTCACAACAAGATCATGCTAAGATGATAAGCTAATATGATCAATTTTGCTCTTGACTCCAGATGCATGGTTATGAAATTCAAGTCATCTTTTCAGGGTCCTGTATAGACCTCCTCACTTTAAACATTAGCAGAGCTGCTTCTGCTTAAAGATATGTTAGTACTGACAACCCATATGGCTTCTGGACTAGATGATCTCTAAGGAACTTTTTAACTCTGTTCTTCTTTGGTTACTCAGATCCAGAAATGTTACAAAAGGGAATGTAAAATAAATTAAGAAGTTGGGAGCTGAGGCTGTTATTTTGCTATATTCTAAGGAAGTGATTATATGCAAGTGGGTACTCGTTGTGGAATAATTTATATTAGAAGCACACTTAAGAGTTAGTACAATCCTATTAAAAGCTATTAATGGAATTATTGTTCTGACAATAAGCTGTTATTAGATTTTTAGTATAATGATAGTCATTGCAGCATAAGATTAATGTGGTACTAAAATTTAAGCTCTGACTCTAAGGGCCATTTCAGTACAATGAGAATGCTATGATTAAGAAGAACAAGGCAAGAATTTTTTTTTTTCTTTTTTTTTTTTTTTTTTTTTAGAATTACAGGCAAGCATGCTTCTGTGTGGTTTTTAAAACGTTGGCAAAAAATTGTTCTCTGTTTCGACCAAAAACTTTTAATCAGCAATCTAAACTCAGTGAAATCTAGACTCACTCAAAATAGGATTTGGGCTTTTGCAATAGGTTACTTGGTTAAACCAATTGAATCATAATTAGTTATTTCTACACCTTGTTTGTTTCTTGTCGTCTTCTTTCTTTACCACTGTTTTACCATTTTCAGCCTAAGTACCAATTTTTAGGTGTGATATTCTTTTATTAAAACTCTAATATCCTATTTTTATTAATGCTTCAAATGTTCGCTGGCACATCCCAAACATCCTTTCACTGTTGGACATTGCTGCCTTGGCTATTCTTGGCAACCCCACTCAGTCACACATGACTTTTATTGAAGCACTGTGTCATTGGATGTGGCATTCATTGAAAGCCTAGTATTTGGGGTGATTTGGTGAGGGCAGGGGGAGGTGAATATTTGTGTTTTAGAGATCACACCATTGCTTCATCCCCTGTTTGATTAGGATGGGAACATTTCATTTATTTCTGTACCTCAACAATTATTTATTTAGAGTTATAAATACCATTGTACTTAAATTTTTTTGCAATACCATTTAACTATGAGATGTTTCATATTTTATAGAGGGGTTTAATATACTTTATCTCATCGGATTTTCATGAGGGCTCCGCAAAATACAAAGGGGAAATATTACTTGCCGCATTCTACAGATGTAGAAACTAAGCCTCAGAACCAAGAACATACTGCCAGAAAATGCAGAGTCCCAGTTTGCCTGCTGCAAGAACCATGCTCTTTCAACTGTACTACATTGCCTCACCATAAGCAGAGGGCAATTGTGAATTTGAGGAATGATCATTCATTAATGCATTTCTTATCAATATTGAAATTACTGACTCAAAGTTTTTCCAAATAGGTTTACTTTGCATTTAGCTCACTCTTTAAAAATGCTCACAAGGTTATTTTTATTTTATTTTATTTTGAGATGGAGTCTCGCTCTTGTCACCCAGGCTGGAGTGCAATGGCATGATCTCAGCTCACTGTAACCTCCGCCTCTAGGGTTCAAGCGATTCTCCTGCCGCAACCTCCCGAGTAGCTGGGATTACAGGTACCCACCACCACACCTGGCTAATTTTTGTATTTTTAGTAGAGACGAGGTTTCACCATGTTCAAACTCATGACCTCAGGTGATCTACCCACCTCAGCCTCTCAAAGTGCTGGGATTATAGGCATGAGCCATTGCACCTGGCCTCACTTTTTAATTTTGCATGGCATTTTAGCTTTATAAGAATGGCTTCAATCTCATTTAAAGACTCCTAAGCCAGTTCATAGGCAGATTACTAGCCATGGATGTTCTCTCTGAGCTGAAAGTCTTCCCAGTATGATGAATGTTCATTTCTACTAAGTTGAATGGATTCTAAATGAAGTGATTAATTAAAAAAATCAATTAGTGAGGAGGGCAAATATTTTACTCCCAACAACCTCCTGTTTAGAGTACTCTCCTTCATACAGAGGTGGTTATGTGGCAGTCAAAGTGAACAGGGAAATACCTAAGTTGGGAAAACAATCCTTGAAGCGTACTGACTGTTCTTTGCCCAGGAGTGGGAGGGAATTTTCTCTGAGCCAACATCTTTTCTTTCCCTGACCCGCTGAGTAATGAATGCCCTTGACTTGTTCCTTCAGTATGCTCATGATCTGATTCTGAGATGAAGCATGTATTACATTAAGCACTTCCCGTCTTGTTCTCCCTTTCTAAGTTAGAGGATCAGAAAGTAATATATCATCAACAGAAACACACTTATCTCTACACTAAGACTTGTTCAAATTTCTGAACTTAAGCTCTATTAGCCTCAGGACATTTTAGAAATGAACACAATATCAAAGTTAATGACACGGAGGTAATTAACTTGGCCTTATTTTCTTCTGACCTTTACTCATATTTTTACAAGCTAATTGATAGCTATGGTTAAATTAACCAAATAGCTCTAGTGGAACTAGTGAATCTTGCATTAACTGACTTGGTTGATGGCAATGGGGTATAACTTTGCCCTCCATTTCTACGGGGACCACAGGTCCTGATTTACACTATACAGTCCTATTTTGATGTTTGCTACCAATCCAGTCCATTTACTAATAATGTCCCTTTTTATCCTCAAAATTGCCCTGGTTTAGGTAGTAAATTATGTGGTTACCCTGTTTATTACTTCTGTTTTATGTGACTATAACTTGAAATAGACAGGGGTATTCTTATTTCCTAAATAGGCTGTAATTATTTTTATATTTCCAATCTTCTGATATGCTGACCAAAAAGATATATATATATATATATGCATTCAGCTTTATTATAAGTAAACATTGTATTCGTTTGCTAGAATCTGCCTAACAAAATACCACAAAATAATACAGACTGGATAGCTTAAATAACAGAAATATATTGTGTCACAGTTTTGGAGGGTACATGTTTCAAACAATGTGTGGAAGCTGGCTTGGTCTATTTCTAAGAGCTGTAAGGAAAGGATCTGCTTCAAGCCTCTCTCCTTGGCTTCTGGATGGCTGTCTTCTACCTGTGTGTTTACATGGCATTCTCCCTGTTTCCAAATTCCCTCTTCTTATAAGGATACCAATGAAGTTGTGTTAAGGACACCCCGATGACTTTATTTTCAATTGATTGTCTCTATAAAGACCAAAACGTACCCAATAAATGTATACACCCACAACGTACCCACACAATTTTTTGAAAGACCAAACTAGAGCTCTATATCTCCAAATAAGGTTACGTTCTGAGGTACCAGGGATTAGGAATGAATTCGAATGGGAGTCAATTCAAACCATAACAATTATTAATTATTTACAAAATATACGGCATGTAGCACAAACACGTTTTACAAGAACCATACCATTTACATTTAGGGATACACTTGTAAGTAGGTGCTATCACGTCCTCAGTGTACAGATGAGGGAACTACAGCTCAGTGAAGGTCATTCACCCAAAGATATACAGCTACCCAAGTTGGGGCACCTGACTCTGCTCTACTAGTCCTGCCACATATAGAGGTAGAAGAGGCTGCTGTGCGCTAGTATATTTCTGGGCTCGGGTAAGGAATTTAAAAATCTCAAATATTTCCTTTATCTGGGATTTTACTTTTTATGGAATACAAAGTCTTCCATCTCCCTGATCAAGAGAAGCCAGCACTTAAGTTACACATTAAATTAAATATGCACTAATGTTTAAGGAGAGAGTAGGGGGAAATTGGGATCTTTGAAGTTCGGGGTGGGGTAGTAAGAGGAAATAAACCCCTAAATGTGGAAACAATACAGAAAGAGGGCTGCACATACTTCTTCTTTTAAAAGTGTTTCTGGGGCCTACTGTTTACCACTGCTGTTTACACTGTTCCCTAGGGTGAACACATTGTTACAGATTGAGTGGACAATGGGGACCTGAAGTCTTACTTTTTGGCCTGTGGGCTGAAAGTGAGGGTGAAGAGGATAGGATTAGACTAGTACGTCTCTTCAGTGGTCTGGGAAGTTTGCCAGTGATCAAACCTGTCACTTTAATTCCTATGCGGAATGTAGAAATACATGTAAATTGAAACAGTTTTCTCTTGTGGTTTAGGATAGTTTTGTTGCTGTTATCAGGGTACTCTGAGGATGCTGTTTCTTGCATGCTTATTTTCTTCATAATGTCATCTCATTCCTGTGGAAACAAGTCCCTTCTCTAGCACTGAGAGACATTGTTCAATGGTGAAAAGTCTTTATTTGGGCTGGCAGACTTCAGCAATATAGTGAAGAAAGAGAAATGTAAAATATGGAAATTGTTATGGTTTTGTACTGACGGGAGTACCTGAGGAAGATCACAAGATGGCTGAGAGATAGATGATTTGACATCTGTTCCCATGTTTCTGCAGTGCTTTTCTGACTTACACAGTGCTGGTTTTCGTCTGCTTTTCCAGTTGCCACCAACATTTCATAAATTGGGGAAATGTGTATAAATTAGGAAAGTGAGCACCGCTATGGTGACCTTTTCAAACCCCTGCCTTTTGATTATTCAGGTTTTTCTTCTCCTTGATGGGGAGGCAGAGCATGCAGACATCTTTCAGTGGAGTCTGAGAAAACATGTTTATACAGTCTTTCGTAAAACTATGTGCTAATCTTGAGGGGAAGGGGAAAAGACAGAGCAGGTAAATCTTTTCTTGAAAGATAAAACAGACAAGGGAGGTCCAAAAAAAAAGTGATGAAATTCACAATCCTCCAAGGATACAGCTTCTCTTTGAAGGAACTGGAGAGGAAAATGCCTTTAACAACTGTTTGTAAACCTTGAGATGAAGTACTAACATTTGACTACATCTTTGCAATTTTCAAAGCATCTTCCTGTATATTGTTTCATCTGATGCTTCATAAAAGCCTTGTGGGGTAGGAAGAGCAGATGCTGTCATTATTTGCTTTGGGGGATAAGGTGTGTTAGAATCTCAGCAACACTGAGTGGCAAGGAAGGAGAGGAAGTCAGTATGAATTGGAATATAGTCTAGCATGGTATTGGATGTAACTAATTCATACAGTGTTGCCCCCAATCATGGCTACCTTGGGGTATTGTCAGTGTCTAAACCTAGTACTGATGCTTGTCATGGGAACCCTATCCGATCAATCAGCCATAGCGGTAGAGGTTCTAGGTGTTAGGCAGAATCCAGAGTCAATACGGTCCTGAGTTATCAGCAAGGATGCTTAGAGAAATATGGCAAAGAGGGTTAGTTTGGGAGGGGATGTGGACAGGGCCATGGCATACTGGGCAGACTCACAGTGCCAACATCACAGTAGGTTGCTTGACAGGCAAAATGAGACAGAAGCCTGCTCCTAAAAATTGAGTCATCCAGTGCTTAAAATTTATCTCTGGCTCGCTGAGCCTTGAATGAATACAGGGGTTACTTTCCAAGCTCCACCAGTAGACAGGTCTGAGACTATCCACGCACATGGGCTTGACCTACATTGGGTCAAGAATTGGTGTGGTTTTAAACCTCTATGTTGGGTTCAACTACAACTCTACTTATAAAAGGGGCTGTGGAAAGAAAATTTAGGGAAAATGAGGGAATACGTGGCAGCCATTATTCTCCCTATTTTA
This sequence comes from Hylobates moloch, assembly GCF_009828535.3. Taxonomy (NCBI): domain Eukaryota; kingdom Metazoa; phylum Chordata; class Mammalia; order Primates; family Hylobatidae; genus Hylobates; species Hylobates moloch. The sequence goes on from NW_026652282.1 coordinate 129,599,544, forward strand.
CAGAAACAGAGATATATAAGAATTACAATCACAGAATAAGAGGACAAGTTGGACTAAGAACAAATCTGTGGTGACTCCCAAACCAGTGCTCCTTCTTCTACATGCTATGGAAGCGCCCAAGGGAAAGCAGAAATGTCGTATTGGTATTTTACACATTAAGTAACAGGAACAGCTCCAGCATTAGAATGTCAGGCTCAGTGGTGAAGTGGAAGATTGAAACTGAAAGAAAACTGAAATAAAGTGTTCCACAGAAACAGGACAGCCAGTGGGATGCTAAGAGCTGAGAAGCTTTGTGTGTAGCGAAAACCTTTGTCCCAGTTGATTGTTTCAATGAAATGACTTGACATAGGCACCTGTTTCAAATTTTCCAGTAATTTGCCTTAGCTAAGCACACTGCTGCTAAGATTGATGACATACATGATACTTTCGTTCTCTATGTAGATTTTTTCATTGTATATATTAGATCACTGTCATAGATTTATCACATACATATAAATTATGTGTACAAAGTAGAGAAGATCTAATATACCCTTCTCAAGAACTGGAAATCTTCATAGTTAAGAATTAAAGAGTGTTGATGGGATAGGGAATCAGTGACGTGAGAATAAATCCTGAGAATGTGCCTCATGTGTTGTGGACAGAGATGCGATGGGTGGATGTGCACTCAATGTCATTATGAACATTTTATATTGGATTCTCACGCATTTTTAGATGAAGAATATCATGAGACAATTATAAGTGTTTAAAACCAACAAAAATTTCTATGTGCTCAAGAATAGGTAACATGATAGAATCCAAGGCATGCAATGTCTTCAGGTAATCAGAATGCCTGTGCTCCCATAGCTTCTGTGATTTTTTTATGCCTTACATTGGCTCTTTATGTGTCTGCTTTCTTCACTGGAGTAAAAGCTTATCAAAGATAGGGACTGGGTCTCATTGTTTTTCCTGTTATATGAAGCACACAGCACAGTATTGTGAATGTGATGGAGGCTAAACAAATGTGTGTATTCAGAATTAAGGTAAGCTGGAGAAATGGAAATAGCTACTATAGTCCTTTAATTTCACAGATGGTTGTATTCTAATCTTAAAAGTAGACCTTTTCTAATCTTAAAAGAGAGTATTCAAAATTAGATGCTTAGAAAGAAAGAATATAATTGAATATGTGGTAGAGAAAAAAGATGACTAAATTGGTAGTCAGAACACTATGGATCTTGTTCTAAATCTGACAATTTACTATATGATTCTGAGTGAAAGCCTTCTCTGTTATGGGCCTCTCTTATCCTTGTATTCAAAATGAGCCCATTTAGTTGATGGTCCCTTTGGATCTATCCTACTCAACATTTTGAATCCAAAATAGAAAGCACTGTAAAAAGGGCACCAAGATGTTGAGATTCTATGAGTTCTATTGGGGATGTATGGGAGCAGGCAGAAAGACAGGTTGCAAGTTTAGAATTATTTTCTGATAAGCAATACAAGTTCATTTCAGCAAATAAAGTATAAAATAAAGAATATGAAATTCAGTAATAATTCTATCCAGGGATAACCACAATGGGCGTCTTCAGGCATTTCGCTGTAGTTACTGCTCTATGTGGTGGTGGTGGCGGCGGGGGCGGGGGGTCAGTGGGCACTGTAGAGGAAGGGAAAATGGGAAGAGAGAGGAAGAAAGATTTACATTTATGGTATTGTGCTCCATAAACTGCTTGGAATCATGCATGAACCACTTAGCATTAAATTTTGAACATTTTATGTCATTAAATATAGTAAGAAAAATGATTTTTAGTAGCTGAATTACATTTCATGGTATGCATGGTAAATTATTTCACCAATCTCCTGTTGTTATAATGTGATGCACATCTTTTAACATAGAGCTTACAAATCTTGGCCTATATTTTAAGATAAGTGTGTAGCACATGTACATTTTAAAGACTTGATATTTATTGCCAAGTTGCTCTGTAAGAAGTGGTACAATTTATGCTGCTACCAGTTGCACACGAGAAAATCCATCTCAATATACTGCCTGCATGGAGGTTATCCTTATTTTCTTCATAACTTTGAAAATTTGGTAACTACAAATGTTGTATTATTTTAATTTAATTATTTTCCTGAATTAGTGCTGAGATATATTATTTTCTATGTTTATGATCACTTTGTCTGTTTGGGGGGAGTTAATTTTTTTCTTGTTGATTTGTATAATTAAAGATAATTCTTTGTATGTCATATATTGCAAATATTTTTCCATTTTATCATTTGCCTGCTATTTTTTAATGCTTTCTTTTTGTCATGCAGGAGCTTTACATTTTCAGGTAGTAATACCTAGTCGTCTTTTTCTTTAAGTTTTCTTCTTTGATTTCTACTTAGAAATGTCTCTCTCACTCCAAGATTATATAGAAATGCAGCTGTTGTCTTCTCCTTTGGTCAGGGGGTGTGGGAGGAAGAGATGAGATACCCATGCTTACTTTGTTAGTGGAAGTCTTTATGTAAAAACATGTTTTATTGTGTTTAATCAAGTAGTCATTTTCTTTATTGCCCTTGTTTTATAAACACAGTTTGCAAGATGGAACATTTTAAAAGTGTTTTAATAAAAAATGTGTAAGCCTATTTGATTCTAGTTCAGTATAATCCCTCAGGCATTTTATTTTTCTTCAACACTTTTAACTATTTTATCTTCTTTTCCATAAAACGTTTAAATGTGGAACTTATGCTGAATTTCTTTAAATTCGATTTGTCTTATATAAGATTTTAAATACAGATAACTTCTCTTTTCTCTTGCATTCCTGACCCCAACTTTTAAATGGCTCCTGAGCCTGTCCACTTAGATGCCTTGTAGGCATCTTAGAATCAGAATACTGAAAAGTGAATTATCCTCTATAAAAAAGGAAACAATTATTTTGCTTTTTCTATGTTTTCTGAATTGGTTAATAGCTTCATCATTGGCATAGCAGTACAAGACCACAATTTTAGCATCAGCTCCAAAGCCTCCCTCTTCTTCTGCCATCATATTAAATGAGTTCTATTGAGTTTTATTCTTTATGAGACTTCAAAATAATATGTCACCTATCTATTCCACTTTTGACATAATTTTAGACTTTTTCTCTTCCCTTGGAAGATGGCCACCACGACCTAACTGGTCTCCTCTGCTTCTAGTCTCTAACCTTTGTAATAGATCTTCGAGCATCATTTCTCTCAAAGTGAATTGTGATCACGGCCCGAAGTTATTGCTGGCTAGGGCTTGTCTGTGGTGGGAGTTATGGAGTTCTGTAATGGGGAGGAGGATGATTCCTTTCAGGAGATTATCCTAAAGTGGTGTTTTTGGTAGCTAGTTGATGAGGTATAAGTAAAAGATTTGAGAGATGACAGTGGAAAAGCCAGATGATAGCACACATGGAGAAGGTAGACAAAGGCTGTGTGCTGGCTCCCTCACCCACTAATCACACATCCTGCTTCATGTACTGTTCAAATCCCTTCATGATTGTAGAAACACAAATTAAAAAAAAAAAAAAACCTAGTGAAACCCCCGTCTCTACTGAAAATACAAAAATAAGTTGGGTGTGGTGGCACACGCCTGTAATCCCAGCTACTCAGGAGGCTGAGGCAGGAGAATTGCTTGAACCTGGGAGGCGGAGGTTGCAGTGAGTCGAGATTGCACCACTGCACTCAGCCTGGGTGATAGAGCGAGACTCTATCACAAAACAAAACAAAACAAAACAAAACAAAAACAACAGATTCTACTTCTTATAATATTGCCAAAGACAGAATAACAATAATAAAAATACAACATGATGAAATATATGAAGGAAAGGGGCATGCTGTTCAAGTATTAAAAATGTTGTAATTGGTATATATCTTTCCGTGGTGACTGACTTGGTAATACCTATCAAAATAAAAAGAAATTCACCCATCCTTTGAACTGGCAGCATTTCTTCCAGGGATTTATCTTATAGATATATTTGCATACATGTGTAAATAACTTTGGGATGTTTAGTGCAGCATGATTTTTAGCTTAATAAAAAGAAAAATTTGTTTTCTCATAATAGGAGACCAGGCAAATGAATTGTGACATATCCACACTTTGGAATATTATACAGTTGATACACAACTTTTATACAGTTGATACACAGATATACAGTTGACACACACACACATATATATATATACACACACGTAGGAAATAGTGTCTAAGATATGCTGTTAAATAAAGGAAATTGAAGAAAAAATACATATACACACATATTTATGCTTCTGTTTGTATGAAAGATATACATACATGTATATACGTATCAGTCAATATTATCTAGTTACTTATTTTTCCCTACTTCTTTTTACCCTGTCACCCTTTCTCCCATTCAGCCAAAAGCTACGGCATTTTACATTTCTTAGGTGAAGGAAATAATAGTGCAGGAGACAAAAATAAAGAGTTTCCTGGCCATTGAGTTTGAAAAGCCTAGGTCCTCGTACGGAAACAGGGCAAATAGAGGTGTATGAACAAATCAATAGCATTGTGTAACTTCGGATGATCTAAGAGTGGGGCTTCTAACCAACTCAAGATACTGTTTCCTGGACTAGGCTGGTGGGAAGGAGGGTAGAAGGGGAAACTCAGAAAAAAAAAAGATACTGCAAGTTCCTTGCGAGTTTCTGTAATATGGTTAATGGGAGTTAAAAACTGATAGAGGATGTGTGCATAATTTCTAAATTAGAACTTATAGAAGATGCAAAAAAGTAGAATAGAAGAAACTATGCGGTATGTTTATAACAAGTTAAAAACTTAAGTTCCTACAGGTAGCAGGCTAGGAATGTAAATGAATGCAATGGGCCTTTGATGGAAAATCCAACTGGAAAATTCATGCTGTGATTACCTACATCAGCCAATTTTTGCCAAGTGAGAATATAGACCCAGGGTTGCCAGATCTTTGGATTTCGTAAGAGAAGCTAGAAATCTACACTTCATGTGAAACTTCCTGATGTTCGTATGTTGCCAACTAGTTTACATTTAAACTAAACAAGCAACAGACAAACAAGAACATTTTATATAGCCACATGAAATACACTTGGAGGTCACCTCTTTATAATTCTGGCATAGGCTGTTGGACCCGAGCTGGCCTCATGGTCTTTTCCCTGGATTGTAGGAAGGTGGCAAGAGATAGTATTTCATTGTTCCTTGCACAGAAAGGAACAATGAAATTTTGCAGCACAGAAATGGCAAAAATCCTGCGCCTCTGAATTTCCTGAAGGCTTAGCAAGGTTCAGGAGCATCCACCTTCTGATGGGGGGGAGGGGGAGGGAGGGGTAGGGGGAGAGAAGGAGAGAGGGGGAGAGGGAGGGGGGAGGGAGAGGGGGAGTAAGGAGAGGGAGACGGGGGAGAGAGAATGAATATGAATATCTGGGATCAGAAGTGAAGAACAGCAAACCGGCACCAGCAGGAGCAGGAACTGAAGATGAGACAGCCTTGAACAATTTTTGGTGACCCCTGGAGTTGATAGATAATAACACAGACCAAATCCCCCCATTGTCCTCTTTCTTGAAAATTTGAGACCAAGTAAATTTAAATCCCTGGAACTTGGATGCCGTATTAGTCCATTCTCGCACTGCTAAGAAAGACGTACCCAAGACAGGGCAATTGATAAAGAGATTTAATTGACTCACAGATCTGCATGGCTGGGAGGGCCTCAGGAAACTTAACAATCATGGCAGAAGAGGAAGCAAACACATCCTTCTTCACATGGCGGCAGGAGAGAAAAGTGCAGAGTGAGGAGGTGAAAAGCCCCCTTATAAGACCCTCAGATCTCATGAGAACAGCATGCGGGAACTGCCTCCATGATCTAATCACTTCCCAGCAAGGTCCCCCCACAACGCCTGGGAATTACAATTTGGATTACAATTCAAGGTGAGGTTTGGGTGGGGGGACAGAGCCAGACCATATCAGATGCTATCTACAAAGACTCTGTGTGTGTACCTGTGTTGTCTATATGTATGTTAGGAAACTGTTAATTTAGGTGAGACCAGATTGCCTCTACCTGATGGAGTGGAGGCTAACATGAATATTAAGTACCGCTACTACAATTTGGTATTTTGAAGAACTGTCTCTAGACAGGGATTTGGATCCACTAAGTGTGTATATGCATAAAATAGCTGTGGAAACAAACGATATACCAGAAAGCATCAACAGTGATTTGGAGATTAGAAATTAGGAATTGAGCGCTTTTATTTAACGGATGTTTAAATGGTGTGATTTTTTTTCCGCCGCATAAACCTAATATTTTTTTAAAAAAGTAAACCTCCTTCTTTTAGACCAATCTTTTCTAGCTATGTAAGTCTAGCTGTGTTTCACCTTATTAAATTACTCCCTTTTTTCTCCCCATCTCATTTTCTTCTTTACATGCTTTTGCTTTTGCAACCTCTACCTCCCACGTATTAAATATCATTCTACCCTTAGCCTGGCAATTCTGACTTACCTTCCAGAGTCCAGATCAGCAATCACCTCCTTTTTGGAATTTTCCCTAACTTCTCTCAGTATCCAAACTATTTGCTTTCTAGAATGTATACCATTTGGTTTATACTGTAAATTAGATATGTACCAAATCACCATATGGTTACTGGAATGTGTGCCTGTCTCTTGTGCTGGTCTGTGAATTTTCTGAGCATTAAGACATTACTACACCTTTAATTCAATAAGAGAGATGATAAAAATCTTGGTTCTAAAGTCTACTGTGGTGTTCTAGGCCAATGGTTCCTAAACGGCGACCCATTATAGTCCTCTAGGCTGCTTTAAGAATTCTGATGCCCAGGCTGTTGCCCAGGGCAGTCAAGTTAGGATCACTAGAAGTAGAAAACCAGGCATCTGAATTTTTCTTAGAACTCCACAGTAATTCTACTGTGCAGGCAAGTTTGAAAATCAGTATTCCACAGATTTTAAAATCTGGACACCACGAAGCATTTTGGAGAACATGCTTCGATTCCTGTTGCTTTTGTGCACTTTCTTGCTTCATTTATTTGCCTTTAAGCCTCTTTCGAGCCTTGAACTAGCCAACAACTCTGAGCCCAGTTTCTATCTAAAAACTGGAGCTAATACTTGTTTTGCTTGTTTTACAGGGACGTCCTGAGGATTCAATGAGATGATACAGGACAAAATTCTTTGTGAACCGGACCCATATTTTCTTTCTGTACATATTTTATTTCTCTCTTGTAAATAACTTGGCTTCCAAAGAGTATACAATTTATTTCCAGGACTACTTAAAATTGTCCTGTTTTTTTCAATTGACTTTGTTTTGTTCCTCTTCCTCTTGAACATCTATAGCTACTGCTTCTACTTTCTTAATGAACTTTGCATTGATCCAAAATACAGACTATTTAAAAACTCTTTTTTTTTACAAATTGTGAGAAAAATCTTTTGTAGGTATTAAGATCATTCATATAACCTCAAAAGAACTTGCAGGGTTTTGTGCGTGTGTGTGTGTGTGTGTGTGTGTGTGTGTGTGTGAGCACGTGCGTGCGTGCGCGTTTTTCTTTACCTTTGAAAAATTGCTGTGATGTCTGATGAGATACCATCTTTGCTAAGTTCCCCATCAATTTGCATGACAGATACTTCGTAGAATAATTTCAGCCCAGTGCTGATCACTGAGTCATTGTCAGTTTGATTTGGTATCTTTCTTTTGACGTATGTACACTCGAGTGATGTTTAAAATGGAATGAACGCTATTCTGGGCAAGGGAACCAAGCAATAAATTTCTCGTGCCTTTGCAACTTTTAGCTTTCTCAAGGTAGCATACCCTCAAATTCAAACATATGGACAGTATAATTTTATATTTTCCAACAATGTATTTTCTATACTCATATCTTTAATTTTTTTGGGGGGGGGCGGATTTCAGAGGAAACATAAGTATAGTAGAGGGCTCTCTAGTCCTCCAAGTCATAGGTATAGTAAATATTTGTAGTCACTGTCTTGAGCCAATTTTTAAAGCTAAACTGGTTAGGTATAAATTGCCATCAGAGTGCAATGTCCTTTGTGAAATAAGCATGGTAGTTCCAGAAGGTACATTATAACACTGACGATGCTTGCAGCAAGACTCCCAGAGGTAGGAGACCAGGGATAGACACAAACTCTGCCATGCTTGCTTCACAGGTTGGGTTAAGTTAAAACTTTCTGTGCCTCAGATTTTTCATCTATAAAAGGGTATTACTACCAGATGTCCAAATCACTCAATGGTTTTATGAAGAAAATTCAATCTCTTGAAAATGACATTATAATATAGTAATACATGTTTGAATAGAACTTTTCAGGCTATGGACAGAGTGCTTAAAGACAACTTTATATCTTGATTCTCACTATGCTCTGGTGAGTCAGGGATGGTAACACTACGAGCAAACTGAAGGCCAGAAAGATCACATGGAGAGTCATTGACACAGCCAGAATTTGAGCCTCGTCCTAACGAAGGCCCTTTTACTTAATACTATACCTTGTTGCAGGAAAGTATATGAGAGTGTGTGCATGTATGCACATGAAAGCATGTGAGCATCTGTATCTGTGCATGTACATATCAGTACATGTATGTGTTAGTGTGCATGCGCACATGTCTACCTGGGCACTGCATGTCTTTGTGCATGAGGAATGTGTGTAGATGGCCACTTGTAAGCTTGTATGTAATGTGTGCATGTTAGTATACTCGTGTGTGTGCCTGTGTGTGTGTGTGTGTGTGTGTGTCTGTCTGTCTTTGGTGGAGGTGGGAGGAGGGAGAAAATAAATGATTCCAAGTTAGTACAACTCTTTAATAAATTTTTCTACGTGTCTTATGATTTGAACATTAAAATGGTATCAATGAGCAAAAGTTAGGAAAATGTTTCATAGACTCAGTGGATGACTTCTTTGGCACTAGGTGTTCCATTTTTAAAAAACCTGTTCAGAAGTTATAAAGTTAAATACAAAGCTTGGGCAGCACAGCAAGACCCCATCTCTACAAAAAATAAATAAAATTAGCCAAGTGTGGTGTCATGTACCTGTGGTTCTAGCTACCTGGGCGACTGAAGTGGGAGGATCGCCTGAGCCCAGGAGTTCAAGGCTGCAGTGAGTTACGATGGTGTCACTGCACTCCAGCCTGGGCAACAAAGTAAAACCTTGTCTCAAAATAAAGTTGAATACCAGATCTGGAAGAAAAATTGGAGATCTTGTTGACAAGTACACCAGAATTGCCTGAGAATCTTGTTAAAACTAAAAAACCTGGGCTTCTCTCCAGCCTGACTAAATAGTGATCTCTGGGAGTGGAACCCACAGGTATGTATTTTAGGAAAGCTCCAGAGAAGAAAGTAATGCACACTCATGAGTTGAATCTTTTATGGAGAATATTTGTTATTAAAAATAGTAATGATGTCTCTAACGTACTCACCTTCTTTGGAACCAACTGAAAGCAAAAAGAATGGAAAGCCATGAAAGAAAATTGTAAAAGTTATTTAAGAGCTGTTCTTTATAAAGCACTAGGCTCAGGAAGATTCACTGATGAATTTTCCTAAATATTTAAGGAACAAATAACTCCATTTACATTTAAAACTTTTTGGAACATAGAAATAAAATTTCTCAATTTTTTATGAAGCCACTATATTTTCAATATAAAAACTCAACAAAGAGCATAAACTATAGACCAATCAAACTTATAAATTTCAATGTAAACACACTAAACAAAATGTTATCAAGTAGAATTCGTCAGTGTGCTGAAAGAAAAATAGAAGATAGTCATGTGAGAAATAAAGGTTTCATATTAGGGAATTTATAAATATAATTTACTATGCTAATAGATTGAAAGAGAAAATCTTAGACATTTTCATGAATACAGAAAACTCACTTTGTAAACATCAATGTCTACTCATTATAAAAATCTTACTAAAATTGAAATTAAGATGGCTAGTTAAATAAATGAACACACACACACGCACACCCCTTTACCAAACACCATCTACACACCCCTTACAATGCATCATGATTAATAGTAAGATGCTAGAAATATTTTCATTAATGTCACAAATAAGATAAGGGTACCCACAGTCACTCTGACAAATTTTTTTTGGAAATACCCAGGTAATACTGTTAGGAAAGAGGCACAATGACCAGAAAACAAAAGACAAAGTTATTACATACAAAGGGCTACCAAAATACGAAAAAAGGCTCAACATTGATAACTTGAAATGCAAATTAAAAGCAGAGGGAGATGTCATCTCACACCAGTCAGAAGACCTTTTTTAACTTTTATTTTAGGTTCAGGAGTACATGTGCAGGTATTTTATACAGGTAAAGTCATTTCACAGGATTTGATGTACAGATTATTTTGTCATCCAGTTACTAAGCCTAGAACCCAATGATTATTTTTTCTGTTCCTCTTCCCTCCTTCCAATCTCCACCCTCTAGTAGGCCCATGTGTCTGTTGTTCCCCTCTTTGTGTCCATGTGTTCTCATCATTTAGCTCCCACTTATATGAGAACAAGCTGTATTTGGTTTTCTGTTGTTGCGTTAGTTTGCTAAGGATAATGGCTTCCAACTCCATGTTCCTGCAAAGGACATGATCTCAATGCTTTTATGGCTGAATAGTATTCTGTGGTGTATACACAGCACATTTTATCCATTCTCCCATTGATGGGCATTTAGGTTGATTCCATGTCTTTGCTATTGTGAATAGTGCTGCAGTGAACATATGTGTGCATGTGTCTCTATAATAGACTGATTTCTATGTCTTTGGGTATATGCCCAGCGGTGGGATTTCTGGGTCAAATGGTGCTGCTGGTTTTAGCTCTTGGAGGAATTGCCACACTGCTTTCCATAATGATTGAACTAATTTGCATTCCAACCAACAGTGTATAACTGTTCTATTTCCTCGGCAACCTTGCCAGCATCTGTTATTTTTTTTTTTTTACTTTTTAACAATAACTATTCTGACTAGTGTGGCGTGATTTGCATTTCTCTAATGATCATTGATATTGAGCTTTTTTCACATGCTTGTTGGTGACATATATGTCATCTTTTGAAAATTGTTCATGTTCTTTGCCCACTTTTAATGGGGTTGTTTGGTTTTTGCTTGTAAATTTTTAAGTTCCTTTTAGATACCGGATGTTAGACTTTTGTTGGATGCATAGTTTGCAAGTATTTTCTGCCATTCCATAGGTTGTGTGTTTACTCTATTGATAGTTTATTTTGCTTTGCAGAAACTCTTTAGTTTAATTATATCCCATTTGTCAATTTTTTCTTTTGTTGCACTTGCTTTTAGTGCCTTCGTCATAAAATCTTTGCCAGTTCCTACGTCCAGAGTGGTATTGTCTAGATTGTCTTCCAGGGTTTTCAAAGTTTGAGGATTTAGGCCTTTAATGCATTTTGAGTTGATTTTTTTATATGGTGTAAGGAAGTGGTCCAGTTTCAATCTTCTGCATGTGGCTAGCCAGTTATCCCAGCACCGTTTATTGAATAGTGAGTCTTTTCCCCGTTGCTTGTTTTTGTCAGCTTTGTCAAATATCAGATGGTTGTGTGTGGCCTTATTTCTGGGCACTCTATTCTGTTCCATTGGTCTGTATGTGTGTTTTTGTACCAATATCATGTTGTTTTTATTATTGTACTATAGTGTGATGCCTCCTGCATTGTTCTTTTTGCTTAGGATTGCCTTGGCTATTCAGGCTCTTTTTGGGTTCCATACAAATTTTAAAATATTTTTATCTAGTTCTGTGAAGAATGTCATTGGTAGATTGATACGAATACCTTTGAATCTGTAAATTGCCTTGGGCAGTATGGCCATTTTAATGATATTGATTATTCCTATTAATGAGCATGGAATATTTTTACATTTGTTTGTGTCATCTCTGATTTCCTTGAGCAGTGTTTTATAATTCTCGTTGTAGAGATCTTTCACCCTTCAGGTTAGCTATATTCCTAGATATTTTATTCTTTTTGTGGCAGTTGTGAATGGGATTGTGTTTCTAATTTGGCTCTTGGCTTGTCTGTTGTTGGTGTATGGGAATGCTATTGATTTTTGTACGTTTATTTTGTATCTTAAAACTTTGCTGCAGTTGTTTATCAGCTGAAAGAGCTTTCAAGCCAAGACAATGAGGTTTTCTAGATATAGAATCATGTCATCTAGAAACAGAGATAGTTTGACTTTATTCCTATTTGGATGTCCTTTATTTCTTTCTCTTGCCTGATTGCTCAGGCCAGGACTTCCAATACTACGTTAAATACGAGTGGTGACAGAGGGCATCCTTACCTTGGGCTGGTTTTCAAGGGGAGTGCTTCCAACATTTTTCCATTCAGTATGATGACCGCTGTGGGTTTGTCATAGATTGCTCTTATTATTTTGAGGTATGTTCCTTCAACACATAGTTTGTTGAGAGTTTTTCACATGAAGGGATGTTGAATTTTATCAAAAGACTTTTCTGCATCTACTGAGATGATCATGTGGTTTGTGCATTTAGTTCTGTTTATGTGATGAATGACATTTATTGATTTGTAAATGTTGAAACAACCTTGCGTCCCAGGTATAATGCCTACTTGATTGCAGTCGATTAGCTTTTTAAGGTGCTGCTGAATTCAGTTTGCTGGTATTTATTTGAGGATGTTTGCATCAATGTTTATCAATGATATTGGCCTGAAGCTTTTTGTTTTTGCCGTTTCTCTGCCAAGTTTTGGTATTAGGATAATGCTAGCCTCATAGAATAATTTGAGAAGAAGTTCATTCTCCTAAATTTTTTGGAAAAGTTTCAGTAGGAATGGTACCAATTCCTCTCTGTACATCTGGTAGAATTTGGCTGTGAATGTGTCTGGTCCAGGGCTTTTTTTTGGTTGGTAGGCTATATATTACTGATTCAATTTCAGAGCTTGTTATTGGTCTGTTCAGGGTTTCAATTTCTTCTTTGTTCAGTCTTGGGAGGGTGTATGTGTCCAAGAATTTATTCATTTCTTCTGGATTTCCTAGTTTGTGTGGATATAGGTGTTTATAATAGTCTCTGATGGTTATTTGTATTTATGTGGAGTCATTGGTAATATCCCCTTTGTAATTTCTGATTGTATTGATATGGATCTTCTCTCTCTTCTTCATTAGTCTAGCTAGCAGTCTCTATTTTTTTAAATTTTTTGAAAAAAATTAGCTCCTTTTTTATTTTTTGAATTTTTTCCTTTTCTCAATTTCTGGTTTGGCTCTGATTTTGGTTATTTCCTGTCTTCTGCTTACTTTGTAGTTCATTTGCTCTTGCTTCTCTAGTTCTTTTAGTTGTGATGTTAGATTGTTAATTTGAGATTTTTCTAACTTTTTGATGTGGGCATTCAGTGTTATAATTCTCCCTCTAAACACTGACTTAGCTGTGTCCCAGATATTCTGTTATGTTGTATCTTTGTTTTCCTTAATTTCAAAGAGCTACTTGATTTCTGCCTTCATTTTATTATTTGCTCAGAAGTCATTCAGAAGCAGATTGTTTAATTTTCATGTAATTGTATGGTTTTGAGCAATTTTCTTAGTCTTGAATTCTATTTCTATTGTGCTGTGGTCCAAGATAGTGGTTGGTATAATTTCAGTTCTTTTGCACTTGCTAGGGAGAGTTTTATGTCTATTGTGTGGTCAGTTTTAGAGTATGTGCCCTGTGCAGATGAGAAGAATGCATATTCTGTTGTTTTTTGGTGGAGAGTTCTGTAGATGCCTATGAAATCCATTTGGTCCAGTGTTGAGTTCAGATCCAGAATATCTTTGTTAATTTTCTGCCTCTGTGTTCTAATACTGTCAGTGGTATTTGAATTCTCCCACTATTGTCATGTGGGAGTATAACTCTCTTTAAAGGTCAGTAAGAACTTGATTTATGAATCTGTGTGCTCCTGTTTTGGTGCATATATATTTAGATAGTTGGGATTTCTTCTTGAATTGAACCCTTTACCATTTGGTTACTTATTTGTCTTCTTTGATCTTTGTTGATATGAAATCTGTTTTGTCTAAAATTAGGATTGCAACCCCTGCTTTTTTCTGTTTTCCATCTACTTGATAGATTTTTCTCCATCCCTTTATTTTGAGCCTGTGGGCTTCATGGCATGTGTGATGGGTCTCTTGAAGAAAGTATAACATGGGGGCTGGATGCGGTGGCTCACACCTGTAATCCCAGCACTTTGGGAAGCCGAGGCAGGTGGATCACCTGAGGTCAGGAGTTCGAGACCAGCCTGACCAACGTGGGGAAACCCCGTCTCTATGAAAATACAAAAATTAGCCGGGCATGGTGGCATGTGATTGTAATCCCAGCCACTTGGGAGGCTGAGGCATGAGAGAATCACTGGAGCCCCACAGGCAGAGGTTGCAGTGAGCTGAGATCACACCACTGCCGTCCATCCTGGACGATGGAGCCAGACTCCATCTCCAAAAAAAGAAAAAAATATATATATAACATCGGGTCTTGGTTCCGTATCCAGCTTGCCACTCTATGCCTTTTAATTGGGGCATTTAGCCCATTTACATTCAAGGTTAGTATTGACATGTATGGATTTTATCCTGTCATTGTGTTGTTAGCTGTTTATTATGCTGACTTGTTTGCATGACTGCTTTATAGTATCACCAGTGTGTTTTTCTAGTGGCTGATAATGGTCTTGCCTTTCCATATTTAGTGCTTCTCTCAGGAGCTATGCCTGGTGGTAAGAAATTCTCTCAAAATTTGCTTGCCTCAAAGGATCTTATTTCTCCTTCACTTATGAAGCTTAGTTTGGCCAGATAGGAAATTCTTCTTTGAGAATGTTGAATTAGGCCCCAAATCTCTTCTGTCTTGTAGGGTTTCTGGTGAAAGGTCCTCTGCGAGTCTGATGGGCTTCCTTTTGTAGTTGACAGAACAGTTTTATTAAAAGGTTTAAAAAATACAGGTGCTTGCAAGGCTGTAGAGAAAAGGGAATGCTTATATGTAGTTGGGAGGAATGCAAATTAGTTCAACCACTGTGGGAAACAGTTTGGAAATTTCTCAAAGAACTGAAAACAGAACTACCATTCAACTAAGCAATCGCATTATTGGGTATATATTCAAAAGAAAATAAATTATTCTACTGAAAAAAGACATGCACTCACATGTTAACCACAGCACTATTCACAGTAGCAAAGATATGGTATTGACCTAGATTCCCATCAACGGTGGAATAAAGAAAATGGTGAATACATGCACACGTATGTTTATTGTGGCACTGTTCACAATAGCAAAGACTTGGAACCAACTCAAATGTCCATCAATGATAGACTGGATTAAGAAAATATGGCACAAATACACCATGGAATACTATGCAGCCTTAAAAAAGGATGAGTTCATGTCCTTTGCAGGGACATGGATGAAGCTGGAAACCATCATTCTCGGCAAACTGACACAAGAACAGAAAACCAGATACCGCATGTTCTCACTCATAAGTGGGAGTTGAACAATGAGAACACATGGACACAGGGAAGGGAACATCACACACTGGGGCCTGTTGGGGTGGAGGCCTAGGGGAGGGATAGCATTAGGAGAAATACCTAATGTAGATGACGGGTTGTTGGGTGCAGCAAACCTCCATGGCACATGTATACCTATGTAACAAACCTGCATGTTCTGCCCATGTACTCCAGAACTTAAAGTATAATAATAAAAAAGGAAATGGTGAATAAAGAAAATGTGGTACATATATACTTAAGAATACCATGAAGCCATAAAAAAAGAACCAGATAATGTCCTTTGCAGGGAGGTGGATGGAGCAGGAGGCCATTTTCCTAAGCAAATTAATGCAGAAAAATAAAACCAAATACCACGTGTTCTCACTTATATATGTGAGCTAAACATTGGGTACTAATGGACATAGAGATGACAAAAGTAGACACTGGGGACTACTAGAGGGGTTCTGGAGGGGTTTGGATATGGGTGAAAAACTAACTTTTGGTTACTATGCTCAGCACCAGGGTGATAGGATCAATCATACTCTAATCCTCAGCATCACACAGTAAATCAAAGCTGCATATGTACCCCCTGAATCTGAAATATAATGTGAAATGATTTTTAAAAATCAAATCAAAATCAAAGTCCCGAATATAAGAGCTTAAACTATAAAACTCTTAGTTGACACATAAACCTAAATCTTTTTTTTTTTTTTTTTTTTGAGATGGAGTCTCACTCTGTCACCCAAGCTGGAGTGCAGCGGCACGATCTAGGCTCACTGCAAGCTCTGCCTCCCAGGTTCACACCGTTCTCCTGTCTCAGCCTCCCAAGTAGCTGGGACTACAGGCACTCACCACCATGCCTGGCTAATTTTTTTGTGTTTTTGGTATAGACGGGGTTTCACCGTGTTAGCCAGGATGGTCTCGATCTCCTGACCTCATGATCTGCCCGCCTCAGCCTCCCAAAGTGCTGGGATTACAGGCGTGAGCCACCACGCTTGGCAAACCTAAATCTTTATGACTTAGATTAGGCATTGTTTTCTTAGATGAGACACCAAAAGCACAAGCAGCAAAATAAAAATATTTACACTTAATTTTAATAATGATTTTACAATCCTAAAATTCGTAGGAAACCATAAAAACCCCTGAGTATCTAAGGCAATTTTTAGCAAAAGGAACAAAGCTGTATGCATCACACGAACTGATTTCAAACTATATTATAAAACTACAATAATATGAACAAAATGGCACTGGTACTGAAATAGATAACCAATGGAACAGAATAGAGAACCCGGAAACACACCCATTCATTTACAGCCAACTGATTTTTGATGAAGCTGTCAAGAACACATGATGGGAAAAAGACAGTCTCAATAAAAGATGTTGTGAGAACTGGTTATAGACATGCCTAAGAATGAATTGAGACTCTTATTTCACACTGTACATGAAAATCCTTAATGAATGGATTAAAGACTTATGAGACCTAAAACTGTGAAACTACTAGAAGAAATCCTAGGAAAAAAGCTATGCAACATTGGTCTGGGCAATAAGTTTAAGTTTTTTGTTAGACCCTAAAAGCTTAGGCAAAAAAAAAGTATTCTTTAGTTTGATATAAACCCACAAAGCAAGATTCCACAGAGCAAACAAACCATTTAACAGAGTGAAGAGCCAACCTACAGAATGGAAGAAAATGTATTGTCAGCCACACATCTGATAAGTGGTGAGTATCCAAAATATATAAAAGGAATGATGCGGCCGGGCGTGGTGGCTCACGCTTGTAATCCCAGCACTTTGGGAGGCCGAGGCGGGCGGATCATGAGGTCAGGAGATCGAGACCACAAAAAATACAAAAAATTAGCCGGGCGTGGTGGCGGGCGCCTGTAGTCCCAGCTACTTGGAGAGGCTGAGGCAGGAGAATGGCGTGAACCCGGGAGGCGGAGCTTGCAGTAAGCCGAGATTGCGCCACTGCACTCCAGCCTGGGCGACAGAGCGAGACTCTGTCTCAAAAAAAAAAAAAAAAAAGAAAAGGAATGATGCAACCACATGAATGAATCCTGATAACGTTAAGCGAAAGAACTGAGATACAAAACATTGCCTATTATACAATTAAACTTTAATGAAATTTTCACAGGAACCAAATCTATAGGAATAAAATAAAAAGTATACTTGTGCTTGTCAGGATCTGAGGGAGTTGGCAATGGAGAATGACTGCAACTGAGTATTGGCTATATTTTGGGGGTGAAGAAAATGTTCTCGAATTAGATAGTGGTGGTATTTGCACTACCGTGTGAATGTTCTAAAACATTCAATTATGTACTTTAAGTGAGTGAATTTTATGGAATGTAAATTATATCTCCATAAAAATAAAACACATGAAGAGATAATTGACAGGGAGAGCAGTTTATAAACATGTGAAATGATACTAAGCGCTATGCATAATAAAAAAATATGAATTAAGAAAGACCATTTCTACCTATCAGTATGGAACAATACAAATAAGCTCAACATTTCACAGTATTGTTGGAGATGTGGGAAATATGACATTATTATTTCTTCCTGGTGAAAACGTATATTGATGCAACCACTTTGGAGGGCAATTTGTCAGTATCTATCAAAATTTTACTGCGTATAAATTTGCATATATGTACAAAGCAGTATGTTCAATGTTATTTACTAAAATGGTTACTTAACAAGGAAAGAGAAAGGAATACCTTGTTGGTAGGAAATTGAGCAATAATAAATTGACTAAATGTTAGTCTGTTTTTATTAGCATCACATGCATCTAATTTTAAATTATGCCAGTGTTAAAATACCACCTGTCAAGGTTTCCTCATTCTTCCCACTGTCCCATCTTATGTTTGGTATGCTACTACACTGTAGCATTGTTTATAATAGCAAAAGAATAGAAGCGACTTAATTGTCCACAGAGTACATTAAAAGGGGACGTGTCAAATGACAATATATCCCATATAATGTAATATGCAGCCATTAATGTGAGTCCAGTGATTTATAATATGGAGACACATTTTAAGTGATAAAATTCAAGGTAAAAAAATATGTGTATAGCCGGCTTCAGCATAGGATTAGTTTGCATAGAAAACTCCTGGAAGGTGCGGAAGAAACTTATTAGTTGCCCCTGTGGAGCTGAATTAGGAGAGTTAGTGTGGAGGGTAGGAAGAAGACTGAACTTTTACTGTACACCCTTTATAAATTATTTGGATCGTATATCACATTCATGTATTAAGCAGGCTTTTAAAAATCATGTGCGTATTTGGATTTTTTAAAAAATGTGTATGTTTAGGAAAAACCCTTGTCCTGGATGATGTCTTTCTATTACTATAGTGACTGTATTTGGCTGAATATAGGAAACACCCACCCCTATCCCCAAAACAAACATCATGGCACTTAAGAGCTTTATTTCTTCACATAATAAAGAATATGGAGGTAGGCACTCCAGGCCTGTTGCAGCTTTTCTGGAAGCCATGTTGCTTCTGTCTTTGTTCTCTGCTGTCTCTAACAAATGGATATGGGAATGGTTCAGAAAGGAAAAATATATTAGATTTTAGAAAATATAAGATGATTACGTAGCTTACCATCCAGACTGATTGGTGCAAATCATGAGGGTTTCTTATTAATCTTCCTACTGGGAGAAATATAGTAAGCATTTTGAAATGAATAAGTAATATATAATTTATAGTAATTTGTAATTTATTTATAAATAAATACAAGTTATAACTTATAATTTATAATTTATAAATAAATATGTTATAACTTATAATTTATAATTTATGAATAAATCTTTCATACAGTTTCATCCATAGTTTTACAGAGATTTCAATTTCACAATTGAAACCAACATTCCAGTGAAGGCATTCACGTATCAGTTTTCTGTTTGATCTTCAATTGTGACCAGAAGAGGAACCTGGGACCTTCTTTTTCCTGGTAGCCACCTTTTCAGGCTGGATAGTAAGAGTATATGGCAAACTCGCTACTTTTAAATGGTCCCACCAAAGCCTTAGGGTTGCAAGTGTATCACCAGAGAGAGGCCTGACAAGTCACCACCACAGTTCTTTCTGGAGATCACAATAACAAGTTCCATAAGTCAAAGGATATGGAGCAATAAATAGATACACTCTTCTTTTTCTTGCCTGGGTTGAGCATTTTACCTTTTCTATATGCTCAACATTGTCCCTAACCAATAGGTAGACACACTTCATTTAGCAACACATACTGTACTGGAGAAATCTCTCTAAAGAGAAGTGTATATTAAAATAATCATCACTGATTTGAATTGAAAAAGCAATCTCCATGCTGAAAATGCCTGTCTTTATTTGATCGTAACAACTTGGCTAAGTGTTGGGAATCAGTTGGCAAAGCTCTTTTAAACAGATTTTCTGTTACTATAAGGAAGAGTGGATATAAAGTGAGTATTGAAAACAGTGGCAATGCATACGTCTCTCCTAGTCGCTTTACAATTTAACAAGGTAACACGTATTTACAGCCCATACCATGATACAAATTTCTCAAAATGAAGAAAAATACACAAACAAGAAATCATTGGAATATAAATTTAACAGATTATTTGGTAAAAAGCTCTGTGATGGCAGAAATGAATCTCTTTTTTAATACTCTATCCTTGCTATCTGGCCTAGTGACTGGCATATGGCAGTCAGGGTTCAATAAATAAGTATTAGCTGAATGAATAACCCGAACTTGGTAGGTGAAAACATGAGATCTTACTGCAATAGTGTATATGTTGACTTCCATGTAAAGAGAAAATCATGTTTATCATCAATAAACAACTGATTGCTTCTTAGTTCTTGACTCATGTACCTGTCTTGGGAGAGGAACACTCTTTATGGCACCTCAAACATTCTACAAGACAATCCAAGACATTTTTCACTTTATTTCTTCTTTTTTTAATTGACACATAATCATTGTACATATTTATGGGTCACAGTGTGACATTTCCAAACCTGTATACAATGTGTAATGATCAAATCAGGATAATTAGCATATCTATCACCTCTAACAAGTAATATTTATTTTGCATGTTGAGAACATTCAAGATCCTCTCTTCTAGCTATTTGAAAATATAGAGTAAGTTTTTGTTAACTATAATCACCCTACAGGGCTATAGAATGCCAGAAATTATTCCTCCTATTTACCTATAATTTTGTAGCTATTAACCTCTTCTTCCCCTTCCCTTCCTTCTACCCTTCCCGGCCTAGAGTACCCACTATTCTACTATCTACTTCTATGCGATCAACTTTTTGGCTTCCACGTATGAGTGGGAACTTACCATATTATATTTCTTTACCTGACTTATTTCACTTAGTATAATGTCCTCTAGGCTCATCCATGTTGCTGCAGATGACAGGATCCTATTCTTTTTGTGGCAAAATAGTATTCCATTGTGTGTATACACCATGTTTTATTTATCCACGTGTCTGCTGATGGACACTTATGTTCATTCCATATCTTGACTATTCTGAATAGTGCCGCAATAAACACGGGGGTGCAGTTATCCCTTAGATGACTGATTTCCTTTCTTTCGAATAAATACCCTGTAGTGAGATTGCAGGATTGTACAGTTGATCTATTTCTAGTGTTTTTAAGAAACCTGTATACTGTTTTCCATAATGGCTGTTTCTTTTCTTCATTTTCTGTATTTAACAAATCACTGAGTCTTCCAATTGCACTTTACAAAAATCTTTATTGCATAAAACCTTCTGTCCATCCTGTTTGCCACTGTCTTAGTCCAGACCATTATAATTTCACACCTAAATATATTTTTGAAAATATAAATAAATGAATCAACAGCATTCTGGACAGTCCCTCTGCCTCCAGGCTCTTTTTTTTATATATATATTCTTTTTTGAGACGGAGTTTCACTCTTGTTGCCTAGGCTGGAGTGCAATGGCATGATCTCGCCTCACTGCAACCTCTGCCTCCTGGGTTCAAGCGATTCTTTTGCCTCAGCCTCCCGAGTAGCTGGGATTATAGGCATGTGCCACCATGCCT
>NW_026652282.1:129621037-129630259 GCF_009828535.3 Hylobates moloch
GTGTATATGTATGTGTATATTCACATATATATATGGGATCATAAGGTGCTGGTATTAGGCTGAAGGCAAGAGATAATGCTAGTGAGACAAGTAGAAAAAGTCACTAGTGATATTTTTTGCAGTTTGGACAAGTAGAGAGACAAGCAAGTGTAAATCTCCAAAATACGATTGAGTTTCTCATTTGTTAGGGAAAGTAAGGGAATTTCAGAAAAAGATGATCACATTAGACCGGTGGCAATGGGGATGGAGGAGGAGAAGGAATGGAACAGAGACATAGTAAGTGGGTAGAAATGAAGGAATATGGCGAATAATTGAATACGTGCATATTGGGGGGCTTGAAAACGGGAAAGGAGTGAATGAACATGATGCATGATTTATAACTAGGAATATTAGATAGATGGCGGAAAAAAGAACAAAGCTGAGTAGGGAATGAAGGAGATAGTGAGCTTAGTTTTGGACAGGTGTACTTGGAGGTACCTGTGGGACATCCAGGGTAAATACATGGGAAGTTATAAAAGCTAGTAGTATGGATATAAATCCTGCATGTGTGTATATTTATGTGCTTTTTGTAATTAATGTAAACAATACATCCAGGGAAGTCATTCCGTAGGCAGATAAACATGAGGCCTAGAAACTTAGAAGATCTGAAGAAACAAATTTGGGATCCTTAGCACGTAGATGATAACTGATGCTATGGTTGCTATGGTACTGTAGGAGAAAGAAGATTTTAGAGTTGAGGACTTTAAGAGAAGAACCCCAACTTCACAGACAGTGGCAAGGACTAAACTTGTTACTGTGGTTGCCATGACCTACTTAGTTGCCTATGTGACTAGACACAGAAACAGCTTAGTATCAAGAGACCGATAAGCCTTGCTGTTTGGCATTGTCAGCAAGAACTTGCAAGGATGCTCAGCGCCCATGGAGGACTGCCTCTTCCTAAAAGAATGTGATTTCATTTGACCTCACAAACACAAGCAGATAGTCAGATTATGAACTTCTGTTCCATTTTACAAAATAAGAAGTTACTCCTGATTAAGGAAAACTCTTTCTTCTCTAGCATATGAAAAAAAAACCAACACTGACATCTTCTTCTGACTTTTGTATATGATTTTATTGGTACTTTTGAAGATAAACATAATTCACAATTAGAAATTCAGTGATATATCCAAGTTTGGAGTAACCTGAAGTATGTCAGACCTAAATGGCAATGGTCTTGCATGATTTTTCTATAGTTTGGAATTCACTCCAGTGGAATTTCCCGGCAAGTGATGCTCTCAAGGCTGCTTTAAAATCCTGTGGGGGCAATGCCCAAGGTCAACAAGAGGTGAAACAAAAACATTGTACTTTGCTAACTTGTATATACTTGCCCTTCCAATTTCTCAGCATTTTCACTGCTGTGATTTCCAGTAATTGTAGAAAGAAACACCACATAGTTTCAAACTGAATGCAATTAATGATTTAATGAAACTTGGATTCATTAACTTTAGTAGAGTTTTACAAAATCACCTTGCTGAAGCCTGCAGAGTGTGCCCTAATGACCCATGAACAAGCAACACATACAGTCTTAAAATTCTACAATGAGCTTTTAAAACAAACTCGGTAGTAAATGCAGTGGCTGAGCTAAAAATATGTCATCTTGCTCTCTTTTAAAAGCTACTTAATTTTTTAATGGAAAGTGCAATTTAGTTGATAGTCACCTCTTTGCTATTGCACTGGAATAAACTAAATTTAAAGGCATAGAGTAGAATGAACGAAGAAAAGCATGCAGAAAAGTATAAAATATAAAATATAAGGAATGCACAGAATTGAAGACTTGATTCTCAATACTGGTGAAGATGTTCGGTTGTTGACAATTTTTCATTACTGTTACTGGATGTTGGTAAAAAAGGAGAAAAGGAATTAAGTAGGAAAAGCAGCTCAGAGAAAATGGAAGTATCTTCATTGAAAAAGACATCATAAAGAGATCCGTAAAGGCCAAATGAGGTCACACAAACTTTTCTATGTTGGAAGTGATACGTGATTGGTAGTAGAAAAATGAGTAAGGACAGGGGCTAAATTCTGTAAGCCAAACTGATCTATTGATGCAGACTAAAGGAGATACCAAAACAGCCCATAGCAAAAGTTTTGGAAAGTAAGCTGAACGTCAGAAGAGTCAGGCATTAAAACTCAGGAAGGCGAGTGTCAATATCAAGCTGGTGCCACGAGGGGGGCAGGTGGTACTGGGGTGTGGCTACAAAAAGATACAAACCCATTATAAGAGCCAGCATACAAGGCTGAAGTGGGGGTAATTATTAATTTTAAGGCTTACTTGATGTTTAGCTGGTAAGTGATATTTGATACTTGGTATTTAGCTGGTAGCTTATGTACCCTAAGTAGGAATGGTTTGAGGGTGGAGAACAAGTGTTCCTCTATCTGGGAACTGGAAGAACTTAGCCAGACCTGACATTCATATTCCGAGTCGTTTTCTAACATGGCCTCACAGCAGCATTTGCAACTGTGGACCATTACTTCGTTCTTGAAATGTCCCCTTTATTAGTCTTTATTACACCATACTTTGTTGTTTGTCCCTTAACCGTTATAGCTGCTCCTTCTCCACCTCCTTCACTGTTTCAGTTCTGAATGTTAGCAGCCCTCAAGCTTCAGTAATAGGCTTTTTCTTGTTCTATACTAATCCTCAGTGCTAGCCTCATGGCTTTAATATCATCAACAAATATTTGATTTCCAGATAGCTCTATCATTATCAATGTGTCTTCAATTTAAATCTGTCTTGAACTTTAACCTAGTATTTCTGGCATTTGGTTTGCTAACTTGAGTAATGTTTCAATTCTTTCTAGAGGAAAAAATTCATACAGATGCCCAAGTGCTGTAACTCTTATTTTTTGTATGTGATACTTATACTTTAAAAATATCAATCCTATATGTGTGTATATTTATGTGCTTTTTGTAATTAATGCAAACAAAAAATTCCAATTAAATATAATGAAGACTACAAAGTCACAGCATGATGCAACAGATAATAATAATAAAAAAAAAACTCGGTTTCTTCACTATGGATATGGTGCTGACTGCCAAAGGCCAAATTCTTGTGAGTTCATCTTGTCTACACTGTGTGCCCTATGATGACTCAATTCCACTACATTTCTCTTTTTAAATCATGATGAAACTTTTTGTATATACATAATGAACTGCCACGACGTCACTTGGCTTTCACTTGGCTTGAATGTATCATTTATTATTTAATTACTTTCACTAAATGATCTGAAAAATGCTTATTTCTATAATTTGCCATCACAGTAAAAACAATTAAAAAAATAAAAGATCTCTGCAAATGTCCGTGGATGTCGTTTTGCGATACAGTACTTCACCTTGATGTTCTACGGTAAACTAAAACTGGGAGTGTCTAAACTAAAGTCACCACTTTCTTCAACCTCAACAATCTGCTTTTTCTATGTTGCGTATCTGAGCAGTTAGTACCATCTTATCTATCTGGTTATGCAAGTAAGAAAACAGATTCATCCTTGACCTCTTCCTTGTCTCTGTGATCTTATTTTTTAATTAATTATTATTATTATTTTGAGACAGAATCTCACTATGTTACCCAGGCTGGAGTGCAGTGGCATGATCTTGGCTCAGTATAACCTCCACCTCCCCAGTTCAAGCAATTCTCCTGCCTCAGCCTCCTGAGTAGCTGGGACTACAGGCACATGCCACCATGCCAGGCTAATTTTTGTATATTTGTAGAGATGAGGTTTTGGCATGTTGGCCAGGCTGGTCTCGAACTCCTGACCTCGAGTGATGCACCCACTTAGGCCTCCCAAAGTGCTAGGATTACAGGCATGAGCCACTGCACCCAGCCCTCTGTGATCTATAATCAATAAAGTATCAAGTTTTGCTGAGTTTGCATTCCAAATATCTCTAAAAGTTATCTGACTGATACTGCTGCATTTCATGCCATCAATATCTCTAACCTTACAATAACTACCTTCTGCCTGGTAGAAAAACTGTGGCGGGAAGTTTGGGCCCTGAACTCAGATCTTCATCAAAATTGATAGACTACTTAGGGAACTTACTTTTAAAACATTTTTAGTTGACGCAATTGTTGTAAATATTTATAGGGTACAAAGTGATATTCCCATACATGTAAACAATGTGTAATGATCAAATCAATGTAATTAGCATATTCATCACCTCAAACAATTATTTATTTCTTCATGCTGAGAACATTCAAAATCCTCTCTTCTGGCTATTAAAAATATACAGTTAATTATTATTAACTGTGGTCACCCTCTAGTGCTGTAGAACGCTGTAACTTATTCTATCTAACTGTATTTTTTTATCTTTTAACCAACCTTTCCTTATACCTGTTGTATTAGCCTGTTTTCATGCTGCTGATAAAGACATATCAGAGGCTGGGCAATTTACGAAAGAAAGAGGTTTAATGGACTTACAGTTCCACGTGGCTGGGAGGCCTCACAATCATGGCAGAAGGCAAGGAGAAGCAAGTCACATCTTACATGGATGGCAGCAGGCAAAGAGAGAGCGCTTATGCAGGGGAACTCCTTTTTGTAAAACCATCAGATCTTGTGAGACTTATTCACTATCTGAGAACAGCACAGGAAAGATTTGCCCCCATGATTCAATTACCTCCCACAACGCATGGGAATTCAACATGAGATTTGGGCAGGGACACAGCCAAACCATATCATCTGCCTCCTCCCTCCTCCCTACCTTTCCCATTCTGTAGTATCCATTATTGTATTCTCTACAAGCATACTTCAGAGATATTGCAGGTTTTGCTCGAACTTTTTGGTTTTCCAGTAAATGTGAAAGTTACATTTATACTATACTGTAGTCTATTAAGTGTGCAATAACATATCTAAAAAGTGTACTTTATTGCTATAAAATGGTAATAATATAAGCTCTCAGCAAGTTGTAATGTTTTGGCTGATGGAGGGTCTTGCCTTGATATTGGTGGCTAATGACTGACTGACTGGTGTAGCAGTTGACGAAGGTTGGGGTGGCTGTGGCAATTTCTTAAAATAAGACAACGATGAAGTTTGTCACATTGATGGACTCTTTCTTTCATAAAAGATTTCTCCATAGAATGCAATGGTGTTTGATAGCATTTTACCTATGGTAGAACATTTTTTTTCAAAATTAGCATCAATCCTCTCAAACCCTGCCACTGCTTTATCAACTAAGTTAATGCAATATTCTAAATCCTTTTTTTTTTTTTGCCATTACAACAATCTTTACAGAATCCTTAAAAGGAACAGATTTTCATTTCAAGAAACCAACTTCTTTGCTCATCCATAGAAGCAACACACTGTCCCTTCAAGTTTTATCATGACACTATAGCAATTCAGTCACATCTTCAGGCTCCACTTCTAATTCTAGTTCTCTTGATATTTCCACCACATCTGCAATTACTTCCTCCATGGAAGTCTTGACTCTCCCAAAGTCATTCCCAAGGATTAAAATCAACTTCTTTCAAACTCTGGTCAGTGTTGATATTTCGACCTCTTCCCATGAATCACAAATGTTCTTAATGACATTGAGAATTGTGAATACTTTCCAGAAGATTTTCAATTTGCTTTGCTCAGATCCATTAAAGGAATTACTATCTATGGCAGCTATAACCTTTCAAAACATATTTTCTAAAGATGATTTGAAAGTCGTAATTTCTCCTTGATCCATGGGCTGCAGAATAAATGTTATGTTAGCAGGCATGAAAACAACATTCATCCCCATAAGAACTCTTAAGTGACTAGATTCCTTGTCAATGAGCAGTAATATTTTGAAAGGAATCTTTTTTTCTGAGGAGTACGTCTTGACCATGGGCTTAAAATATTAAGTAAACCATGGTATAAACAGATATGCTGTTATCCAGGCTTTGCTATTTCATTTATAGAGCATAGTCAAGATGTATTTAGCATAATTCTTAAGGACTCCAGGATTTTCAGAATGGTAAATGAGCATTGACTTCAACTTAAAATCACAAATGCATTAGCCCCTAACAAGAGAGTAAGTCTATATTTTGAAACATTAATGCTAGTCATTCATTTCTCTTTAGCTATGAAAGTCCCAGATGGCATCTTCTTCCAATAGAAGGCTGTTTTGTCTACATTGAGAATGTGTTGTATAATGTAGCCACTCTCATCAACTGCCTTAACTATATCTTCTGAATAACTTGCTGCATTTTCTACATCAGCACATGCTGCTTCACCTTGCACTTTTTTTTTTTTTTTTTTGAGACTGAGTCTCTCTCTGTCGCCAGGCTGGAGTGCGGTAGCACGATCTCGGCTCACCGCAACCTCCGACTCCCTGGTTCAAGCGATTCTCCTGTCTTGGCCTCCCGAGTAGCTGGGATTACAGGCACGTGCCACCACGCCCAGCTAACTTTTGTATTTTCAGTAGAGACAGGGTTTCACCATGTTGGCCAGGATGGTCTTGGTCTCCTGACTTTGTGATCCACCTGCCTTGGCCTCCCAAAGTGCTGGGATTACAGGCGTGAGCCACTGTGCCTGGCCCACCTTGCACTTCTATATTATAAAGACAGCTTCTTTGTTTCAGCCTCAAGAACCAACCTTTGCTAGCTTTAAACGTTTCTTCTGCAGCATTCTCATCTCTCTCATTCTTCATAGAATTGAAGAGAATTAGGCTTCAGCTTAAGGGAATGTTATATCTGGTTAGATCTATCCAGATCACTAAAACTTTCCCCACATCAGCAATACGGCTGTTTTGCTTACTTACCATTCCTGTGTTCACAGGAGTAGCACTTTTAATTTTCTTCAAGAGCTTTTCCTTTGCGTTCAGAACTTGGCTGTTTGGTGCAGGTAGCCTAGTTTTCAGCCTATCCTGGCTTTTGACATGCTTTCCTCACTAAACTTAATTATTTCTACCCTTTGATTTAAAATGACAGGTATGCAACTCTTTATTTCACTTGAATACTTAGGCCATTGTAGGGTTATGAACTGGCCTAATTACAATGTTGCTGAATCTCAGAAAATAGGAACACTGGAGCAGAGAGAGATGGAGGACCAGCTGGTTAGTAGAGCAGTCAGAGCACACATAACATTTATTAAGTTCACCACCTTATATGGGCACAATTCATGGTGCCCCCAAACAATTACAATAGTAACATTAAAGATTCCTGATTAGGCCAGGCGCGGTGGCTCACGCTTGTAATCCCAGCACTTTGGGAGGCCGAGGCGGGCGGATCACGAGGTCAGGAGATCGAGACCACGGTGAAACCCCGTCTCTACTAAAAATATAAAAAAATTAGCGGGGTGTGGTAGCGGGCACGTGTAGTCCCAGCTACTTGGAGAGGCTGAGGCAGGAGAATGGCGTGAACCCGGGAGGCGGAGCTAGCAGTGAGCTGAGATTGCGCCACTGCACTCTAGCCTGGGCGACAGAGCGAGACTCCATCCCAAAAAAAAAAAAAAAAAAAAAAGATTCCTGATTATAGATCACCAAAACAGATATAATAATAAAAATGTTTGAAATATTGTGAGAATTACCAAAATGTTACACAGAAATATGGAATGAGCACATGCTGATAGAAAAATGGTGCTGATAGACTTGATCTATGCAGGGTTGCCACAAACCTTCAGTTTGTTAAAAAAAAAAAAAAAAAACCAAAAATCCGCAAAATGCAATAAAGCAAAGATGAATAAAACAAGGTATTCCTGCATTTCTGGGAGATCAGCTTGTTTGGCTTCCACATATGAGTGAGGAAACGTGGTATTTTACTGTGCCTGGCTTATTTCACTTAACATAATATCCTCTGGGCTCATCCACATTGCCACAAATTAGGGAATTTCATTCTTTTTTAATTGTTGGATAGTATTCCATGGCATATATGCACCACATTTGCCTTATCCATTCACCCATTGATGGGTACTTAGATTGATTTTTGGTTATTGTGAATAGTGTTGCAATAAACATGGAGGTACAGGTATCTCTTTGAATTTCTGATTTTCTTTCCTTCAGGTAATATACTCAATAGTGAGATTGCTGGACCGTATGGTAGTATCATTTTTAGTTTTCTGAGGAATCTTCATACCATTTTTCATGACTGTAGGAATTTACATTCCCACAAAAAGTATATAAGAGTCCCTTTTCTTCACTTTCTTGGCAGCATTTGTTATTTTTTGTCCATTTGATAATAGCCATTCTAACTGGGGTGAAATGATATCTTAATGTGATTTTGATTTGCATTTTCTTGATACTTAGATATCTTGAGCATTTTCATGTATTTTTTGACCACTTATATATTTTCTTTTGAGAAATGTCTACTCGGGTCATTCACCCATTCTTAAATTGAATTATTATTATTATTATTATTATTTTGGTGTTGAGATGTTTGAGCTCTTTGTATATTCTGGATATTAATCCCCTTTTGAACTAATGTATTGCAAATATTTTCTCCCATTCTGCAGTTGTCTATTCACTCTGTTGATTGTCTCCTTTGCTTTGCAGATGCTTTTTATTTTGATATAATCCTGTTTATCTATTTCTGCTTTTGTTCCGTGTGCTTCTGAGGTAATATCTGAAAATGTCATTGCCCAAAACAATGTCACGGAGCTTTTTTCCTGTTTTCTTCTAGGAGTTTCATAGTTTCATGTTTTAGATTTAAGTCCTTAATCCATTTTAAGTTGATTTTTGTATGTATTGAGAGATAAGGGTATAGTTTCATTCTTCTACATATGGATATTCAGTTTCCCCACCACCAATTATTGAAGAGGGTGTTATTTCTCTAATGTATGTTCTTGGCACCTTTTTTGAAAATCAAATCACTGTAAGTATGTGGATTTGTCCCTGTATTCTCTGTTCTTTTCCATTGGTCTATATGTCTTTTTTTTAAAACCACTGTCATGCTGTTTTTGCTTTTCTAGCTTTGTAGTGTATTTTGAAGTGAGATAGTTTGATGACACTGGGTTTATTTTTTTTCACTTATGATTGCACTGGCTATTAAATATCTTTTGTGATTCCATAGAAATATTAGAATTTTTTTTCTATTTCTGTGAAGAATGTCATTGGTATTTTGATAAGAATTGCACTGAGTGGGTAGATTGCTCTGTGTAATATGATCACTTTAACAATATCCTTTTAATCTGTGAACATGGGATGTCTTTCCATTTTTGGGTCTTCTTCAATTTATTTCACCAGGGTTTCATAATTTAACTGTTCCTGTTTACTTATGACATGTCATATATATAT
>NW_026652282.1:129630269-129708775 GCF_009828535.3 Hylobates moloch
TATATATATATATATATATATATATATATATATATATATAGAGAGAGAGAGAGAGAGAGAGAGAGAGAGAGAGAGAGAAACCTAAAGTCTCTACCTGAAAACTTCTAGAACTGATAAATTCAACATAGTTGCAGGAGAGGAAAGTCAACGCAGAAAAGTCAGTACTGTTGCAATATAGCAATTGCCAACTAGTTGATAAGAAATGAAGATAGCAATCTCATTTGTAATAGATACAAAAAATCTAAAATTTTATAGGAATATGTTAAACCAAGGAGCTGAATGTTTTCAACAGTTGACACTTTTTAGTCTCGTATTTCATTTTCTAAATAGGCCAAGTAATGTACATTGAATAGTCTTTGCAAGCCAATGAATTTCTTGAGTGCTTTTGATTGCCTTTCAGTGCCTTTGTTCACTCTAATGAACAAAGTAACGAGGAAACTACCATAGATTATCTAATAGTAATATTTAGATTACTTGCTTCATTGTTGGAAATCTTTGGGCAAATGTGCTTAAGTAGTAAAGATTACTCCTATAATGGAAATAATATGATGGTACTAATTTTCTAGGTCGTACAGTACATAAAGGTTATAATATTTTTCTTCATCTTTAGATGTAATTTCTTGGTTTGAAGAAGTTGGGGATTGGTAGAGGGAGAATAGAAGAAGGCTTGAGAGAATGGCTTAGGGAATCCATTGGATTGGCTCTTAGAGTCTCCATGCTTTTTTCATGCTGTTTGTCCCTTCATGTGACGTAGTACCTAGAATACAGAGACATTCAATATTTGTTGAATAAATGAATTTGCCATCTATATCGTTGGCTATTCATGACCTCACTGGCCCAGAAATCTGGTAAGTGACAAAATCATAAAGTCATAGAATACTGAAGATGGCAGAGGCTTTCAAGAACGTTCAGTGCAGGAATTTTTACACTGTGGTCTATTGACTTCGTGGTTGACTAGGCAGGGGTCTGGGCCCTCAGGCCTTCACTTCAACCAGAGCAGAAATTCCCCAGTTTATGTTATATACTTTGGTCTGTAGATTTGGAAGGAACACCTCATATTCTCACTCATAAGTGGGAGTTGAGCAATGAGAATACATGGACACAAGGAGGGGAACAACACACACCGGGGCCTGTTGGGGTAGGGGACAAGGGGAGGGAAAGCATTAGGAAAAATACCTAAT
This sequence comes from Hylobates moloch, assembly GCF_009828535.3. Classification (NCBI taxonomy): domain Eukaryota; kingdom Metazoa; phylum Chordata; class Mammalia; order Primates; family Hylobatidae; genus Hylobates; species Hylobates moloch. The sequence continues at coordinate 129,631,451 of NW_026652282.1, forward strand.
TCATGCAGGTGTTAAAACCTAGATAAGTGGTTGATAGGTGCAGCAAACCACCATGGCACATATATACATATGTAACAAACCTGCACATTCTGCACATGTATCCAGGAACTTAAAGTTTAAAAAAAAAAAGAAAAAGGGAATTTGTTCTGATTTTCACAAAAGGGCTACATAAGAAAGCTGCAGCATTAATCAAGGAAGATATTTCTGAGGAGGTGGCATTTGAAACTTGACTTCAAAGATGAAAAGGAGTCCATGTGATCATTTGCGTTTGAAGGAGAAAGAATAGCAAGAATATGTCTGGCTGTCTTTTAGTTGAGAGTGTGTATGGTGTGTTTGAGGAATAAGAAACAGACTAGTGTGTCTAGAATAGAATACATGGAGTAGAGAGGAAGAAGAAGAGATGAAGGTAGTGAAGTAATGAGGGCCAGAGTGATAAAACATTCCAAGCCGTTATAAATATTTTGGCTTTTCCTTTGAGTTGGATAAGATGTTATTGGAGTGTTATCGTACCTTCTCTGGTTGAAATACCTACCACCAGTGGCATGCTGCTAGATGTTTAACAACTCACTATCTGGTTGCAGATTTCTATGATGTAAATACTCCCATTACGGGCAATTTTACATTACCGAATGTGGAGTTGAGAGTAGATGTTAACAGTTGGCATTAGGTAGTGTGAGCAAGCTGCAGCAACTCATTTTGCAGATAGAATACCTGCAGAGATCAATAATGGTCAGATCAAGGAGGACCTAGTTTACCAAGTTAACAAGTATAGTCTTCATCTTGTATGCATCAGGAAGCCACTGGTGGATTTTAAGCAGAGATAACATGGTTAAATTTGTGTTTTACAAAGTGTTAGATGTAAATTGAAGATAGTAAATGTGTTATATTCATTTTATAAATTACAAAATGAGCATAGGGCTGTTAAATATCTTATTCTAGCAAGGGGATCTGAAGAGAAAAATTGGCAAAAACGAAACACATGAGTTCATGGCAAAATTCAAATTTGAACTCAGTGTATTCAAATACCCCATTTGATAAAGCATCACTAAAAGGGAAATAGCCGAGGTATGCTTACTTCATCTGAGATTTTTAATAGAATAACAGTAAAAGAGCATATAGGAGGGCTGCATTGGCAACAAAATAGTGTGTCTTGTCAATAGTCCAATAAAAATGTCACTGTTGAAAATTGGTGACTCTAAAAAGCTGAAACATCTCCAAGAATTTTGAAACAGTAGAAAAGTTAGAATGAAAACAGAATTAGTAATTGCACCTCTTTGTCTCCTTCCTAAAGGATAAACACATGGCTGAAGATTGCTGCTCATAATACATATCCATTAATAAATTATTTAACTTCAACACTAAAATAGTCCTTAATTGTGTAAGTTTTAATAGTGTGTAATCAACCTGACCGAGAAAATAGAGGTAAACTTTAGTAATAAACCAATTATTTGAAATAAATAAAGGATAAAAGTCAGACCCTAGTCAAGTTATTGAAATATTAGTATACTATTTCCAAATTATTTGTCTACTTCTATATTTCATTATGTTAACAATGAAATACCAGGGTTCCAAGTTGTGTGCAGCTAAATGATGACAATCACTAGAGGAATGCTTTCATAAAATGTTGGTTTCTTCTCATGGGGAAAAATATATGAGTTTAAAATTATATATGGTTTTTTTCAGTTGACTGAAGCCAGTATCAAGAGGCATCTTAAACAAAGTGAAATTTGTCATTTCTCTTGGAATACAACCAAGGAGAACTAATTAGCGGGAAAAGTTTTCCCCTGCAGGCTGCAAAATTAGTCTTGAGGTCAAAATAAATGATAATGAGAAAGTTGGGTTATTAAGTCTAAGCACAGTTTCCAAAGGATAAATATAAAAGGTCATCGAACAGAATATTATCATAGAGAAGATTTCAAGCTTGCAGGTTGAGATTTAGTTAATACAAATTGCTGAATTTTTAACAAATTTGCATCATATACATTTCCTTCATCTCTGCTGAATCATTAAATTAGAAAATATAAGCTCCCAAGACATTTTAATGTGAGTGTTGAATTCACAATGTTCTGGTGTCTTAATTTTTCAATAGCAAAGTGGGTTTAATTGTCAAGAAACCATATCCTGATTAAACAGAATTGGAGGACTTTCTATAATTTTTAACAGTGAGTAGGAAATTCATAATTCTTTTAACCTTCTACTTGTCTTTCATTCAGATATTTCACAAACATTTATTGAACATTGTTTCAGTCCATTTTCTGTTGCTCTAACTGAATGCCAGGGACTGGGTAATTTATAAAGAAAGGAAAGTTATGCCTTATTGTTCTGGAGACATGGAAGTCCAAGACTGAGAGGCCAGCATCTGGTGAAGGCCTTCTTGCTGCAGCATAACAGGGTAGAAGGCAGCAAATGGTGAGAAAGCAAGAGTATGTGTCAGCTCAGGTCTCTCTCTCTCTTCTTATAAAGCAACCAGTCCCATCGTGGCATCCTCAACCTGATAACCTTACCTAATCCTAACTACATTCTAAGGTCCTCATCTCCAAACAAAATCAATATATGAATTTAAGGATTAAGTTTCTAACACATGAAATTTGGGGGACAGATTTAAACCATAGAAACATCTATTTTGTGCAGGGGACTGTGATAGGTGCTGTGTTCAATGCAGCAATGAATCCATTAAGGATCCTAAATTCATTAAGGATGTAGCTTAGTAGGGGAAATACAACACGTTGTTCAATTTGCATAACACAATAATAAATGTTACAAGTATCATATGAGAAGTACTAATAAAATATTCTAGGGGGCCTGAGGAGGAAGATGTTACTTCTACTTGGGACAAAAGAGAAGGCTATTAGGTAAAGATAAGAAAACGTGGAAAGGAGTAGGGGGAGGGTATTCCAGGTGGAAGAAAAGTTTGAACAAAGGCTTGAAGCTGGAAAGGTATAGAATGTGTATGAGGAGAATGTAATTCAGTGAGGCTGAACTCTGGGCTGTGTGTCAAGAAGAGTAATGGTGAATGGGATAGAAATGTAGGTTTGTTAACTAATCCATTAATCAACAGCTATATAGCAGGTACCACCTATGTGCTAGGGGCTGGTCTAGATAGTAGGGAAGGAATAATGGACAACACAGTCTTAAATCTTATGTAATGTTGAGAAATTCCTTAGATGTTAAATACGGAGTTTGGATAATCTATAGGCAGGAGAATCATCAAAAATATGACAGCTACATGATCATAACTATTCAGAAACAACATGTTATTCATAGTAGAAACTTGAACTACTAGAAAACCTGTACTATTACCAGTTATTTGTAGAAATCAAAATAATCGGCATAACATCTGTGTATAAGTTCACATTGTAAAGAATTAATTTCACATCTATTATCTCATTTGTTCCTTCTGTCAACTCCATGAGGACAAGTATTACAATTTCCATTTTATATGTGACTCTTAGAGACCAAGTGACTTGCTGATGGGCACATAGTTTTAAATAGCTGAGCCAGGATTTGATCCTAACTTTGTTGTCACTTCAAATCCTCTAGTATTTTTCTACAATTTTCAGCCTCTACAGAATCAAAGACTCGAAAAACAATCTCCCTGTGCATATTTTTCCTATCTGATTACTACACCACCAGATGCAATGCAACACTAAAGAGATTATTGTGGCATAGATTTCAGAGAATCTTTTCAACTTTCAGTTTTGATTTAAATTAAAAATAATATGGAAATTATATGAACATGTCTCAAGGCTGCATCTCCAATGCATTATAAATGCTGGTTCTTTGACTTCTGGGGGGTTATCTGTATAATGTTTTACAACATTTCTGGATTGCTCTGTGAGTCTGACAAAATCCATTGTTGGTATTCTTTTTTCTCATCCCAGTGCTCCCCCATGTTGATTTAGTAGATCTTTCATAAAGGTAATTTCTTTCAATGGCTACAGCAGCATTTGTCTTTCATGGACTGCTAGAGCAGCATTTCCCTTGAGAGGAGCACTATTGATTATTTATTATCGTTTTATCCCAGTGTTGCTGAGGTAGTAAGAGACTACAAAGGGAGCATGAGGATTTAGATACCCATGTGCAAGGTTTGGAAGATAGCAGTAACATACTCATGAATTCTTCTTGCTGACACAACAGCCTCATTAAATAGCACTGAGACGTCTAGGCAATTGCATGCCAATTTCATCGAAGAGGTCTTTCAGCAACATACAGAGCAAACCGTCTGTAACAAATATTATCAACTTGTTTCCCACCACAACTATGGGGAGCCACTCCACCCCACTCAGATACATGATCTTGTTGAATTCTCATAACCATTTTATGAGAGAACTGGTATTATACTTCTGTAATGTAGATGTGTGACTCTGGGTAAACATACCCTCTGCTTTTTTAGGAGGTGGTTTCTATATGTCTGGACATAACCCTACTCTCTGAAGCTTTCTGTTATTACACTCTTTCCACTCATTCTTTCCACAACATGAAGGGCTAGTATTGTGCTGGCCCTGTGCTAGGCATTTGGGATACAATAGAGCAGTGAAGAAGTGAGACAATGGTCCTACCCTAACTGAGATATTTTTCTAATGAGGAGATAGAGACAATAAAACAAAGAATGTAATAATTTTCAATTGTTCTATGTGCCATGAAGTGAAGAAAATAGAGTTCTGTGATAGAGAATATGAAGCAGGTGGTGAGTGTGTGATCAGGAAGGTTTCCCCCACGCCACCACCTCTCTACTTTTCACTTGCATTGTTCCATTCACTGCACTCTAATGGACCTGTTGGTTTCCTTGCCTTCTCTTCCTAATAGTCTGTAGACTTCTTGGCCAAATACATCCTGTTTTCTTTTGCTGAATCCACTGGTGCAGAGGAAGCACTTCAAAAATGTTTGTTCAACTAACTTGAGGAAACTTAGCTCTGGACAATTAAGTGACTTGCCTAAAGTCATACCTCTAGAAAAGGTATAGATTAGGATTTGAACCTGACCTTTCTAATACCAGGTGTAGTGTTCTTTCTCCTATATTACAACATCCTTTCAATGTCCTTCTCATGACCCCCTATAGCCTACATAATATGCACCACTACCACCCTCATCCCCCACCTCTAACTTCATCTCCTACTCTCCATACCTCAGCTCCAGCCCACTGGCTTCCTTGCTGTTCCTTGAGCAGGCCAGGCATGCTCCCCACTCAGGATCTGACTCTACCTGTTTTCTCTGCCAGGAATGCCCTTTCCCCAGTGCTCTCTCCCACATAGTCTCCTTCATGTCCTCTCTCATATATATATATATATATATATATATCTATATATATATATATATATATATATATCTAGATCTAGATAGATATAGATAGATATATATATATCTATCTAGATCTAGATAGATATAGATAGATATATATATATCTATCTAGATCTAGATAGATATATATAGATATATATATATATATCATATTCTCAGTGAGAGCTACCCTGCCCTTCTTATTTAAAGCTCTAACCTCCCCCCTCGTTACTACTGATTCCCCTTAACCAGTTTGAATACCCACCTCCATGGCACTTATCATCATCTACATTACTAGGTAGCTGCCTTATTCCTTATATATATCTATTGTTTATCGTCTTTCTCCCGAGCTAAATGAAGGGCATGATCTTGTTCTACTTTGTTTATCATTATATCTTAAGGTCCTACAACATGGCCTGGGTCATAATAGTCACCCAATAACTGTTAGTTGGATAAAATTCATGTTTAATCAGATATGCCTCATATATGATTGAAGACCAGTCTCTTGACATCCAAACTGAATGCAGGCAGCAAGGAAAGTTCATTCTGTATTACCACAGGATGCTTAGATGCTGTTCTTTCGATGCCAAGTATAGCATAGTGCTGGGACTTGAATGGATAACAGAAAACATGATACATCCTTCAGGGTAAAACACTGCATCATTTATATTTGTTGGATGTCTTTCTACTTGATCATCAGGACAGAGGTCATGTCTTAGCCCAGTTCTATGTACTCTGCTCCTAGCACTGTGCTAGGCACAATGGAAAGAAGTTTTCAGGAATATTTGGTGAATGGTCTTATACATATCAGCAACTGGTCATTTGTTGTGTTCTCTTTTAATACCTCCCAAGGTGTTTCCTCCAAAAGAATAGCAGTACATAGTGCTCCAACTGGCTCATGGGTTTGATCTGGGCTACTTTCCACGAGGCATGGGGAGACAATGGGAATGATGGAATCTTTATAAAATGATCCTTTCTATGCCTATTACTTTTGCTTTTCTATTTATCTGTGGAAGTCCTGCATCTGATAGCAAAGCAGCTACCAAGCTAGACTCTCTCAAACTTGGCAAGCATAGCCATCTTCCTTAGCCAGATTGTATTTAGATAAATAGATCCTGACTTCTTAGCTGTTTGTTCATCATACTTCATTTGTTTCGCAGGGTGCTTTTAGAGGGCATCAGAATTTTATGTAAATGCTGCTGCAGCATAAACAATACTACAAAATAAAATTTTGAAACATGAGGCATTTTCAAGTATGAGTTGTGGGTGGATATATTCTGAAACCTTCATCTACTTTTGAGAGTTGGTCCTAGAACCAAGGGCTTTAAGGACATGGTCATTGAATTCAAATTAGGTACGACAGAATCTCATTGCTCTGAAAGTTTAGAACCTGAAGCCCCATTTGCTCACTGTTACCACCCTGCCTAGTTTTGCCTCTCCTCACCTGCCATTTCCACACAACTACTTTATGGCAGCATACCTAACCATCTCCCATAATTCCACAGAAGTGCAGTTCCCTTGCACAAGATTCATATCCATATAGAAGGCCTTGTAAATACACAGCCATACTAAATCTCATTCCCAGATTCATAAATCTCAGACACATAACTATACAAGAGACTTCTCAGACACATGGCCATGCTACAGTATGATACACGTGCGAGTATAATAAAAACACCCACACACCCACATATTCATGCTACACATAATGCGGCCCAGCCCAATTTTCCCCACACTCAAATACAAACTCAAATTCAGATACAAACTCACTAGTACTTGAATGTTTTCTCCTTTATAAGAGTCTTATCTGTGGTAAAAGGTGCAAGCCATTTTTCAGATCAACAGTGTAGGAAATGACGGACATAAGAAAAATGAGTAGAGCATTTTAGAGAAATACCAAAATAATATGAGAATGAATTATGTGTTTACTAGACTAATATCTACAGCATAATAATTACCATTAAAATACTCAGAATCTGAGCAGTTAAGCATTTACCTTGTTTACTACATGTATTTATGGGATAATAGTATTTGGTTTTGTAAAAAGGAATTTAATTTTTCTGAAGTAGTAATCAAAACTCTCTTCAGCAGCCAGTGTCTTTAAGTCATATGCCACATTTATATAGCAGTAAAGAAATAACAGTAACGATTATTCTCAGATCTACACAGAGATATAACTCTAGAGTTCTGTGGAGAGTCTTCCTTGAGTATTCAATGTAGTACTGATAAGCACTTGGGCGTGAAACTACCTGAGTCCAGGAAAAGAACCACCCAATGGCATGAGATATAATTGTTCCTGAACCTCAAGTGGGCTGTTAATAGTGCCTGTTCTCACCATCCGGATAGGAAAATCTTAAGACTCACAGGCCATTGGGTAGCATACTCAGAAGGGTCTTGCCTGAATAATGGGGAATGATTAGCCATAAACACTTCTCTTTTCCTGTTTACCAAATCTTAAGAAAGACCTGAAAAGACGAAACTGTTTCCAAGTAAATTAATTGCATCTGAGAACAATCTCAAAAATATTTATAGGAATACAAACGTATCTAAAACCAAACAAGGTACAGTTCACAATGACTGGCAACCAATAAAAACTTTTCAGGCATACAAAAAAGCGAGAAAGTATAACCTGTAATAAAGAGAACTGATAGATGTTAGGATTAACAGAAAAGGATATTAAAAGGGTTATTCTAACTGTACTGAATATGTGAAAAAATAAAGTAGTAACATGAGAAATATAAAATGGACCAAATTTGAACTAATAAAGATGAAACAAAAATGTCTGAAATAGAAAATAGACCAGATGGGATTAACAAAAAAATAGAGAGCACAGAAGAAAAGATTGATGAACTCGCAATTAGCAACATTGTGGAAGACAGTGTGACGATTCCTCAAGGATCTAGAACCTAGAATTACCATTTTACCCAGCAATCTCATTACTGGGGATATACCCAAAGGATTATAAATCATGCTGCTATAAAGACACGTGCACACATATGTTTATTGCAGCACTATTCACAATAGAAAAGACTTGGAATCAACCCAGATGCCCATCAATGAGAGACTGGATTAAGAAAACGTGGCACACATACACCATGGAATACTACACAGCCATAAAAAAGGATGAGTTCATGTCCTTTGCAGGGACATGGATGAAACTGGAAACCATCATTCTCAGCAAACTATTACAAGGACAGAAAAGCAAGCACTGCATGTTCTCACTCATAGGTGGCAATTGAACAATGAGAACACTTGGACACAGGACGGGGAACATCACACACCAGTGCCTGTTGTGGGGTGTGGGGGGTTGGTGGAGGGATAGCATTAAGAGAAATACCTAATGTACATGACAAGTTGATGGGTGCAGCAAACCAACATGGCACTTGTATACCTATGTAACAAACCTGCACATTGTGCACATGTACCCTAGAACTTAAAGTATAATAATAAAATAGCAACAATCTACCTAAAGTGAAAAAATAGAAGCAGCAGCACTTAAAAAGAAAATAAAAGAGCATGTGGTGAATTATAGGACAACTTCAAGCAGCCTGATACACATACAATTGGAGTCCCTGGTTGGGGGGTGCAATCCAGAGAATATTTGAAGTAGTGATAGCCAAACATTTTCTAAATTTGATAAAAGTTAGAAACTCATAGATCCAAGAGTTTTAATGAACCCTACGCAGAAGAAACAAGAAAATGAACCCAAGGCAAATTACAATTAAATTGCTCAAAACCAGTGATAAAGAAAATCTTAAAATCAGCTGGATGAAGGATGACCCATTCCATGTAGTAGATCATAGATAATAATGACAACAGGTTTCACACTGGAAACAATGCAAACAGGAAAACGATGGAGCATACAGCAATCTATTATCCAACAAAAATACTTTTAAAAGCTGAAGTCCAAATAAAGACTTTTCCAGGTATATAAAACGTGAAATAGTTTAGCATCAACATACTTGCACTACAAGAAATGTTAAAGGAAGTTTTTCAGAAAGAAGAAAAATGACACCAGGTAGAAATATGTACTTACCCAAAGGAAGTAAGAGCAACAAAAAAAATGTTAACTACATGGACTTCTGCTTCCTGATGTTTGGACATGCATATATACATATATATACACATATACACACATGTGTGTGTATATGTGCACCTATGTGCATATGTGCACATATATACACACATTTACACCCATATATACATATATACACACATATATACATATATACACATATATACACACATATACATATATACACATACACATGTGTGTATATATGTGTATAGATACACATATACACATACACATATGTATACATATATACACACATATACACATATGTATACATATATACACATACACATATGTATACATATATACACACATATACACATATGTATACATATATACACATACACATATGTATACATATATACACACATACATATATACATATATACACATATACACATATACACATATGTACATATATACACATATATACATATAAGCTTCAGATCTAAGCTTCTTAGAATCTACAGCGAACAATGAAACATTCATTGTGATGTTATCCTTGTTTTAGTTTAGACACATACATGTGTATATATGTACATATGTGTGTGTATATATATCTACACTGTGTGTGTGTGTGTATTCATTCCTCAATAGATTGGATAATGTCCATTCATACTGGTGAATCTGATCTTACTTAGTCTGTTAACTCAAACGCTGACTTCTTAAAACACTCTCATGGACACACCCAGAAATAATGTTTTGACAGCTATCTATCTAGGCATCCCTTAGCCCAGTCAAATTGATGCATAATATTAACCATTATATCTGGAGTGATATATTTGAGAATGATCATCTTTTAATCAGATGTGAAAAACTCAGTATTAAGAAATATATATGGGCTTAATGCCTACAAAGTCTTTCCAGGAAAGTGCTCTTGTACCTGCCTGTAGAATGCCAGCCTCACTGGTAATAATGATGGTCACTTCCTGACAGGACAGGGACATTATCAGTATTGGAGGACCTCAACAAGAGACTATTTCACCTAAGTGTATAGGGGCTGTTCATGAAATCTGGTGGAGCATGTATCTTGGGCTTGGTTTCCTAGCCTTGGCTGGGAGAACAACAATAAGCATTATAAGTCCAATTTGAGGTTTCTTATATAAACTTGTGGACAGAAGTTAATTGTGGCCTTACTAGTTGCTCAATATTGTATGGTATTACACTTGCAGACAAAACTCAAGAAGGCCTATGTGATTAATTAGCATTCTCATTGCACTTGTAGAAATAGGCCAAAGCTTATGAGGTAAACCTTTGAAAAATAGACTTTGGAGATTGATTATGATAACAAGAGTGGGTACTGTCAGATAAAAAAATTCTGAGACTTGGAAATAAGACACATCTTTTCAATATCGGATGGGAACAAAGAACACTCATCTTAGTGATTCTCATTAATTATTTGATTAAGGTCTTTTTCATATATTAAAAAGAAAACAAAAGGAAAAGAAAAAGAAAAGATGATTAAACCAGGTGACTTCTATAATCCCTTATCAGCTCTTATCAGTTTGGAATTCTGTATCCCAAGTGTACTATTGAGAGTCTATCATTTACTTTGGGGAATCGCAGAAGAAATTAAAAGATGAAGGTGGAGGTAGGCTTTTCTATTTGCTGCCTCTCAGGATGCCGGTTCCTATCACCTTCCTGTTTGGCGCGAGGTATATACAGAGAACAGTGAAGCCTCCATTAACATTACATATTCTCAAACTTTGACACTAAAGAATAATGTGAAAATTACTTGCATATATAAGTTGCCATGTTTCTGACAAGTACACTAATTTCTTCTGCTCTTTAAAATTTATTTTTTGGATGCTTTGGAAAAAAATATTTTGGCAATTGTGTTTATATATTCCTGAGAAAGCCACAGAAAAGGGGCTGGTTGTAGAGGAAGATGGTACTGATTATTTAAAAAGTGGTATTTAAATTAAGTACGTTCTTATGTTGGATGTATCTCTCACATAACTGCTAAGAGAAGGATTAGGCAGCTACGGGTGTCCCAGGTCACTGCTCTGGAGAATTTCCTTGGCTTTAAAGTGAATTCTAAACAGAAAATAAATATTCAGAGAGATTTGCTTTACCTGGGAGTGTTTCTTATTTCTTGGTGAAAATCACCATTAGTTCCTCACTGTCCAAGTCAAGTATCCCAAGGCGGGTAGGAGGAAAAATAATATGCACTAGGGAAGTAGAGAGTTAGATGCATGAGTAAAAAAGTGTCTTGTTTCACCTTTTGCTTCCACTGGTTGGTGAGAAGTGTCTAGATACTTTTCACTTGGTCACTATTTTATTGTATGAGTTCTACCCAACCCATACTGCTCCCAGCTTGTTAACCTGAATGATGAACTCAAAGCCTTCTGTTGATAGGCCTAGGCTATTTCCCATAAATGAAAGTAACATGGAACATAAAGGTTTGAAATTATTAGGGAAAGCTTTTTTTTTTTTTTTTTTTCCTGAAAACAGTGTGTTGAGAAGAATTGAATGAGAAGGGCAAATGTATGAATATGCAATATGTGCATCTCAAAAATATACAAGGCAACAAACATAGAGGTATGGATTTTCCAAGAAAAAAATACCTTAATGTTGGATAAAATACACCAAGTGGTAGAGGGAAGAGAATATATTATAGTATAAGAAATGCCTTCTGAGGACAGCTATTATGAAATTGAGATCTAAGCTTCTTAGAATCTACAGCAAACAATGAAACATTCATCATGATGTTATCCTTGTTTTAGTTTAAGTATATAAGTTCATTAGGTAAAATACGCATTTTTTCCCACAAACTTTAAGGTAAATCGGTTAGGAGGAGCTCTAAGAGGAATATTAGCAGTGATATCTTTGAAGACATTCTACATGTGCAGTAACAGACATGGTGCTTATAAAATTCAAGGGCAAGGTGTTTTGTAGTTCCTACAAGGGTGACTTTTTAGGTACCAGAGGGATATAACCCAGGTATGGAGTTTTCTTGTCACCTGGCTAAGTATGCAAACAAAATATATGCCTTTCTAAAGAATTATGTGCTTCTAAAGGATTGCATCTTTTTTTTATAGTATAGCAGTCAATGAACGAACAAACAAACGATTTTATCAATCAAACATGCTAAACAGGGCTGAGATTAGGGCATCACTAGCTGCTATAACAAATATACACTCAAGTGGAAAAGAGCTAAAATGGTTCACAAGATGCAGCCTGCAAGAGCTTCTCACACTGAGAGTTCTACCCAACCCAAGACTGGCATACCTTGAGCCAGAGACCCTCAAGACTGGCATACTCTGAGCAAATCTTCAGAAGGAAGAAATTCGGAGTGGATGAAGGAAGTACACAAAGCCTGGGCTAAAGGAGGAAGAAGCTGGGAACCTGCACGGGGTTTCTGAGCTCCAGGACTCATTCCTGGCTCCAAGTGGTTCCTGAGGAAGGGATGAGTAAAAGAGGCATGGTGTAGCTCACACTCATCACGGACCTCTGGAATCCTAGCTGCAGGAGCCCCTGTGATCCACATGGCCATTTAAGCTGGTAGGGAGAGCTACGTGGAGAGTTGGCAGGGACAGGACTCCAGCCTGCATGGAGTCCAGAGTGTTTGGTGTGGGAATGGCTGCAGTGGAGCACAACCAAGGTTACCCATTCCTCAAGACTTACCATGTTCCTGTAGGTGACTGTGGCCTTTGCTACCTGTTGGACCTGGACAAAGCAGAGCTGTCTTGCTCGTGGGATGGGGCCAGTCTAATCTGAGCACGAACCCCCACCCCCACCCCCACTGCATCTGCTGGCTTCTTCCAGGCTCCCTGCCTGGCAGCACCCACTTGCAATGCAGCCTCAGGTACCCAACTTGGGCACTTGCAATTGGCCACCACCATGGCTCCTTTGCCAGCAGCACCTGCCTGACTGTCAGAGAGCTTCTGCAGACAGGTATTTGCCAGCATGCACCCACCTGTTACATTCAACCACAGCTTTGCTGGTGTGCAGTCAATTGTGGCCTCCCCTCACGGCTTTGCTGATGCATGTATGTGGACATTGCAGACACTCCACCCCGACTGGTGCACAGGTGCAGACCCCACTGTCCTGCTGCCATCAGCATATATGAATGAATGCAGACCCCACAGCCAGCACCTCCCATCAGAGTGTTGTTGCCAGTGGACTGGTAACACCTTGGGTCCCCCAACATAGCAGGTACTTAACTACAGGAGCTACAGAAAAAAGCCATGGACCTGGTCCCAGCCCTCTAGTTAGAGCATGCAACCAAGGAGTGCTAAGCTGAGCATTGGGCCCCTGAAGTCATCCAGAAATGAAGCTAGTTAACTGAACACATAATATGCCACAGTCAAAGCCTCAAGGACATTAAAGAATATAAAAGCAAAAAGCCCCATCCAAAGGACAGCAACTTCAAACATTAAGGAATATCAGCCCACACAGATGAGAAAGAGCCAGTGCAAAAAATCTGGCATATCTAAAAGCCCTATTGCCTTTTTACGTCAAAATGATAGCACTAGCTCCCCAGCAATGGTTCTTAACCAGATTAAAAGGCTGAAATGACAAAAATAAAATTCACAATCTGGATGGCAGTGACTTCATAGAGTTTCAGGAGAAACTTGGAACCAAATCCAAGGAATCAAATGAATCAAAACCATAAAATAGCTAAAAGACAAAATTGCCATGTTAAGAAAGAACCAAACTGATCTGATAGAGCTGAAATACTGCAAGTATTTCATAATACAAATGAAAGTATTAACAGCAGAATAGACCAAACTGAATGAAGAATCTGTGTTCAAAGACTGATTCTTTGAATTACCTGTCTGAAAAAAATTTTAAAAAAAGCAAGAGTGAACAAAACCTCTGAGTAATATGGGATTATGTAAAGAGACTAAACCTATTACTCACTGGCATCCCTGAAAGAGAGGGAGAGAGAGCGAGCAAGCAAATTGGAAAACATATTTGAGGATATTGTCCACAAAAATTGTCTCAACCTCACTGGAGAGGTTGACATTCAAATTTAGGAAATTCAGAGAACCCCTGTATGAGATGCTATACAAGATGATCACCCCCAAGACATGTAGTCATCAGGTTCTCCAAGGTCAATGTGAAATAAAACATATTCAAGGCAGCTAGAGGGGAAGAGGGAGGTCACCTGCAAAGGGAACCCCGTCAGGCTAACAGTGGGCCTTTCAGCAGAAACCCTATGAGCCTGAAGAGGTTGGGGGCCTATATTAAGCATCAATAAAAGAAAATTCAACCAAGAATTTTATGTCCAGCCAAACTAAGTTCATAACTAAAAAAGAAATAAAATCATTTTCAAAAAAGCAATTGCCAAGGGCATTTGCTACCACCTGACCTACCTTACAAGAGGTCCTTAAGGGCGTGCTAAACATGGAAACAAAAGATTGTTACTGGCCATCAAAATAACTCGCTTAGGTACATAGACCATTGACAACATAAAGCAAGTACATAATAAAGTCTACATAACAACAAGCTAACAACATGATTACAGGATCAAATCCTCACATATCAATATTAACCTTGAGTGTATATGAGCTAAATGTCCCAGTTAAAAGGCACAAAGGGGCAAGTTTGATAAAGAAGCGAGACCCAACAGTACACTGTCTTTGAGAGATACATTTTACATGGAATGACACCCATAGGCTCAAGGTAATGGAATGGGGGAAGATTTATCAAGCAAATGGAAACCAAAAAATAGCAGGGGTTGCTATTTTTATTTTAGCCAAAGCAGACTTTAAACAACAATCAAAAGGACAAAGAAAGGCATTACATAATAATAAAGGTTTCAATTCAACAAGAATACTTAATTATCCTAAATATATATGCACTCAACACTGGAGCACCAAGATTCATGAAACAAGTTCTTAGAGACCTACAAAGATAATTAGATCACTACACAGTAATAGTGGGAGACTTCAACACCCCACCGAGAGTATTAGATCATCCATGCAGAAAACTAACAAAGATATTTGGGACCTAAACTTGACACTTGAGCAAATAGACCTAACCGACACCTAACAGAACACTCCACCCAAAAATAACAGAATATATATTCTTGATATTTTCACATTACATACTCAAAAATTGACCACAAGCTCAGCCATAAAGGAATTCTCAACAAATTAAAAAAAATCATACCAAACACACACTTGGACCACAGCACCATGAGAATGTAAATCACTACCAAGAAGATCTCTCAAAACCGTACCATTACATGCAAATTAAACAGTCGGCTTCCAGATGACCTTTGGGTAAACAATGTAATTAAGGCAGAAATCAAGAAATTCTTTGAAAATAATGAAAACAAAGGTAAAACATACCAGAATCTCTGGGACACAGGTAAAGCATTTTTAAGAGGAAAGTTGATAGCACTAAAGGCCCACATCAAAAAGTTATAATGATCTGACATTAACAACCTAACACCATATCTAGAGGAACTAGGAAAACAAGAGCAAACCAACTGCAAAGCTAGCAGAAGAAAAGAAATAACCAAGGCAGAGCTGAACTGAAAGAAATTGAGGTGTGAAAAATCATACAAACGATCAACAAAAACAAGTTTGTTCTCAGAAAAAATGGATAAGGTTGATAGACCAGTGATAGACTAATAAAGGAGAGAAGATCCAAATAAACGCAATCAGAAATAACAGAAGTACTTTACCATTGACCCCACAGAAATACAAAAAACACTCAGAGACTATTACACATACTTCTATGACTAAAACTAGAAAATCTAGAAGAAATAGATTAATTACTGGAAACTTTTACAACCTCCCAAGATTCAACCAGGGAGAAGATGAAACTCTGAACAGACCAATAACAAGTTCTGAAATTGAATCAGTAAATAAAAGATCTACCAACCAGAAAAAGCCTTGGACAAGACAGATTCACAGACAATATCTACTAGATGTATAATGAAGATCTGTTCCCAATTCTGTTGAAACTATTCCAAAAAATTTAAGAGGAAGGACTCCTCCCTAACTCATTCTATGAAGCCAGCATCATTTTGATACCAAAACGTAGCAGAGAAACAACACAAAAGAAAAAACTCAGGCCGATATCCCTGATGAACATAGATGCAAAAATCCTCAACAAAATACAAACAAAATCTAGCAGTACATCAAAAAGCTAATTCATCACGATCAGGTAGGCTTTATTCCTGGGATGCAAGGTTGATACACAAATTAATAAATGTGATTCATCGCATAAAGAGAACTCAAAACCATATGATCATCTCAATAGGTACAGAAAAGGCTTTCAACATTGCTTCATATTAAAAACTGTCAACATTTTGGCATCGAAGGAACAACCTCAAAATATTAAAAGCCATCTATGTCAAACCCACTATCAACATCACACTGAATGGGAAAAAGCTGGAAACATTCCCCTTGAGAACAGAACAACATAAAGATTCCCACACTCGCCACTCCTACTTAACATAGTACTGGAAATGATACCCAGAGCAATCAGGCAAGAGAAAAAAATAAAAGGCATCCAAATAGGAGGAGAGGAGGTCAAACAATCTCTCTTTACAGATTATGTGATTTTATACCTAGAAAACCCCATAGTCTCTGCCCAAAGGCTCCTAGATTTAATAAACGACTTCAGCAAAGTTTCAGAAAACAAAACCAATGTACGAAATCAAGCAACATTACTATACACCAAAAACGTCCAAGCTGAGAGCCAAATCAAGAATGCAATCCCATTCACAGTTGCCACAAAAACAATAAAATACCTGGGAATCCAGTTAACCAGGGAGTTACATTTCATGCTACTTGATAGGTAGAATCAATATTTTTTAAAATGACCATACTACCCAAAGCAATTTGAACACTATTCCTATCAAACTAGCAACAACATTTTTTACAGAATTAGAAAAATCTATTCTAAAATTCATACGGAACCTAAAAAGAGGCTGAACGGCCAAAGCTATCCTAAGCAAAAAGAACAAAGCCAGAGGCATCATACTACCTAACTTCAAACTATAATACAGGGCTAAATTAACCAAAACAGCTGGTACAAAAACACACATAGACCAATGGAACCGTTTAGAAAACCCCAAAATAAAACCACACACCTAAAACCATCTGACTTTTGACAAAGCAGATAATAAGCAATAGGAAAAGATTCCCTATTCAATATATGGTGCTTGAGTAACTGGCTAGCCATAGGCAGAAGAATGAAACTGGATCCCTTCCTTTCACCATACACAAAGATCAACTCAAGATGGATTAAATACTTAAATGTAAAACCTAAAACTATAAAAACCTAGAAAACACCATTCTGGATATCAGCCTTGGGAAATAATTTATGACCAAGTCTCAAAAGCAATGGTAAGAATAACAAAAATTGCTGCCTGACACCTTATTAAAGAGCTTCTGCACAGCAAAAGAAACTCTCAACAGAGTAAGCAGACAACCTGCAGAATAGGAGCAAATAATCACAATCTGTACATATGACAAAGGTCTAACTTCAGAATCCATAAGGAACTTAAACGACTTAACAAACAAATAACAACCCCATTAAAAAAATGGGCAACTGACACGAACAGATACTTCTCAAAAGAAGATATACAAGTGTCAGACATATTAAAAAACGCTCAACATCACTAATCATTAGAGAAATGCACATCAAAACCACGATGAGATACCATCTTATACCAGTCAGAATGGCTATTATTAAAAAGTCAAAAAATAACACATGCTGATGAGGTTGTGGAGAAAAGGGAGTGCTTTTGCATTGCTGGTGTGAATGTAAACTAGTTCAGTCATTGTGGAAAACAGTTTGACGATTTATAAAAGAACTTAGAACTACCATTCAACCCAGCAATCCCATTACTGGGTATATACCCAAAGGAATATAAATTGTTCTACCATAAAGACACAGAACATGTATGTTTATTGCAATACTGTTCATAATAGTAAAGACAATCAACCTAGATGCCCATCAGCAGCATACTGGATAAAGAAAATGTGGCACATATACATGATGGAATATTACACAGCCAAAAAAAGGCTGAAATCATGTTCTACAGCAATATGGATACAGCTGGAGGCCATCACCCTAAGTGAATTAAAGCAGGAATAGAAAACCAAATATTGCATGTTGTCACTTATTAGTGGAAGCAAATCATTGAGTACTCATGGATACAAAAAAGGGAACAACAGACACCCGGGCCTACTTGAGGGTGGAGAGTGGAAAGAGGTTAACGATGCTAAAACCACCTATCAGATGCTGTGTTTATTGTCTGGGTGAGAACATAATGTGTACACTAAACCATTGTAACATACAATTTACACATGTCACAAACCTGCACATGTACCGTTGAACCTATAATAAAATTTGGAAGAAAACAACAACAAAAATACCCAAATATTACACTCAAATGTATAATGGCTTAGTCAGAATATAGATTTTATTCCTTGCTCATTTAAAGGTGAAAGATGGATGTTTCTGGTCGGGGAAGTTGGTTCTCCTCCACACAATCATTCAGTGGCCCAGGCTGCCAAAGGCTTGCCATCTTTATACTTGACCTCCTTGGTCTCTCCATAGTAATTTCCATCCAAATAAGCTAGAAGGGGGAAATGACATAAATATGCTTGAGAGATTCTAATGGATCCGTGGTGTATTTGGCACACTGCATTTCTTCTCACATTTTGTTGGCTAGATCTCATTCTTACAACCACACAATGCAAGTGAAGCTGGGAAATGCAGTCTACCATTATGTGAATCGTTAGTAGTTTCTGCCATGTTTTCCCTTCTGGTTAAAATATTCTTTCATTTTTTTCTGATATGTAGCATACATTTGACATCTCTTTGAATGAGATACCCCAAAATATCATGCAGTCGTTGAATCCAGCTCAGTCATCTTGATATGGTTCCTTAGGTTCTGGCTACTCATGACTTCAAATGACAAGCTGAATTATCAGTACCTTCTCCCCAGAATACCCAATGTACCATGATGGAGTAGGGCAGGTTGATCACACTGAAAAAAAAAAAGAAATCCCATTCACAAAGGGAGACCTAGGATACATGTAGTAGTCACTGATCCAGGACAATGATGGAATTCTGCTGGACAGGCATTGGGAGATTTCTTTGCCATGGCAGTGAGAAAAGTTCTATGATTAGCTCCTGATTCTTCTGTTTTGGTGGAAGTCCTTTGTCCATTACTCTCAGTGGCCCCTGGCTACACATTCTGGGATGTTCTTCACTGTTCATTATCTCCATTGCCACATCTGAAGCGGGTGAGAAAGAAACTGCCCTGACAGCTGACAGCTGGTAGCAAGCCTGGTAACTAAATTTAGGCCTAGTGTTTACTTGCTAAATAGCTAGTCCATGGTGTTCCCTGCTGAAATAAACAGTTCTACACAATATCAACAATATTTGAAAAGGGATCACTCCATGACTTTGATGAAACAAGACAAAAACAAGACCACTGAGTAATCATGACTAAACACAGACACAAAGCAAGAACACCATGCACAAAAATGTAATTAAATATCTTCCATTCCTGGTAAAATGACTACCAATGGTAACTCTGGCCCCACTTCATTTATTCTACGACCTAAATAAAACTTAAAATACTAAATACATAAGGACCTCTCTCTCCTGACAGAATTCAATCCAGAACAGAACCCCACGTCTTTAAAGGCATGGACCCAAACATTTCCATCAGTTATGGAATGAGTATTTGTCTCATCCCAAATTCATTTGTTGTAGTAATCCCTGGTACCTAGTCCTAACCCACAGTACCTTAGAATGTAACTGTATTTGGATATAAAGTCTTTATAAGAGTGATTAAGTAAAAATGAGGTGTTTTGTGTAGGCCCTAATCAATATGACTGATGTCCTTATAAAAAGAGAAGATCTCAGACACTTGTACACAGAAGAAAGTCCATGTAAGGACACAGAAAGAAGGCGGCTATCTGCAAGCCAAGGAGAGAGAGCACAGAAGAAACCAGCCCCGCTGACACCTTGAAATGAGTAAATACACTGCTGTTGTTTAAATCACCCAGTCTGTGGCATTTCTTATTGCAGTATGAGAAGGCTACTATCCTAACTTCCTCTTCCTGAGACACCCTATGGTTCTTCATGATGTGCAGTCTTCCTTGTTGCAGCAAGTTTAAAACCTAATTTATTATAGGAGTTTCTCTGGGGGTCTTTGGTACTTGGCTTTATCGTGGATGTAGGGGGAACATTCTCTTTCATGGGAGATGCCCAGGTTTTGCAATATGCTTTTTGCTGGTGCCAATTTAGGACCCAATAGTTTTTCATAGATGAATACAAATAAGTAATTTTTGGAAAATTTGCAATTCTTTTCTGAGCTCATAATTTTCTTGTAATGCTTAACTAAACCTATCAAGTTACTATCAACTTGACAAACACAAGAAGCAGCCATGAATACAGACTAATGCTTCTAAAACCATTTTTCTCCAAGAGCTACCAGTTTAATAGGTACATGTTGTGTCTTACAAGTTAACATAGGCAATAGTTTTGCTCAATATTTTGTTCTGGAATGATACACCACTCCAATTTGTTTAGCTTCTTGTATCTATTTCCTCATCACCTGCTGCCTGTTGTTTACCCTCTAAACCAATGCCAGATATTTTAAGATTTTGTTATAGTATGACCCTACTTCAAAGTACTAAATTTTCTATTAGGTTAACAGTAGTTACTGTAACAGCAGGTAAAGTTTGTAGGAAATAACGGTTTAACAAATCAAACTGGTTCTTCCAATTATTGTATGGTTTAAGAAAGTAACTCTATTCGGAAAGTTATGAGTATATGTGAAGTCAAATAGAGAGGGGCATACACACTGTCTACCGAATTGATCTTCGGCTCACCTCTTTTCCCACTATCTTTCTCCCTTTTCTAGCTCACAGTGGTCTTGGGCCAGGCCTTTTTACAGGTATTACAGAATCCATTTTCACATTGTTGGGTTGAGTGTTTATCTTTCAATTCTGTATTTACTCTTCTGTTCAGAAGCCCAGGGCAACAGAACAAAAAGATAATGCTTCGTATCTCATTTAAGAGTAGAATTTACAGTTCAACTATCAGGAATGCTCTGGGATGGAGCTGCCCCCGTGGGACCTGGGCTGCACTGTTTCCATCCTCCCAGGAAGAATCTTGGGAACTTATTCACCCGCTTTGGTTTTGGCAAACTCACTAGCCCGAGGCTATGCAGTGAAGATGAAGTTAGTTGAAATATACTTGTTTACATCTGTTTTCATAAGGATGATTAAGACATCTTTTCTCATGGGGGCTACAGCAGCTAACATTTTTTAAAAAGGCTTTAGCTTCTGCAAAACCATTATTGTTCTAGGTATACACCGTGTGTCTCTTTCATTTTTATTTTTCCGTTTGGCTCCAGTTTAGTGTCCATAAAGTTAGAAAGGATGGTGTGTGTGTGTGTGTGTGTGTGTGTGCTCGCACAGTTTCTAGAGTAAAAGCCTTTCATCTTAGAGAAATGTGACACTTAGTAAATACATTTTTTCCTGTGTGTTAATAGCCGTTGTTTGCCTTCGATTAGTCTCCTCTGCCTCTGGCTTGCTTTTGTTCTCCTTTGTCCTAGAGTTGACAGATAAAGAGGGAATGGGGTCTTCCAGCAGCAGTGCTTGGAGATGGAGGTGCACTCAGTGAGTGCTCACCCTAAAAGGATCATAAACATACTGGGTTAAATCAACCTAATTATCCCTAAGCTGCCTTGGGTTTTGTGTTTGCTCTTGTTTTGTTTTGTTTTGTTTTGTTTTAGCTGCACCACGTGTGATTCCTTGTGCCATTTTCTTTTGTCTATTATTTTTCCTGATGACCCTGAGTTATGGCTTCCTCCTCAGTTCCAACACTATTCAGCCTTGGTTGTTTGCCTCATTTTGCCAATGTAGGCCTCAAAGAAGAAATGGCAGAAGAGCACAAGGTACATGAGTGAGGACCAGAAGATGTTCTGAAAGTGAGAGTAACACATATTTTCTATATTTTTGTGAATTCCAAAAGGAAATCGCAGGGGCTCTTCCTGATGTTGGGTGAACACTGTGTTTCTGCATCATCTACATTTGCTGCCCAAGCAATGTCGAGGTGTTTAAAGTGCCCTCTGCTGGCTGAGTGGCGATATTATAACAAACTTCATGACAAGTTCAGCTGCAAACAGTTGACAGCAAAGGGCCCCTTATACACCTATCCCTCAAATTTTAAGGGAAGTGAAATACTTGTCATATCTTTGGCCAAATCAGAAGATATTCATCCTGCTTCTAGTCAGCTTAAGAAATTTTTTAAAAGTGACCTTCGCTCTGGAACTCAAGATCAATTTATTAAGAACCTTTTTTTTTTTAAAAAAAAGCTGGATAATAATATCTGTAATATTTCAGTCCTTTACAAGCCAAATACATGTGTCAATGTTCCTAGTATTTCAAAGAAGCAATTATGTAAACTTGTTCAATGTGACATAATCGTATTATAATTGGTTAAGTAGCTTAATGATGAGGCGAACTAGATGAAAAGATTAGGGGTTTCTACACTGCATAGATTACACACACATAGCAGCACAAACATGCACACAGATGTGGGGTACACTGAACTTCAAAGCCCAAATTAATAGAAACACATTTTCTGGCTAGCAGAAAAAACAAAACTGTTGTTTCTTTTTCTTGCTTTGAGAGTGTACGGTAAAAGGGATTTATTTAATTATTTTTATATTATTTTAGCTTTAATTGTGCTGTCGTTCATGAAACAGAGCTGCTCTGCTTTTCTGTCAGAGATGGCAAGGGCTTTTTCAGCATCTTGTTTATGTGTGGAATGTAAAAAGAAAGTTTTACTCCACTCAAAAAAAATGAAACTCTAGAGTCTTAACATGTTCAGAACTGATCTCAACAACTCTTACCTTCACCTGTTCTTCACCTAGTATTACCTATCTCCGTAAATGAATCTATCATCTACCAAGTTCCCCAGTCCAGAAACCTTGCTCTCTCACCTCTAAACCATACACAAAGCCCTGAATAACTTGCTAATCTAGCCCTCCTCGTCAGCTATACACACACTAGCCTGGATCACTTATAAACATCTAAGAGATCTTTCATTCTTTTACTCTTAGAATTAATTCTACACACAGAACTTCAATGCTAGTCTTAAAATTTAAATAATATGCCACTTTCTGCTATAGTCTCAATATTTATCTCCTGCGAATTCATATGTGGAAATTCTTTTTTTTTTTTTTTTTGAGACCGAGTCTCACTCTGTTGCCCAGGCTGGATTGCAGGGCGCGATCTCAGCTCACTAAAATCTCCACCTCCTGGGTTTTAAGCAGTTCTCTCTGCCTCAGCCTCCCAAGTAGCTGGGATTACAGGCGCTCACCACCACACCCGGCTAATTTTTGTATTGTTAGTACAGACGAGGTTTTGCCATGTTGGCCAGGCTGGTCTTGAACTCCTGACCTCAGGTGATCCATCCGCCTCAGCCTTATATGTTGAAATTGTATCCTCCAAGATGATGGTATTAGGAGGTGGGTCCTTTGGGAGCCATGATTAGGTAATGAGAGTGGAGCCCTCATGAATGGGATTAATTCCCTTATAAAAGAGGCCCAAGAAGGAGCTCTTTTGCTCCTTTCGCCATGCAAGGACATAGCAAGAAGGTGCCATCTATGAACCAGAATGTGGGACCTCACCAGACACTAAATCTAATAGCACCTTGATCTTGGACTTCTCAGCTTCCAGACTGTGAGAAATAAATTTCTGTTGTTTAAAAGCCACCTAGTTTGTGGTATTTGTTAGACAAGACTGAATGAACTTAGACACCTTCTTCTCCAAAACCCAATGACTTCCTATCACCATTATACTGCAACTCAAACTCTACTGTGGCCACAAGGATTTAACCATCTGGCCCCTACCCACCCCTCTGACTTTATGTCCTCTAACTCTTCCCATGACCTTCCCATGAGCCACAAAGACCTGTTCGTTTCTCAATACGGAGGCCATGTCCACTCTCACGTGTCAGCCTTAGCACATGATGACTTTTCCACTTAGAATTTCCCTTTCCTTTACCCTCTTTCTTGTTCTGGACTACCTGCCATCTTTTGGGCCTTAATTTAAATAACTCTTTTTATCTTAATCTAGTGTGCCCATCAAAATTCTGAGTTAGATCTCCCCCTTATGTGTTACCACATTACTTGAATTCTACCATTTTAGCACATATTAGCCCTCCGAAATATTTGTAAAGCTATAATGATAAGAGTGATGATAATAATAACAGCAGTAATAGTAATATCAACTGACATTTATTGAATACTTGTACCATATGAGGTACTATACTATATTCTCAGAATATAATTGTGAGCAAAATAGATATGGCCTTTGTTTTAATAGAGATAAAGGACAACAAAAACAAGTCAACACATGCATAAAAGTATATTGAGTTCAAAATATATTAGGGTGAATCAGATGAAATTACTGACATTTGACCAATAAAAATGTCAATTTCACATGGTTGGCCTAATATTCGTAAATTTCGATAACTGCTAAGTCACAATAGAACACATGAAAAGCACAGGAGGGATGGACTGACTTATTTCGTGGTGGATGATCAAAGAAAATCTCTTAAGGAATTAATATATGAGCTGAGCATAATGAAGTAGACCCAGCTGCATTAAGGTTGGGGGATAAAAAATTTTCTAGACATACAAAGTGCTCATTGTACTGTTCGATAATTACCTGTTTTAATTATTTCCACTAAATTGTAAGCATTGCAATGCCAGAGGTTGAGACTGTTTGATTCCTTTTTGTGAAATAGGAGATATGCAATTACAAGCTTATTTAATGAATAAAGGAATGCAGGAAAAAAGGAATGAATGGATCTGGACTCTTAGCACATCTCCAATATTGCATCTTATTCCTCTTTTCTTTCTCAAGCTATATCATCTTGTGGTTCTAAGAGGCTGTTTTCCTGGAATCAAAATATTCATTCCTGCTTTACTACTTTTTCCCACTGAAGCTCTTTTTGCCTGGAAAGCTCTCATTTACCTGGCTAATTTTTACTCACCCTTCAATATTCATATTATGTGTCCCTTCCTGTAGGAAGAGTTCTCAAACTGCTTTACTTTCACCAAATCCATCACAAAACTTCACAAAACCCGAGACTTCTCTGTGTTCTAACATCTCCAACTTCCCATTATCATGGCAAGTACCACATTTAAAAAACAATGAATCAACATACACATTTCTCTTCCCTATAAGATTGTCAAATACTCTGGAGCAGGTCCTGAGTTTTTTTTTTTTTTTCCATTATTTTTACACATAGTAAGTGCTCAAAAAGGATCGTTGATTGTTGCACAGAGAATACCATATTAACATTATGTAGAGAACTGAATATATACTCAATAATGCATTTATTTTCAATAAAAGCTGACAAATTTTTTGTATATAGAAATGAACCTAGGGAAAACCTCCTCAGATAGTATGGTTTTTGAAATTGGTTTTTGAAATATGACCAGGCCCGATGGCTCATGCCTGCAATCCCAGCACTTTGGGAGGCCAAGGCAGGCGGATTGCTTGAGCTCAGGAGTTCAAGACCAGTCTGGCCAACATGGCAAAACCCTATCTCTATTTAAAAGAAAAATGTCAGGCTAAATTCAAATAAGTCATAGTATTTCAGTATTTCAGATGTCATTTTATTTCATCTATCTGCCTTAACTCTAGAAATACATATATTTTGAATATAATAATCTTGAATGAACAGTTATGAGTTAGTGGGTAAAGAAGATGGCTAATGTAAATAATTCAGAAATACCAACTTTATTATCTTGAACATGACTAGCCAGCATTTTCATTGGAGAAAGTTTCAGACTAAATTGATACTGGGGATTTTTGTGTGCCCATCCAAGAAAGTGAGAACCCAAAGCAAAGCTACAGTTCACATCCAGGCAGGTGATGGCATATAAACATATAAATATCACTAAGAGAGTACATAGGAGCCAGTTAATTTTCATACCATTATTACTGCATCTTGCTCCAAGGAGAACATTTGAAGGCCTTGGTCTGGTTTTTGGGTCATGCCCTTGTGTTTGTTAAGATTACAAGACCCTGAGCTAACCCTGGGTTAGTGCCAGTTACTTTGGACTATACGCACAATAAACTTGGTGTTTACGGATGAGGTTAATCTCATTCTGCTATTGAAGTGATGGCAAGGATGAACACTGCTATCATATTTTCTTGGTCTTTTGTGTATTGTTCCTGAATGTATTCCCCATCAGGATTGACGCTGATTTCTTTAGATTCCGTCAGGCACTATTTTTCCTTTTTAAAGTTTGTTTGTATTTTGCTTTTAAGTTAGCTATCATGGCCTTCACTAATCTGCCCTTTTACATGATTCTTTTTTAGATAATTATGGTGATAATAGCCACTTATTTTTGAGGACTTAACTGCATGCCAAGTTCTCTATAAGATATGTGTAAGATATTATTAAATTTGAAAGGCAGGCTTGCTTGCTAGTTAGGAACACAAGCTCTAGAGTCAAACTGCTTGGGTCAGCATCCTAGATCCATCACTTACAAACTTTGTGGACTCTGTGCCTCAGTTTCCAAATGCTGTAGAGGCACTGGGATTAACAAGATGCATAAGACATGATCATTGACCTTACGACTAGGAGTGCCCGGTCTGGTACAGGGATTGGCAAACTATGGGCCCGTGGGCCAAGTCCCTCCCATCACCTGTTTTTGTAAATAAGTTTTTATTGGTATACAGCCATATACATTCATTACATATTGTTGGTGTTTGTTTTCAAGCAACAGGGACGGAGTTGAGTAGTTTACAGACAACTGTATGGCCTGAAAGGCCCAAAACATTTATTATCTGACCCTTTATAGAAAATGCCAACCCCTGCTCCAGTGCAATGGCTTCAGGTAGTTAAAATCCAAGGCATACTGGTGAAGAGCATGGTCTTTCATGTCAGATTTGGGTTCAAATGCCAGCTCACTAACTTACTGACCTGTGTGATCTTGAACTAGTTAGTCCCTGTACTTCAGTGTCCTCATCTGCAAAATGAAGCTGATGATAATACCTATCACATTGGGCAGTGTAAGTATGTGGGGATTAAATGAGGTAGTCCTGTAAAGAGGTTAGTACAATGCCAGACACATAGTAAGTGCTCATTTATTTTATGTTTTTTTGTTTTCTTTTGTTTTGATGGTGATGGTGCTAAGCCCCTTACTGGAACCCCACTGGCTTTGCTGGAGCAGAAAGGTGTATATGGGGTATAATAGAGGATAAGGATGGAAAAGAAGTGGTCGTGGAGGCCTCAGTGTGGGACAGATAACAGAAGCCACTGACAGACTAAGAGGTTCCATTTAAACATATGGAGAATAGGGAGATATTGAAGGCTGATAAATAGGGGAAGGGGAAATATAGCATGATGAAAAATGTTACTGAGGAAAGATCATATGTGTTCTCCTCTTTTTCTTTTTTCTCTATAGCACTTATAACACAATCTGATTTATTATTTGTGTATTTTTATTATCGATCTCCTACTGCTAGAATGTCAGTTCCATGGGGTTAGGACACTTTGTTTTGATCACTAATGGATCCCAAGCACATAGGATGCATGCAAGCTGCTCAACGTCTATTAAATGTTTTTGGCCAGAAATGTGCATGATAGACTACATGCAGGAAAACCACTTTGGAGATCACTGCACTCACCAAGATGTGTAAGGGTGTGTGTGCTGGTTTAGGGTGAAGGCAATGCTTATAGGAAGATAAGGAAAATAATGTTGCTTTGGTTTGTTTCAAAACAATTTTCAGGACTTGGTGACTAGTGAACAAGAGAAGTCAAGGAAAAGATTGTCAAAGTAAAGTGTTTTTCTTTCTGAAAAATTATACGCAGAAGTATTACACTTGGTTGGATCCTTAGACCAATTAACAGGCGTAATTTGGCAGTGAGGAAATGCGTTCATGAGAAATATTTTTGTGGCAAACAACTCCTACTGTTTTTGATAAAATGAACCACTTGGTGTCTCGTCCTACCAACATTTAGAGGTGAACTGTTTCTAACCTCTTATTTCCATGATAAGTGCTGGGATTTATGTTACAACCTGGACAATTTTAATATTTCCGTATAATTTCACCTGTGTATTGCAGTCTTGATGCCTTGCCTTGTTTGAACATGACTTTCTCTTTTTTGAAGTCTAAACACCTCAATATTTATAAATATACATTAAATTGCTAATATAGAAAACTGCTAAAGGTGGGATTTAACTGCTTAAAATTTGCTGATGGAAATGTTCGTTTTGAAAGAGTTATTTCAGATCCTAGGGCAAATGAATGTGCTGTCTCGAATGGCCAATTTCTCCATCAGTAATTGCTTTATGTCTTCTGTAACTCTAGTTCAATGGTAGATCAACAAGCCTGTCTGCTTCTTGTTACAAACGTGAAATAGACTATCCCTTAAGCTCATATTTAGTGACCCCTTTTTATCTTATTTCCCTGAGGAAAACAGTTGCATTCAATTCAGCACACTACAGGTTCCTGAATGAATACATTCCTGTCATTTTGAAAATACCGTGGTCATTTTAAAGCATCTCTCTGTTCGCTTTACCTTGCTACAGGACAAAGAACAAAAGTGATTTCGGTGTAAAATGTAACACATTGTTTTCAGAACCTCAATTGAGAACCGAGGGGAAATTAGGGAAAAACAAGACAAAGAGGCAGAATGGTCAGAAGGCCTATAGTAAGAAGAAAAAAACACCACAGGACACATTATTGAAGAAAATGGAAGGTGTTTGTTGGTCTTTAGACAAATTTTCAACTAGTAGCACCATGTACTCACTAAACCTAGATTTACCCTGATTCTGAGGAATTAGTCCATTGAAGTTCTCTTCACCAATCTGGTACCTATTAGGCTCCTCCAACCTTTCACCTTTGCAGCAACAAAGGTGATGTAGCTGGTGGCCCTCATTTTAAGTGAGTTAATGCAGGAACAAAAGCCAAATACCTCATGTTCTCACTTTTAAGTGGGAGCTAAACTTTGGGTACACATAGATATAAAGATGCCAACAATAGAAACTGGTGACTACTAGAAATGGGAGGATGGCAGAGGAGCAAGGGTTAAAAAAACTAACTACTGGGTACTATGCTCAGTACCTGGGTAACAGGATCAGTTGTCCCACAAACTTCAGCATCATGCAATATACTCAGAAAACAAACCTGCACATGTACCTTTGTAATCTAAAATAAACATTGAAAATTTGAAAAAAAAGAAATCCTTGCATTTGCATGTATATTGGTGCACAAATATATTTATTATAGCATTATTATAATGATGGAAAGTTTGAAATAATTGTCATCATTTACTGAGCACTTACTATGAGCCAGACACTGTGCTAAGAATTAATTCATTTGCTCCTTCTCATGGTCTTTAATGCTTTTCATCAACTATTTCCTGCTGTCCATCTTTCAGAAACAGATACATTGCATTTCCTGGTTTCCGTCTGGTAAGATGGGATCACGTGACTGGTTCTTGACAATGAGTTGGGAGTCAAACTGATGTGTGCTACTTATAGCCTGGATTATTTATGTGCCATTTTGAGTCCTTTTCAGGATTCCATCTCCTTTCCTTCTGCATCACAGATGGAAAAATTAAAGATGGTGGTTTCTCCATTCACTGGAAACCCTGAGTTACTAAGAGGAACATAGATCCACTCTTGATCTGTGATGGGCACGAAGTATGAGCAAGACAGATTGTCGTTTTAATCCTTTAAACTGGGGATGATTTATCACTGAAGAATAATCCAATCTATCCTGATTTTCAATCCTCATGAAATTCCTATGAAAGAGATACTATTTTAATCATACTTTTACAAATGAGGAAGTTGAGGCATAGTGAGTTTAAGTATTTTTCTAAAATTACAGTTAGGAGGCAGTAGAGCCATAATTTACACCTAGGTAGTTTGGCTCCAGATACAACATTCTTATCTGCTACATATGCTACCACTCACACATCTATGTCTATAAATAGGGCGATTTATTTTTTTAATTAGGTTATATCTAGACTATGGAATGCTGTGCATCTATTAAAAATAATGAGGTACCCTATAGGTATTAATATTAAAAAGCTCTCCAGAGCATATCTTTTAGTTAGAAAAAGTAGCAGAAGTATATAGGTAAAAAGCCATTTACGTAAAAAAAAAAAAATACTATGCAATGATCCATTTGAGTTAAAAAGTGATATACAGTTGGCCCTTTGTGTCTGCAGGTTCTACATCTGCAAATTCAACCAACCACAGATCAAAAGTGTAGTTAGGCCTATGATGGTTACATTTGTGGTGAACGTGTACATACTTGTTTTTTCTTGTCATTATTCCCTAGACATTAAAGTAAACAACTATTTATGTAGTATTTTCGTTGTATTAGGTATTGTAAGTAATCTAGAGATGAATTAAAGTATACAGGAGGGTGTACATAGATTATACTATGCCATTTTCTATTAAGACCTTGAGCATACATAGAATTTGGTATCTGAGGAGGGTCCTGGAATCCATCTGTATATACTAAGGGATAACTGTATATTAACATATACATATGTACATATGAAAACATGTATGTGTTTATTGTGTATAAATGCATACATACACATATACATATGTATGTATTGTGTAATACATATGCCGGTATGTATGTAATAAAATGATTAAACATACCCAAACCATGTGAAATAATGTCATCCATCTCTTCTTCCCTTGCCAAGAGACCACATACATATTCCAGATGAAGTAAATACCAAATAGTGGAAGACCATCTGACCTACATCAGATTAGTGTGAATGAGAGAAAATAAATTCTTATGGTGTTAAACCTGTAGAATTTCAGTGATTGTTGTAGGAACTCACATTGATTATCCTATCCAACACAGAACTTCCATTAAAAAATTCTCCTGGTGATTGAGATGATATAAGTTAAAAACAAGATTTACCTGGTTGGATATACTAGCTTAACCCTATTCATATATAGTTGTTGTTCTATATTTTAGAGTATGTATCATAGTTCTCAAATATGGCTTTCATCAATTTCTTCCCTACCTATATGTGTGCACCACTTTTCACACCTAAAGTTCAACTCTATTTTCCCTTGTATTAAATCTGAGCTACCCTCTAACTTACTTTGACTAACAGAGTACAGCAGAAATAATGATGTGCCTGTTACAGGCCTAACATTTAACCAAAGGGGTAGCTTTTGTTCTTGGAGGCTGGTCACCATGTGATGGTTGCTAAACCTGGGTATGAAACCCAAGTTAACTACATGGAGAGATGCTTGACCAATCCCCAGCTGTTCTAATAATTCTAGATGAGGCATCTATCATGAGTTAGAAAGCCATCTATCTTAATCCATTAGTGCTGCTATGACAAAATACCTGGGACTTGGTAACTTACAAAAATTATAAATTTATTTCTAGTAGTTCTGAAGGCTGAGAAGTCCAAGATCAAGGCAGTGGCAGGACTGATATCTGGTGAGGGCTGTTCTCTGTTTCCAAGATGGTGCTTTGTTGCTGCATCCTCTAGTGGAGAGAAATGATGTGTTCTCACATGGCAGAAACTGAAAGGGCAAAAGGACCAAACACTGCATGAAGCACCTTCTAAAAGAGCCTCAATTCCATGAGAGAGGTGGACCTTATGGCCTAATCACCTTTTAAAGGTCACACCTCTCAATACTGTTGCCTTGGGGATTAAGTTCCAACATTAAGTTTGGAGGGAACACCGTCATTTCAACCATAGCACCATCTTTGACATTCCAGACCCAGGAGACAACATTGAAGCAAATGAATTGTCCAGCTAATTCTGCCCAGATTGAAGAATTCTTATAAAGAATAAATTGTGACTAGCCAGAAGGTTTGGAGTGATTTGTTAATCAGAAGTTGATAACCAAAACCTTGTGTAAATTTCAACTGTCAAACACGTGAAAGATAAAGCTATAATAAATTGTTCTTAATTGATACATCATAATTGTACATACTTACAGGGTACAGTGTGATGTTTTGATACATGTGTACATTGTGTAAAGATGCAATCATGGTAATTAGCATACCCACCACCTCAAACACTTTCATTTCTTTGTGATATCATTTGAAATTCTACCTTTTGCTATTTTTAAGTACACGATACATTATTGTTGATTATCGTCACTCTAGTATGCAAGAGAACACCAGAACTTATTCCTCCTACCTAACTGTAACTTTGTCCTCATTGAGAAACCTCTCCTGGTTTCTGCCCTCCAACCCTCCCCATTCCCTGATAACCAACATTCTACTCTCCACTTCTACGATTCAACTTTCTTAGATCCCACATATGCGTGAAATCATGCAATATTTGTCCTTCTGTGTGTGGTTTATTTCACTTAACATAATGTCTTCCGGGTTCATCCATGTTGCCACAAACAATAACATTTCATTTTTTTCTGGCCGAATAGTACTTCATTGTGTGTGTGTGTGTGTGTATGTGTGTGTGTGTGTGTATCACATTTTCTTCATTTATGTGTTGATGGACACATAGATTTCATGTCTTGTCTATTGTGAATAATGCTGCAATAAACATGCGAGTATGGCTATCTCTTTGATACACTGATTTAATTTCTTGTGTGTGTGTGTGTCTGTGTGTGTATCCAGTAGTGGTACTGTTAGATCATATGATAGTTCTATTTTTAATTTACTGAGGAACATTCATACTGTTGTCTATAATGGCTGCACTAATTA
The DNA here is from genome assembly GCF_009828535.3 of Hylobates moloch. Classification (NCBI taxonomy): domain Eukaryota; kingdom Metazoa; phylum Chordata; class Mammalia; order Primates; family Hylobatidae; genus Hylobates; species Hylobates moloch. The sequence continues at coordinate 129,664,496 of NW_026652282.1, forward strand.
ACATTCCCACAACCAGTGTATAAGTGTTGCCCTTGGTCTCTATCTTTACCAGCATTTGTTATTTTTTGACTTTCTTCTAATAGCCATTCTGACTGAGGTGAAGTGATTTCTCACTATGGCTGTGATTTGCATTTCCCTGATGATTGGTAATGTTGAGCATTTTGTCATATACCCATTAGCCATTTGTATGTCTTCTTTTGAGAAATGTCTATTAGGATCATTTGCCTGTCTTTAAATTGGATTATTATTATTTGCTAGTTATTTGAGTTACTTATGTATTCTGGATATTAACCCTTGTCAGATACATAGTGTGCAAATATTTTCTCCCATTCTGTAACCTGTGTCTTCACTCAGTTGATTGTTTTGCTTGCTGTGTAGAAGTTTTTCCGTTTGATACAATCCTATATGTCTGTTCTTCTTTTTGTTACCTATGCTTTTGAGGTCTTATCCAAAAAATCCTGAAAAAAGAAATCAAGAAAACAATCCCATTACAATAGCTACAAAAACATTAAAATACCTAAGAATAAATTATATAAGGAGGCGAAAGATCTCTGGAATGAAAACTGTAAAACATTGATGAAAGAAATTGAAGAGAACACAAATAAAGGAAAAGAAATCCCATGTTTGTGCATTGGAAGAATTAATATTGTTAAAATGTTCATACTATTCAAAGCAATCTACAGATTTAATGCACTCTCTATCAAGGCATCAGTTACATTTTTCAGAGAAACAGAAAAAAATCCTAAACTTCATATACAACCATGAAAGATCCTGAAAAGCCAAAGCAATCCAGAGTAAATCAGAAAAAAACAAACAAACAAAAAACTAGAAACATCAGACTACCTGCCTACCTTGACTACCTGACTTCAGAATGTACTGTGGAGCAATAGCAACCAAAACAGCATGGTACTGGCATAAAAATAGACACATACACCAATGCAACACAATAGAGACCCAAATACATATCCATGCATTTACAGTCAACTAATTTTCGACAAAGGTGCCAAGGACAAACACTCAGGAAAATAAAATCTCTTCAGTAAATGGGGCTGGGAAAACTGAATGTCCACATGCAGAAGAATGGAACTAAATCCCTATCTCTGCTAATATATCAAAATCAACTCAAACTACATTAAAGACTTAATTTTAAGACTCAAAACTATGAAACTACCAAGAGAAAACATAGGAGAAACACTTCATGACATTGGTTTGAGCAAGTTATTGTGCCTTTAAAATCTAGAATCCCCACAGTTTCTTTTTTATAGTTTCTTTTCCTCTGTTGTGGGTCCTAATTGTTAACTCATTATTAGCACATTACCCTCTAGATATTTCAACGTGTTTTTCTTCAGTTCTTAAACATAGTCATGATGGCTGTTTCAAAGTTATTGCTAAATTAAGTATCTAGGTACAGTTAATTAATGTTGACTGTTTTTTCTCCCGAATGAGTTACACTTTCCTTTTTGTTTGCATGTTTAGCAATTTTTGGTTGAAAACGGGTTATTTTACATAATATAGTGAAGCTTTTCTGGTTTCTGTTGTATATTTTTCAATTTTTTAAACAATTTGTTTTTAAATTTTTGTTTTAGTAACTTGACTATTGCGGAGTCTCTTTCCCGCATCTGTGCAACTCCTGATGTCTCAGGTAACTTTCTTTTTTCTTTTTTAAAGGTATGTAATACATTTTTTAGTCTTACTTCCTAGGGATTGCTCCTGTAGACATCTGCATAGTTAGCCTCTGAATTGGAAACAGTTTGTGGTCATATACCTTGAGGCGATTAGGCCTCCACCCTTTTGCGGATTGAGATGTGTCATTTCAGGAACATTCAAAGTTGCATCCAGTTCTCATCTCTTTTTGCTTTTATTTTTTTATAATTGTGTGTATTTAAAGTACAGGACATAATGTTTTCATATACATATACATAATAAAATGGTTGCTACAGTTAACCAGTTAAATTGATCATCTTATATAGTTACCATTTTTTTTGTGGTGAGAGCACTTAAAATATACACTTTTAGAAAACTTCCAGTATACAGTACAATATTATTAACTATAGTCTTCATGTTGTACTTTAGATCTCTAGATTTTTTGATGGACACTTCTGCGTCTCTTCAGTACACATGTGGGCTGGCAGTCATCCAGGGTTGTGTGAGTTGGTCTCAGCCCTCCTATGGCCCTCTAATTTTCAGGAGTACCCCCTTAATTTTTGTCTTGTCTCCTATTCACCCTGAATCATTTCAACATGCCTGGGCTAACAAGGCCTTTGGGCATTTCCTCTCTGCTCTGAAATGAGTCTGTCACTCTTAAGCCAGCAAAGCCTTCAGTTTTCTGCATACATCCTCCACTGCAATTAGAGTTCAGGACCACTGGCTGTAAAGGTGCTGTTTTTGGTGTCAGTCTCAAATCACTAAAGCTATTCAGCTCTGACAGCTGAGTGGAGGGTGTTTGGATGGAAGCAACCCAAGAAAAGAAGCTTATAGATTCACAAGAGTTTCTTGGTGCCATTCCCACCCAATGTTGTTAGAGTTTTTAAAACTAAGTGATTAATTACTCTCAATGTGTCTTTGTCTTTTATTTTTTGTGCCCTCAAATAGTGCGAAGGGTTTTTTTCTTAAGTTTTATACTTGTTTTCTGCAAGGGAGCATCATTTTACCTCCTCACATTGCTATTGCCATAAGTCCTATTTCCTGTGATTGATTTTTAATTTTAAATTTACTTTATTTTATAAATATAAAGGTTGTGTATTTTTTATTAAGTGAGCTTCAGCAGTATTATATTTATCTTTCATAGACTTTGTTTCATCTGGGTTGTCAAAATTATTGACATGAAGTTGTTTTTAATGTCCTCATCTTTTTTATTTTATTTATTTTATTTTTATTTATTTATTTATTTTTTTGAGATGGAATCTCGCTCTTGTTGCCCAGGCTGGAGTGCAATGGCACGACCTCGGCTCACTGCAACCTCCGCCTCCAGGGTTCAAGCGATTCTCCTGCCTCAGACTCTCAAGTAGCTGGGATTACAGGCATGCGCCACCATGCCCGGCTAATTTTGTATTTTTAGTAGAAACGGGGTTTCTCCATGTTGGCCAGGCTGGTCTCAAACTCCTGACCCCAGGTGATCCACCCACCTCAGCCTCTCAAAGTGCTGGGATTACAGGTGTGAGCCACCGTACCCAGCCTCATCTTTTTTTTTTTAGGTAACCATAGTTATTCATTTTGAACAGCCTCATTGAGGTATAATTGACATAAAATATACACTACATGTTTAAATGCACATTATATCCATCCCCATCAAGGGTTTTCTTGTGCGCCTTCATAATCCCTCCCTGCTGTTGCCCCTCGGTCATACCATTTGCAGACAACGACTAATGGGCTTTTCATGAATATGGATTAATTTGAATTTTCTAGAATTGTACGCAAATTAAATCACATATACCCTTTTATCTCTGGCTTCTTTTAGAGAACATAGTTATCTTCAGATGTATCCATGTTAGTAGCCATATCCATGGTTAATTTCTCTTATATTTTGAGTAGTATTGTATGGATACAGAACAGCGTGATTATACAATCACTTGTTGATGTACATTTGGGTTGTTTTTATATATTTTTTTTACCATTACAAATAAGGCTGCTATGAATATTTTACTGTGGTTTTAACTTTCATGTCCTTAATGACTAATGATGCTGAACATCTTTTGATATGCTTATTTCCCATCCTTGTATCTTCTCTACTGACATACCGATTCAAATCTTTTGCTCATTTTTTTCATAGGGCTGTTGGTTTCCTTACTGATAAGTTTTGGGGATTCTTTATATATTTGAAATGTAAGTTCTTTATTAGATATATGTTTTGTAAATATTTTCCTCTCAGCCTATTGTTTATCTTTGAATTCACTTAACAGTATATTTTGAAGTACATAAGTTTTTAGTTTTGAAAACATTCAACTGACAAATTTTAAACTGAATTTTCTTTTTGATGTCATAACTAAAAAATATTTGCCTAAGCCAAGGTCATACTTATTTTCTCCTAGATATTCTATAGTTTTAAGTTTTTCATTTAGGTCTATAATTCATTTTGAGTTAAATTTTATGTAGGATGTATAATATAAATCTTAGTTATTTCTTTTGATTTTATGTATATCTAATTATTTGAGCACCGTTTGCTTAATAAACTATCTTTTCTCTGTTGAATTGTCTTTGTGCCTCTGTTGAAAATCATTTGGTCATCTATGTGTGGGTCTATTTTTGAATTTTCTCTTCTGGTCCATTGTAATCTTAGTCTACCTATATACCAGTAACATACTGTGTTGATTACGGTAGCTTAAGAATAAGCTTTGAAATAAATGTCTTCTTTTGAGAAGTGTCTGTTCATATCTTTTGCCCACTTGTTGATGGGGTTCATTGTTTTTTCTCTTGTAAATTTGTTTGAGTTCTTTGTAGATTCTGGATATTAGCCCTTTGTCAGATGAGTAGATTGCAAACATTTTCTCCCATTCTGTAGGTTGCCTGTTCACTCTGATGGTAGTTTCTTTTGCTGTGCAGAAGCTCTTTAGTTTAATTAGATCCCATTTGTCAATTTTGGCTTTTGTTGCCATTGCTTTTGGTGTTTTAGACATGAAGTCCTTGCCCACTCCTATGACCTGAATGGTATTGCCTAGGTTTTCTTCTAGGGTTTTTCTGGTTTTAGGTCTAACATTTAAGTCTTTAATCCGTCTTGAATTAATTTATGCAGCCAACAGACACATGAAAAAATGCTCATCATCACTGGCCATTAGAGAAATGCAAATCAAAACCACAATGAGATACCATCTCACACCAGTTAGAATGGCGTTCATTAAAAAGTCAGGAAACAACAGGTGCTGGAGAGGATGTGGAGAAACAGGAACACTTTTACACTGTTGGTGGGACTGTAAACTAGTTCAACCATTGTGGAAGTCAGTGTGGCGATTCCTCAGGGATCTAGAACTAGAAATACCATTTGACCCAGCCATCCCATTACTGGGTATATACCCAAAGGATTATAAATCATGCTGCTATAAAGACACATGCACACGTATGTTTATTGCAGCACTATTCACAATAGCAAAGACTTGGAACCAACCCAAATGTCCATCAAGGATAGACTGAATTAAGAAAATGTGGCACATATACACCATGGAATACTATGCAGCCATAAAAAGTGATGAGTTCATGTCCTTTGTAGGGACATGGATGAAGCTGGAAACCATCATTCTCAGTAAACTATCGCAAGGACAAAAAAACACCGCATGTTCTCACTCGTAGGTGGGAATTGAACAATGAGAAACTTGGACACAGGAAGGGGAACATCACACTCCGGGGACTGTTGTGGGGTGGGGGGAGGCGGGAGGGATAGCATTAGGAGATATACCTAATGTTAAATGACGAGTTAATGGGTGCAGCACATCAACATGGCACATGGATACATATGTAACAAACCTGCACGTTGTTCACATGTACCCTAGAACTTAAAGTATAATAAAAATATATTAAAAAAAGAATAAGCTTTGAAATAAAGTAGGGTAAGTCGTAAAACCTTATTCTTTTTCAGAATTATTTTGGTTATTTGAGTTCCTTTGCATTTCCATACACATTTTAGATATGTTTGTCAATTTTCACGAAACAAATCCCTGCTGGAATTTTGATTGAGTTTACATCGAATCTTAGATCAATATGAGGGAAACTGACAGCTAAACATTATTGAGTTTTCTGACACATAAACATGTATGTCTCCATTTATTTAGATATTTAGTTTCTCTGAACAAATTTTACTTTTCAGTGTATAGATATTGTACACATTTCATTAAATTTAAGTAATTGATTGTTTTATTATATCATAAATTGCATTCAAACATTTCAGTTTTGATTGTTGCCCATATATGAAAATACAATTTTTCTGGTATATTGATTTGTATCTTACAGCCTTGTTAACCTCAAGTTTTAGTTCTAGTAGTGTTTCTGTAGATTCCATCAGTTTCTACACGGATAATCATGTTGACTGTGAATAAAGACTACTACACTTCTTCCTTTCTAATCATAATTTCCTTTACTTGTTTTTCTTGTGTTAACGTACTGAGTAGCACCGTCAGTTCAGAGTTGAATAGTGATAGTGAAAACTATCCTTGTCATATCCTGGATATACAGGAAGTCATTCAGTCCTTGGCTAAGTAGTATAATAGCTGTGGGTTTTTTAGAGATATGCTTTATCAGGTTAGGAACTTCCCTTCTATTATTATTTTGCTGAGATTTTTCTTTCACTGAAAAAGATGTTGAATTTTTTTCAAATGTGTCTGTGTCTACTAAGATGTTTATGTGGTTATTCTTGGGTTTGTTAATATAAACCCCCCTTGGTCATGATATATTCTGCTTTTATATAATGGAATTCTATTTGCTAACATCTTGCTTAAATTTTTATGTAAGTTCAAGTACATTTGTCTGTATCTTTTTTCTTGTAATATATTTGCTTTTGGTATCAAGATAGTGTAGGTCTTATAATTAGTTTGGAACTATTTTTTTCTTTTCAGTTTTCTTCAAGAGTTTACGTAGAATTGGTATGGTTTCTTACTTAAATGTTTGTTAAAATTCATCACTGTGCTATCTATGCCAGGAGTTTTCATTGCAAGAATTATTTTTACTAAAATAATTTAATAGATATGGAACTATTCAGATTATCTATTTATTCTTAGGTAATTTTTGTTTATTTGTCTCTTTCAGATAACTTGATAATTTTACTTATGTCATCAGATTTCTTGTCATTAATTTGTTCATAATATTCCTTTTTGTATTTCTTAATATCTGTGGAATCTGTAGTTATATCTACTCTCTCATTTGTGATAAATGGTAATTTTTTTTCCAAATCAATCTGGCTAAGGTATGTTAACTTTATTGATTTTTTTTAAAAAGCTAGTTTTTTTATTTCAATGTTTATCAGATTTTCTGTTTTTCTCTTATATTTATTTCCACTGCTGTCTTTATTATTTCCTTTTTTTGCTTATTTTATTTTAAATTTACTCTTCTTTTTCTATTTTCTCAGATGAAAGTTGAAGTCCTCAATGTGAAACCTTTCTTATTTTGTTTTTTTTTTTTAATTAATTTGAAGGAAGCAATAAGTGTAACTTGCCATAGAGGTATTATTAATAATGCATATATACATATAATGCTTATAAATATAATTTTAGATTTTATATATATGATGCTTATATCTAATTATATATATATAATTTCAACTTTTATTTTAGATTCAGGGGGTACATCTGCAAATTTGTTATGTGGGAATATTGTGTGATGCCGAGGTTTGGGATACAAATGATCCTGTCACCCAGATAGTGAGCATAGGACCCAACAGGCAGTTTTTCAGCCCTTACCCCTCTCCCTGTCTCCCCTCTTTAGTAATCCCCAAGGTTTATTTTTCTCATCTTTATGTTCATATGTACTCAGAGTTTAGCTCCTATTTGTAAGTGAGAACATGCAGTATTTGGTTTTCTGTTCCTGCATTAATTCACTTAGAATAATGGCTTCCAGGTAAATCAATGTTCCTACAAAAACCATAATTTTGTTCTTTTATATGGCTATGTAGTATTCCATCATGTATATGTACCACATTTTCTTTATTCAGTCCTCTGTTGATGGGCATCTAGGTTGACTCCATATCTTCGCTATTGTGAATAGTGCTGCAATAAACATATGAGCGCATGTGTCTTTTTGGTAGAACAATATATTTTCCTTTGGGTATATATTCAATAATGGGATTGTTGGATTGAATGGTACTTCTGTTTTTAGTACTTTGAGAAATCTCCAAACTGCTTTCCATAGTGGCTGAATTTATTTACATTCCCCCCGACAGTTGTAAGCATTCCTTTTTTTTCATGCAGCTTTGCCAGCATTTATTTATTGACTTATTTAATTTTACTTTCCAACAATAGCCATTTTGACTGGTGTGAGATGATATCTCTCTGTGGTTTTGATTTGCATTTGTCTGACGATTAGTTATAGGGATCATTTTCTCATGTATTTGTTTGCCAGTTATATTTCTTCCTTTCAGAAATGTCTATTCATGTCCTTTGCCCATTTCTTAATGGGGTTATTTGTTTTTTTGCCTGCTGAGTTGTTTAATTTCCTTACAGATTCTGGATATTAAATCTTTGTCAGATGTATAGCTTGCAAATATTTTCTTGCATTCTGTAGGTTCTGTTTACTTTGTTGATGGTTTCTGTTGCTGTACAGAAGCACTTTTGTTTAAGTACCACATATCAATTTATGTTATATTGAAATTGCTTTTGAGGACTTAGCCATAAATTCTTTGCCAAGGCTGATGCTGATAAGGGTATTTCCTTGAGTTTCTTCTAGTATTTTTTAGTTTGAGGTCTTACGTTTAAATATTTAATCCATCTTGAGTTAATTTTCGTATATAGCAAAATGCAGGGGTCCAGTTTCATTATTCTGCATATGGCTTCCCAGTTATCCAAGCACCATTTTTTCTTTTATATTAATGTACATTTAGAACTATGAATTTACCCAACATATTGCTTTAACAACGTCCCACAAATTTTGATTGACTGTGTTTTTATTTTGATTAACTTTAAAATAACTTTTGATTTTTCCTGTTACTTCTTTGTCCTGCAGATTATTTAAATGTTTATTTTCAGAATGTTTGGAAGATTTCCCAAAAATCTTTACATTATTGATATCTAATTTTTTGCATTGGATCAAAAAATATACTATATATGACTTGAGTCTGTTTTAATCTCTTAAGGCTTGGTTTATGACCCAGAAGGTGATGTATGTTGATGGATATCTTTTGTGCACTTGAGAAGATTGTAAATTCTGCTTTTGGGTTAACTGTTCTATAAATATCAGTTAGACCAGTTGGATGATTGTGCTGCTCAAATTTTCTATATTCTTATTTTTCTTTCTGTTTACTTTCTGTGTAATTTGATCGTTTTCTAATTTCTCAGTGTGAAAGATTAAATAACTGATTTTAAAACTTTCCTTTTTTGGTAAAGATTTACTGCTCTACATTTTTGTCTAAGCACTGCCTTAGCAGACTACAACAAATTTTGGGTTATTTTGTTCTCATTTTCATTAGTTCAATGTAACTTGTAGTTTTTCTTGTGATTTGTTATTTGGGCTATGGGTTATTTTGTGGTATATTGTTTAATTTTAAAATACTTGCTTATTTTCTAGGTTTCATTTTTTTCTAATTTAATTTCATTTTGGACAGAAACATTAATGCTACACGTCATTTCTTTCCATTTTTTTAACCTCATTAATCACCACATGAATTAATGAGGTCGATAATCATTCCAATCTTCTGTATCATTACTGATATTCTGTTCGTTTATTCTCTCAACTCTTAAAAGAAGGGTCTTGCAGTTTTCAACTATAATTGTGGTTTGTTCTTTCTTCCCAGTTCTCAAAGTTTTTGCTTCTATTTATTCCAAAGATCTTTTAATCAGTGCATATACATTTTGGGTTATTATAGCATCTTTTTAAATTTAATCTTTTATCTTTATTAAATTAGTCTCTTTAGATTTGGAACCAACCCAAATGCCCATCAATGATAGACTGGATAAAGAAAATGTGGCACATATACACCATGGAATATTGTGCAGCCATAAAAAAGAATGAGTTCATGTCCTTTGCAGGGGCATGGATGAAGCTGGAAGCCATCATTCTCAGCAAACTAACACGGGAAGAGAAAACCAAACACCACATGTTCTCACTCACGAGTGGGAGCTGAACAATGAAAACACGTGGACACAGGGAAGGAAATGTCGCATACTGGGGCCTGTCATCCGGTGTGGGGCAAGGGGAGGGAGAGCATTAGGACAAATATCTGATGCATGTGGGACTTAAAACCTAGATGACAGGTTGATTGGTGCAGCAAACCACTATGGCACATATATACTAATGTGACAAACCTGCATGTTCTGCACATGTATTCCAGAACTTAAAGTAAAATTTAAAAAAAAAAAAAAAAAAGTCTTTTTAGTCATTGGTAATGTACCTTGCTGAAATCCACTTTGATAGCATTATAGTTTTTTCAGCTTTTCTTAGAATAGTGTTTGCATATATAATTTTTTCTTCATTTTACTTTTACTCTATTATCTTTTCATTTAAAATAAGCTTTTTCATCAGCATGTAATTGAGTCTTGCTTTTAAATATTATAATCTTTGCCTTTTATTTATAGTGTTATGCCATTTAAATTTAATGTGACTATTGCTGGGTATGGTGGCTCACGCATGTAATCCCAGCACTTTGGCAGGCTGAGGCGAACGGATCACCAGAGGTCAGGAGTTCGAGACCAGCCTGGCCACATGGTGGAACACCGTCCCTACCAAAAATACAAAAATTAGCCGGGTGTGGTGGCGGGTGCATGTAATCCCAGCTACTCAGGAGGCAGAGGCAAGAGAATTGCTTGACCCAGGCAGGTGGAGTTTGGGGTGAGCTGAGATCGCGCCATTGCACTCTAGCCTGGGCAGCAAAGTGAGACTCTCAAAAATAAATAAATTAATTAATGTGACTACCAATATAATTTCTATTTGTTTTCTATGTGTCCCGCCTACTTTGTTTCCTCCCCTTTTTACTTTTCTCTGCTTTGTTTTATGTTGAATATTGGTATTAGTCAATATTCTCTTCTTTATTGGCTAGTAAGCTATACCTCTTTTTAAAGTGTGTACTTGAGAATTTGCAATGTATCACTTTAATTTATGAAATTCTATCTTCAAATAATATTCTACTTCTCAAATAGTACATAAAAACTTATATACTTTATTTCCCTTCTCTTAGCCTTTGTGCGACTGTTATCATGCATTTTATTTTCCCATGTGTTATAATTCCACAATATATTATAACTAAATTAATAAAACACCATGTTAATGACTGATATCAATTTTGCGGAAAAGAGATAGTAAGAGGATATTTTGCAAAGATCACCCTTCCTTAATTATTAAGGTTCAAAAGAGAAAATGTCTGATGTTTTGACAGTCAGGAAAGATCTAATTTCTCCCAAAGGAAAATCTAATTCTTGTTGAAAAGGAAATCTTCAAGAATGAAGTTTTACAAGAAAATCTTTCTTAACTGGTAAAGCATGAAAGACCATTCAGTTGTTAGGAGCATAATATGATTTATCAACGGATCAACATCTCATATTTAAAAAGAAAAGAATAAAAAATGAAACTATATATCACCGGAGGAAATGAAATACACTTTGCCTATTCATACAATAGGAATAGTCTTGAGGGATGGTAAGCAAAGAAGACAGGGCTCATTGTAAGATTAGCCCATTTCTCCTCATGTGTTTTTATGTCTTGGCTCATTTTCTTTCTTTCTTTTGTTTTGTTTTGTTTTGAGACGGATTCTCACTCTGTCGCCCAGGCTGGAGTGCAGTGGCGCCATCTCAGCTCACTGCAACCTTGGCCTCCCAGGTTCAAGCAATTCTCCTGCCTCAGCTATAGTCACGGGCCACCATGGCTGGCTAATTTTGGTATTTTTAGTAGAGACAAGTTTCACTATGTTGGCCAGGCTCGTCTCCAACTCCTGACCTCAAGTTATCCACCCACCTCGGCCTCCCAAAGTGCTGGGATTACAGGCGTGAGTCACTGGGCCCGGCTGCTTTTCTTTCTGAAAAAATAAACAAAATTATTCCCTATGGTTAAAAAAAGTATAGTGCAAGATTCCATGTTATTATGTCATAAACAGAAAATGCTAGGATAATACTTTCAGTAACGTAAAACAAATTATATCACAGTGGAGGTTAGGACAAAGCATCCAATATGTGTATTGATTTGATTACCAGGCTATTGTTCAGTTGTTAGCAAAATGATATTATAACTGCAGCTTTAAGTAAATTCATTTGCAACAGAGTTACTTTGCCTCTTCTTGCATCAATAGTTTTAATTAAACTTGTTGTTATTAAGGGTAATTAAAGCCAATATATTTTCACTTTAACTTACAAATACAAGTTTAAAATGAAGGTAAATGAGGGAAGATACAGAGAAACAGAATGTATGTTTTCTTTATGAAATACTACAGCCAATTTAGTGTCCTAAATTTCTCCAGCAGGCAATAAAATCCCACACTTAGCTTTGCCCCAAAGCAAAAATTTCATCATTAATCAGAAATTATTGCATCACTTATGGTTCTCAGGTGTGTAATACCAATACTATTGTTTGCATTTCTGAAGTTGTTTCAAAATAAAATAATACGTTTTCTCTGTCAAGTAAGACCTCATTAAAAAATAATGAAATTATTTTTATTGAGGAGAAACGTGTATTTAGACCATGTTTCAGAAACAGTGGTAATGCATTTAGGATGAGGAGAAAACATACTATTACAGTAATGATCTTCTAGATCATTTAATTAGTTATTTATAATTATTTATTTCGCGAGAACTCATTTTGGTATATTGAGTGAGGCAGGGTCATAATTTTATTTTTCAATTTTATTTAATCAATTTTCCAAGAACCATTTTGTTGAATAAATATCTCCCTATGCATATGGAATGCTTAGTGTATTATACCGTGTTTGCATTTATCTTAGTGTGATCCTATGTTTTATATTCTATTGACTTATTTTTTTTCAGTATCAAACTGTTCAGTTGAGTTTTGAGTTCTATAATTGAGTTTCATTCAGTGTTTTTGTTTGTTACAACCACTTTTTAAAATTTTCATATTCATATTTATTTTCAACTTGTATTTGAGCTTTTAGTTTGTCAAATTAATTAAAAGAGGTGATTTAAAATCTATATTTATCTTACTACTAAAAAGTTGTATGTTTTCTCATATTTTATTGTGCGCTTAGAATTTAATGATTGTGAATAGCCTATATTCATGCTGTAATATTTTTTCTGTTGGTCTTTCCTTATGTCCTTTTTTCTTTGTCTTTTTATGGGTAGTTAATTTAATTGAGGTATAACTTACTGTATTAGGGTTCTCCAGATGGACAGAACCAGTATGATACATTTATATACAAAAGGGAGTTTATTAGGGAGAATTGGCAAGCAGGATTACAAGGCGAAGTACCAGGATAGGCCTCCTGCAAGCTGGGGAAGAGAGAAGCTGGTAGAAGTCCAAGTCCAAAAGCCTCAAAACCAGGGTAGCTGAGAGACTGCAGCCTTCAGTCTGTGGTTGAAGGCCCCAAGAGCCTCCAGCAAGCCACTGGTACAAGTCCCAGAGTCCAAAGGCCAAAGATGTCCAAGGGCAGGAGAAGCAGAAGCATCCAGCATGGGAAAAAGAAGGAAGAAGACCCAGCAAGCAAGGTTATCCTGCTGCCTTCTTCCTGCTTTGTTCTAGGCAGCTGGCAGCCGGTTGCATGGTGCTCACCCACATGAAGGGTGGGTCTTCCTCTACCAGTCCACTGACTCAAATGTCGATCTCCTCTGGCAAGACCCTCACAGACACACCTAGAAATAGTACTTTACCAGCCATCTAACATCATTCAATCCAATCAAGTTAATACCTAATATTAATCATCACACTTATCTTCACTAAAAGTTGGCCTTTTTGTGAACAGTACTATTTGTTTTGACAAATGCATGCAATCTTGTAACTACTACATAAACCAAGATATAGAACCATTGTGTCACCCTCCAAATTTCCTTTTGTACCCACTTTATAGTTTAATTTCTCCCCACCCCCATCTCAACTGCTGGTAATCACTGATCTGTTCTCTATATTTTTGTCTTTTTGAGTTGTTCTAGTATGAAATGTTACAGTGGTCTTTTGAATAGGGCTTCCTTATCTCAGCATAATGCATTTGAAATTTATTCATGTTATATGTATCTCTAAATCTTCAGCAGTATTTGTTGTCATCTGTCTTTAGGTTACAGCAACCCAGGTAGGATAACATCTGGTCTTGATTTGCATTTCCCTAATGTAATAATGTTGAGTATCTTTTTCATAAGCTTGTTGGCCATTTGTATATCTTTCCTTAGAGAAATGTCTATTTAAAGCCTTTGCCTATTTTTAAAATTGTTTTTATTGGCCCAGCTTAGCATCATAAATATTTATTTGTTTCTTCTAAGAGTTTTTCTAGATTTTGCTCTTTAATTTAGGTGGATGATCCATATTGAGTTAATTTCTGTGTAAGGTGTATGTTTTGAGTCCAAATTCATCATTTTGCATATAGATAGCCAATTCTTCCAGCACCAGTTTTTTGAAAAGACTACCCTTTTTCCATTTAATTGCTTTGGCACCTTTGCATTACCATATAAATTTTAGAATCAGCTTTGTTATAAATTTCAGCAAAAAAAAATGCAGTTGAAATTTTTAATAGAGATATCATTAAATATGTAGATCAATTTGGGGAGTATTATAGTAACAATATTAAGCCATTTTTCTTCAGTGCGAAAAATTTGCTGTTTAGCATTTCTTATAGGTCAGCTTTGATGGAATAAATTTTCTTTATTTTTTGTTAAAATGTATTCATTGTACTTTTTTTCTTGAAGGATATTTTTGAGCTGTCTTCTTTCAGCAGTTTAAAGATGTTTTTCACTCTCATGTGGCCTCCAGGGTTTCTGATTCAAAGTGAACTATTAACTGGATCACTTGTTCTGCTCTAAGTAATGTGTCGTTTTTCTCTTGCTGCTTTCAGAATTTTCGCCTTTTCTTTGAATTTTAACAGTTTCAACATGATGTGACTCAGCATGGTTTTCTTGAGAATTTATTTTGCTTGGTGTCCATTGAATATCTTGTAGTAAATAATTTTCTGCCTTTCATCATTATATTTTGCAAGTTTTTAGCCACTATTTCTTCATTTTTTTTCTGATTTATTCTGTTTCTCCTCTCTTCCAGGGATTCCAATTACAAGTATGTTAGGCTGTTTTGTATTATCCAACAGATCCTTCATAATCTGTTCTATTTGTGTGTGTGTGTGTGTGTGTGTGTTTCTCTGTATATCCTGTACATTGGATAATTTCTATATATTTATTTCCATGTTCTCTTATTGTTTTTCATATCCACTTTACTGTTAAATTCATCTAGTGACTTTTATATTTAAAATATGATATTTTCCAGTTCAAGAATTTGCATTTTTTATTGTTTCCATTTATCTCCTGAGATTTTTTATAATTTCGTTTATTTTGAATAGACTTTGATTTACTTCATTTAGGTTCGTTAAAATGACCACTTTTAAAATGTTATGTGCTATTTCTAAAATCTGTTTCATCTCAGGGTCAGACTTGATTGATTTTCCTCCTTTTGAGATTTTCCACTGGTTCCACTGGTTATTTTGAAAGAATCATGGATATTATAAATACTAATTTGTGAATATTCTGAATTCTGTTATTAACCTGATGAGTTTCTCTATTTGTTTTTATGCTGGTAATTATCTTGACTGAACTTGCACTGTAAACTTTGTTTATTGGACATCTCTGTCTCAGTTCAGATCATTATCTTTTGATTTTGTCTTTGTTTCAGTTCTGCACATGTGTTTTTCGGAGGTCACACAGAGATGTTGGTATACAAAATTTTGAGATATTTTCCTTTTGGTATTCTGTGGTGTTGTTGTATTTTTTTCAGCAGCCATGATTTCCTTAGATTCAGTTCTGTGTTTTTGTTGGCCAAAAAGATTCTGTTCCTCTCGTGATGACTTCAGCCATATACACAGGGAAGAAAGATTTCTGTTTTTTTTTTTTTTTTTCCAACTTCTGGAATTATCTGTCACTTAACATTTGGCAGAATTTCTATCTAGCTCCACCTGAGTCCTTTTCACATTCCTCCATGCTTATTGACTTGTTCAGGTGTCTCATTGTTGAAGTCATATTGGCAATATTGTCTTTATATATAATTGTCTATGTTCCCAAGATTTTCAGTTTCAGTTTTCATAAAATTTTACACAAATACATCCTGATGAACAAACACCTATTTTATATCTTTGCCTATATCCTCCTCCATTCCAATTTCGTTTATCTATGTACCCTATAATTTTCTTGAATAGACTGGCTAGAGCAGTGGTTGTAAATCAATGGTGTGAGAAACAAAATTACTATTTAATTCATAACTTCAATGATTCTTTTTCAAAACACATATCTGTATGAGCAAGTTGTTAGTACTTAATACAAATTGCCCATTTATAACTTCCTGGTGCAGGATGTTTTGATATCTAAATAATTATGGGTTAGACATCTAATAAATATACAATTTTTAGTGCCTGAAAAATAGCAAATATCCAATAGATAATATTAGGTCCATGACCACAATAATGCTACCTCAGTTAAAATTTCCAAGAGCCCTAAGGTAAATTTTAACCCTATTTTATAGAAATAAGTTTCAAATCTCAGAAATGTTAGGGAATGTTATGGAATTATTTAGTAGGCTGCAGTCCTGGATTTTGAAACTAGGTTGTTTTAACCATTATTCCGTCCTGTTGGTGTGGTACGGTTGGTTTCATTATGCCTCATTATGACGACTCCCCTCTGCCTTGTTATATGTGCTAGGTTCTATCATGGGAAACCAAGAAAGTGACAAATTGTCAGGCTTTGGATCTTATAGGCCACAGAGGAGGTAAACACATTCACGAATTTCTAAAACACAAGTGAGAATACAGTAAGACCTGTGAGAGTCCCAGAAAAAGTGGTATGGATTTCAGAGAAACAACAAAGTACTCCTGGTAGCCAGAATCAAGGAAGGCCTCATATAGGAGGAATATTTCAGTCGGGGCCTAAAGGTTACTTTGAATTTAGATATTGAAAGACGGGATACAGTTATAATTTCATGCAAATAAACAACATGAACAATGGCAGAAAAGGAGCTTGTGTCCAGAACAGTGAGTTTTGTTCCTCTATTTTGTCAGATGCAGAAGCTGAAATAAGGGAGAAGGCTTGGAAGAGATATATAAATAAAATGCTAAAATACGTTATGTAACAGATGAATGAGTTCTGGTTTCATTTAGTAGCAAAGGTGGAGACATTTGTAGGTTTTGATCAGAAAAGTGACATGATGTGATTTTATCATTTTTTATATTGTGTTGGTGTAATGTTTTGTATTGATTTATAAGAGCTGCTTGATTGCAAATGTGTTAATATTATTTGTATTACAAATATTTCCACAAATATTCCTATGTCCATTTGACCTTATTTGCTTTTTAGCTTTCAGTCATTTTTAAAAATAATAATTCTTAGATGATTTCTACTTTAATATTGTATTACATAAAAACCAATACTGGCATACCTCAGGAATGTTGAGGATTTGGTTCCAGAGCGCTGCAGTATGAGTGAATATCACAATAAAGACAAACTTCTGTGATTCCCAGTGCATATAAAAGTCATGTTCACATTATACTGTAGTCTAATAAGTGTGCAAATGGATAATGTGTAAGAAAAGTGCATACCTTAATTTAAAAATACTCTATTGCTAAAAAAAATATGCTAATGATCATTTGAGCCCTCAACAAGTTCTAGTATTTTTGCTGGTGGAAGGTCTTTCCTTACTGTTGATGGCTGCTGACTAGTCACTGTGGTGGTTGCTGAAGGTTGGGGTGGCTGTGGAAATTTCTTGAACTATGATAACAGTGAAGATTGCCACATCAATTGACCCTTTTTTAAACAAAAGATTTCTGTTGATGTTGATACTTTGACCTCCTCCCATGTATCATGAATGTTCCTGATGTCATCTAAAATAGTGAATTTTTTTGAAAAGCGTTTTAATTGTTTTTGGAAAGATCCATCAAAGAAATCATCGTCGATGGCAGCTATAGCCTTACAAAATATATTTCTTAAATAAGACAAATTGAAAGTTGAAATTACTCTTTGATCTATGGGCTGCAGAATGAATGTTGTTAGGAGGCATAAAAAAAAAATCATCTCCATCAGAGTTCTTGGGTGTATTGTCAGTGGGCAGTAATATTTTAAAATAAATCCTTTTTTAATTCTGAAATTGAAAAAAATGTATGTAAAAGTCAGTAAAACAAAGAAAAATGGTGTTTGAAAATACCAACAAAATTGACCAAACTTTAGCCAGACTAAGAATAGAGAAGACCAAAATAAATAAAATCAAAGATGAAAAAGGAGACATTAGAACTGACATTATAGAAAGTCAAAAAATCATTAGAGATTACTATGAGTAACTATATGCCAATGCATTGAAAACCTAGAAGAAATTGATAAATTCCTAGACATATAAAACCTGCCAAGATTGAACCAAGAAGAAATTCAAAACCTGAATACACCAATAACAAGTAGTGAGATTGAAGCTGTAATAAAAATGTCTTTGAGCAAAGAAAAGCCTGCGACCGAATGACTTCACTGCTGAATTCTACCAAACATTTAAAGAGAATACCAATCCTACTCAAACTATTGTGAAAAATGGAGGAGGGAATACTTCCAAACTCATTCTATGAAGCTAGTAATATTCAGATAGCAAACCAGACAAAGACACATTAAAAAAAAAAAAAAAACCTACAGGCCAATATCCCTGATAAATATTTATGTAAAAATTCTCAACAAAACACTAGCAAACCAAATTCAACAATACATTAAAAACATCATTCATCATGATCAAGTGGGATTTATCCCAGGAATGCAAAGATGGTCAACATATACAAACCGATCAATGTGATACATCTTAACAGAATAAAGTACAAAAGTCAAATGATCATTTCAATTGAGCTGAAAAAATGATTTGATAAAGTTTAACATCTCTTCATGATAAAACATCCTCAAAAAAATAAGGTGTAGAAGGAACGTACCTCAAAATAGTAAAAGCTGTATATGACAGACCCACAGCTAGTATCATACTGAATTTAGAAACACTGAAAGTCTTTCCTCTAAGATCTGGAACATAACAAGAATGCCTACTTTTAATCACTGTTATTCAACATTGTATTGGAAGTCCTAGCTAGAGCAATCAGAAAAGGGAAAGAATTAATGACGTCTATGCTGGAAAGGGAAAAGCCAAACTATCGTTGTTTGCACATAATACGATCTTATATTAGGAAAAACCTAAAGACTCCACCAAAAAACTATTAGAAGTGCTAAACAAATTCAGTAAAGTTGCAGGATATAAATTTAACATGCTAAGATGACTAGCGTTTCTCTATGCCAACAGCAAACGTTCTGAAAAAGAAATCAATTAAGTAATGACATTTACAAAAGCTATAAATAAAGATAGGAATAAACTTAACCAAAAAAGTAAAAAGCGTCTACAATGAAAACTATAAAACATTGACATGTACAAAATTGAAGAGAGGATACAACAAAATAGAACGTTATTCTATGCTTGAATTTGAAGATTCAATATTGTTAAAAATGTCCATACTACCTAAAGCAGTCTACAAATTCAATACAATTTCTATCAATCAAAATAACAATATTACTCATAGCAATAGAAAAAATAATCCTAAAATTTATATGGAACCACAAAAGACCCAAAATAGACAAAGCCACCCCAAGCAAAAAGAAAAAAACTAGGCTTATGCCTATACTCCCAGCAATTTGGGAGGCCGAGGCCGGCTGGATCACCTGAGGTCGGGTGTTCGAGACTAGGCTGGCCAACATGGTGAAACCCCATCTCTCCTAAAAATAATTAGCTGGGCATGGTGGCACATGCCTGTAATCCCAGCTACTTGGGAGGCTGAGGCAAGAGAATGGCTTGAACCTGGAAGGTGGAGGTTGCAGTGAGCCGAGATTCCGCCACTGCACTGCAGCCTGGGCAACAGAGTGAGACTCTGTCTGAAAAAATAAAAAGAATGAAACTGGAGGAGTCACATTATCTGACTTCATATTACACTGCAGAGCTACAATAACCAAACAGCATGGTACTGGCATAAAAACAGACCCATAGCCCAGTGGAACAGAAAAGAGAACCTAGAACCATATTCACACATCTACAGTAAACTCATTCTCAACAAAGATGCCAAGAACCTACATTGGGGAAAAGACACTCTCTTCAATAAATAGTGCTGGGAAAACTGGATATCCATATTCAGTAGAATGAAGCTATACCTTTTTGGGGTAAGTCCATAGAGTAAAATGAAAGCAAGTTTACTTGAGAAGTAAAGGAACAAAAGAATGGCTACTCTGTAGACAGAGCAGCAGCATGGGCTTCTTGACTGAGTATACTTATAATTATTTCTTGGTCATATATTAAAGGGTGGATTATTCATGAGTTTTCTGGGAAAGGGGCAGGCAATTCCCAGAAGTGAGGGTTCCTCCCCCTTTTAGACCATACAGAATAACTTCCTGGTGTTGCTGTGGCGTTTGTAAACTCTCGTGGTGCTGATGGGAGTGTGTTTTAGCATGCTAATGCATTATAATTAGCATGTAATGTGCAGTGAGGACGACCAGAGGTCACTTTCATTACTATCTTGGATTTGGTGGGTTTTGGCTGGCTTCTTTACTACATCCTGTTTTATCAGCCGGGTCTTTATGACCTGTATCTTGTAATGTAGTCCTGTGGACCTCCTATCTCATCCTGTGACTACGAATGCCTAACCTCCTGGGAATGTGGTCCAGGTCTTCGTCTTAATTTACCCAGCCCCTTTCAAGATGTAGTCACTATGCTTTGAATGTCTCTGACACTGTGGGTGTCAAAAGAAAATCTTTAGACAAATTAAACAGAATTGAATTGCACAAAGAATGATTAGTGAATCAGGCAGCCCTTAGACCAGAGTAGATTCAGAGAGACTCCAGAGCTGCCATGTGGCCAGAGAGGATTTAAGGAGAGAAAAAGAAAAGTACAGAAAATGGAAGCTAAGTACAGAAACAGCTGGATTGGTTACAGTGTGGTGTTTGCCTTATTTGAACATGGTGTGAACAGTTGGCCACCTTTGATTGGCTGAAACTCAGTGATTAGCACAACAGTAGGTTACAGTCTATTTATATACCTAGTTAGGTTATAGTTTAGTGTGTACAGAGAAACCTTTAGGCTGAACTTAAAACATGGAAAAAGGCAGCTCTATGCTAAACTTAATTAGATGAGGATCACATCTCAGAGCTGTTCCGCTGGAGCAGGGGTACTTATATTTCTATACCATGCTGTCATTAGCCTAGGGATATATGTGAGGAATGTAAATTCCCAGGTACCTCTTGATCTTCTTGGGTGTGGTCAGGGATCCCAGCAGCCTGAGGGGATTCTTCCAACAAAGTGTGCACCAACAATAGTGCTGGCTTTTGGAAGTTAAAACATACCAGGAGCCTGTGTGCATGAGAATGGCAAAGGGATCCAAAGGAATGTGGACAGAAGACTGACAGAGTCTAGTGTAGGACTCCAAATACCAGGTTTATTTCCTGAATTAATTTTTAGCTTGAGATGAGATGATACGTGAAGTTGTTACTGGTGGAACATATCCTGGTTACTGGGGGCAAATCCATACGAGTCTGCAGCAACCTCAATTCTTCCTCAATTGTTGCCTCCTTATACCCCTCAAGTGAGGGGCATAAGGCAGAAAAAGACTGAAGCAAGTTGCAGAGCAGAAGTGGAAGTTTATTTAAAAAGGTTTTAGAACAGGAAAGAACGCTTAAAAGAGACCGAAGTAGGCAGGTGAAGGTCAAGTGTGGTGTTTAACCTTGACCCTAGGACTTCATGGGCTGGCCCCTCTCCCATGATTCTTTCCTTAGGATGGGCTGACTGCATGTGCAGTGCCCCTGTAACCCTTGGGAAGTGAGCACGTGCAGTGTGTTTAGGAAGTTGTATGCATGCACGTTGGAATCTTTGTTCTGTTTTCTGGTAGTTTGTCCCTGGAAGGTCATATGCGGCCGTTTTGTCTCTCAATCCACATGCCCAGGAATTTGCATCTCCCTGGCATCTGCATTCAGTTAACATTTTAGTGCAACAGGTGTGGACCATCAGGAAATGGCCTCTCCCTCACGCTGGCTGACAACTGATCACTTTTAGAGAGGCAATGTGATAATTGCGGAACCGTCATCACACAACATTCCTTGTGAGTGGGGGAAGAGCCCTCTCCTGCTGTGCTCATGGCTGTGTAACTATCTCTAACAAAGTGATTATCTGTGAATCAAAATATTTTATGACCTTAACAAATATTTATTGAATACCTTCCATGTCAAGCATAGCTTCATGCAGGTGATAAAACACCACCAAGACAAAAATCTCTGATAAGATACAGTCACATGATAACAACTTTAAAAGAAGCAGTTAGGATGAATGCCAATGATTAGCTTGCACTACTACCCAATATATTTGGTCTTCAAACCTTTCCATTTTTTTTTTGTTTTATTTGTTTGTATGTTTTGGAAATTGTAGCACTTTCCTTGGTGAGAAGTTTTGAGGTTATTCCTGGCTGACCTCCTTTTCTCAAGAGTGATTAACCCTAGGTAATAGAAAAGCATGCAGCAGTCTCCCCAGCTTCTACCCTAGCTTGTGGTAGCTCCCAGCTGTGAGTCAGCCTTAACTCCCATCACTGTTCTTGGTAGTGGAGCTCATGAGGACCAGTGCACAGCTGTCTTTTTCTCTCAGCAGTAATTCTCACCTACTTAAGGATGTCACTCCTGCTGTTACATCCTTTTTCTTCTCATGCATCAATGTAACATTTGTACTGGATCATTTCCATCATGCCCACATGAGGGCTTTTGAATTTATTATTCCTTCTGCTTGTTATACTCTTCCCCTGTTTTATATATATATATATGTGTGTGTGTGTATGTGTGTGTGTGTGTATATGTGTGTGTATATATATGTGTGTGTATATATGTGTATATATATGAGTGTGTATATATGTGTATATATATGTGTGTGTGTATATATATATATACACATAATTTCTATAACTTTTGGGTACAGGTGATTTTTGGTTACATGGATGAGTTCTTTAGTGGTAAATTGTGAGATTTGAGTGCACCCATCACCCAAGCAGTGTACACTGTACCCAACATGTCATCTTTTGTCTCTCACTCCTCTCCTAACCTTCCCCACTGAGTCTCCAAAGTCCATCATATTACTCTCTAGGTCTTTCTGTCCTCATAGCCTAGCTCCCACTTATGAGATCATACAGTATTTGGCTTTCCATTCCTGAGATACTTCCTTTAGCATAATGGCCTCCAGTCTTCTCCTGTTTTTTGCACTATAGCATAGTGGTGTTACTAGAAAGGGGTCCCGATCCAGACCCCAGGAGAGGGTTCTTAGATCTCACGCAAGAAAGAATTTGAGGTGAATCTATAGAGTAAAGTGAAAGCAAGTTTATTAAGAAAGCAAAGGAATGAAAGAATGTCTACTTCATTGGCAGCAGCATGGGCTGCTCAACTGCTTATACTTATTGTTACTTCTTGATTATATGCTAAACAAGGGGTGGATTATTCATGAGTTTTTTGGCAAAGGGGTGGGCAATTCCCAGAACTGAGAGTTCCTCCCCCTTTTAGACCATATAGAATAACTTCCTGATGTTGCCATGGCATTTGTAAACTGTCATGGCACTGGTGGGAGTGTCTTTTAGCATGCTAATGCATTATAATTAGCACATAATGAGCAGTGAGGACAAGCAGAGGTCACTCTCATTGCTGTCTTGGTTTTGGTGGGTTTTGGCTGGCCACGTGTTTGTGACTTGTATCCTGTGCAGACCTCCTATTTCATTCGGTGACTAAGAATGCCTTACCTTCCTGGGAATGCAGCCCAGTAGGTCTCAGCCTTATTTTACCCACCCCCTATTCAAAATGAAGTCATTCTGGTTCAAATGCCTCTGACAGTGGTGGAGAACACCAGGTTTTGAAATAAAAATACCTGCATTTGAATCCTGTCTCTGCCTCCTAACTTTGTCAGGTCACTTAATTTCTTGGTGCCTCAATTTCCTCATACGTAATATGTGGACAATGATAACACTTTGTAGGGATGTTATAAGATTAAATAAGTTAAAGCATGTGAAGTGCTTAAAAATATGCCTAACACTAGTAGGTACTCAAAAGTTAGGTATAACTTATATATACTCAAAAGTTAGGTATAATTAACTCAGATATCATAACCCTGGTACTTTCCTTAAATAACCATCCAATCATTGTAAATCACATTATCCTGCATATTTCAATCAAAGTATTATGTATCATAATCTGTAATTGACTTGCTTGTCAATCTCTTCACCATCACATACCCTCCAAAAACATATACAAAAAAATGACCTTCAAGAGCTCCAATACTTTGTCTAGTTTAACCAGTGCTGTATCCATCAGATCTAGAATAGCACCTGGCACATAGCAGGTGTTAAATAAACATTTGCTCAGCCAGTAAATGTTAAATAAATCACTGATATTTTTTTAAAGATAGCTGGGCCAGGCATGGTGGCTCATGCCTGTAATCCCAACACTTTGGGAGGCCAAGTTGGGTGGATCACCTGAGGGTCAGGAGTTCGAGACTAGCCTGACCAATATGGTGAATCCCCATCGCTACTAAAAAATAAAGAAATTAACCAGGTGTGGTGGTGTGTACCTGTAACCGGAGCTACTCAGAAGGCTGAGACAGGAGAATTGCTTGAACTCAGGAGGCGGGGAGGTTGCAGTGAGCCAAGACTGCGCCACTGCACTCTAGGCTGGGCGACAGAGAAAAAAAAAAAAAAAAAAAAAAAAAAAACTGAGTCCTCTAGTGGTGGCAACAATGATGCACAGCCCTTTCTTTAAACAAACTTTACTGCATATATTTAAGGTATGTATACAACATGATAATACAAGATATATATATATATATATATATATAGTAAAATGGTTCCTGTGGTGGAACAAATGAACATATCCATCATCTCATATAGTTATCCATTTTTCCCACAATGATAGCAGCTAAATTCAAGGTGTAAACATCTTAAATACAATACACTGTTATTAACTATAATCCTCATGTTGTGCATTAGATCTTTGGACTTGCTCATACATATTTGCTACTTTGTACCCTTTGACCTACATCTCCCTATTTCCTCTCCTTACTCCTGACTCTGATAATCACTGTTTTATTTTTTATCTCTATATTTGACCTTTTTAATTTTGCATATAAGTGAGTTAATTTTCTTTCTCTGTCTGGCTTATTCTATTTAGCATAATGTCTTTTAGGTCTATCCGTGTTGTGGCAAATGGCAGGATTTCCTCCTTTTTTAAGGCTGAATAATATTCCATTGTGTGTATGTATGTATATATGTGTGTGTATGTATATACATATATCTGTGTCTATAGAGACAACACCATTTCTTTATTCATCCATTGATGGACACCTATATTGTTTTCTATATTTTGGCTATTGTGGATAATGCTGCAATGAACATAGAAGGATACATAACCCTTCTGAAATATAGCTTCTTCAATAAACTTGTCAGTTAATTTATCTGGGTTGTTTGCGTTTACCTACTTTCCAAAAGAATTTGGCCTTACAGAGAAAAACTCAGATAAATTTAAAACAATGGAAAAATAAAGAATCAAAACGAACACAAATCACATATAACTGAAGGTTACGTTTAGCTGTTAATGCACAAAACTGATGGTGACAGGAAAGGGCACCATATAGGTGTTTTGTAAATGTTACACCATGTTATTGCCACAATAAACTTCTTAAATGGATTATTATCCCTGCTTTACAGTGAGGATATTGACAGCTAGACAAAAAGAAGTATTTTTAGAACCACAAGTGATTAAAATGAACCATGCCAATTGGTTATAAAAGGTGGATTTTCTTTGCTTTCTGTAAGAGACATTGGAGAGATGAATACTTATATAGAAGGCAGTGAACAGCACATTACATACTGGCCATTGATGAAAAAAATTAGGGTGAAACAGTTATAAATAATGAAAATTTTCCTAAAAGGAAGTAAAATACAATAATCAAGATACAGAGCTCTTGATTACATGATTTCGCATAAGAATAGAGATTGCTGAATCTCAACTCATGGAAGATTAGCTTATTTCTTAGATTGATTTCCTCAAATATCAATCATCTCAGCTTTTTTCTCTTATACAAAAGTAATACAACTTACTGTAAAGCATTTGGATATATAGAGAATTTTTTAAAGAAAAAACACATCACGCATATTCCTGCTTCCTATAAATGATGACTCTTAACATTTTGTTTCTTGCCAGACTTTTAAAAATTGCATTTTTCTTTATGTGTATGTTTGCATGTTTATACACGTTAAAAGATGGCAATCAGGATCTCTATTTATAGCAGAGCGGGAAACTAGATACCCTGAGCTATCCTCTTGTGTAAAACAACTAAAAATGCTTGATAAACTATTTAAAAAGAAAAATTTTAAATTACATCACTGAACTCATTAGAAAATTAAGGGACATGTTTAGAAGATAGAAAGGAAGTGAAACTGGGAATCCGGAAAGATAAATGAACACTAAAACTGATTTTTGCCTGAGGGCATGTTTCAAACTCTGATTTTGAGCTTCTCTTTGATAGCTACTTGAGACGGGTGGGATGACCAATACATCCCAGTTTGCCTGGGGTAACCCTCCTTTATTTATATTGTTACTGCATAATTATTATTAATAGTACTCTTTTCCATTCAAAAGTATCCTTATTTGGCCAGTCATTTATATCATCACCTTAGGCATGAACAGCTTGATTTCACTGAGACAAAAGCCTAAAGAACTACCTCAGTGCAAGTCAAACTAGAAGTAAAGAGGGCAAAAAAGGTATCCTCAAAATGTGTTTATGAACACTAGGGAAACAGACAGACATCTCTAAACACACAGCATTCAGAGGCCATTTTGGATAAGACTGAACAGCTGTACACTGTCTGATAATCTCTCAGTGCATCATCTCACAGAGTAGATGTTTAAGGCGTTGAAAATAGTTGTTTTTCTTAAAAAAAAATTAGGTCTAGTATTAGCACTTTAAGAATACAATGATGTGTATACGTATGTAACAAACCTGCACGTTCTGCACATGTATCCCAGAACTTAAAGTACAACAAAAAAGAGCACAATGATGTACAATAAGACTGTCCTTAAAATTGATTTGATGTTGAAAACGTTAATGCTGCATGGAATATATGTATATGTTATATATAGGTATATATGTTATGTATAATCTATGTAGTTATATATATAATTATATATAGGTATATAAAACACCTAAATCTTCAAAATTGCTAGCTAGCTATTTAATCTTTACTATGCAATATAAATAAACATAATATATTGCACAAGCCCCCTCTATTCTGATGTTCAGAACCACCACGAGAAGGTCAGCTCTCTCCACTTCTGTTTCCTGGGCTTTCCCCAGGAAAGGCTTTGTAGGTTAGTGGAAATCATAAAATACATATCACTGACAGCAACAAATGAAAAGTAGAGTGCCTGCTCATGCTGTTTTTTTCTTGTTTCTTCTTATTCTGCCATGTGTGAAAGAATCTAATAGAATCATAGAAATTTAGCTTTAGAAGGAACTTTCCTTTATATAATTTTCTTGAGATTTTTTTTAAAGAGGCATAATACTTGATATACCTTTGATATAGTGCTTTATTTTTTAAAATTTCAGAGGGTGAAAGAGGAACTGGGAAGATTTCAAGCCAACTATAGAGCTACCAGCAATTTCTGTGGAAGCAATAATTTCATTTCCATAATTAGTTAAAGCTAACACCAGTAACTCTAACTTTAAAGAACCAGATTATCATGATTAAAAGTCTAACACTTATGTCCAGATCAGAGTAACAAAATATTAAATAAGTAAATATAATTAGGAAAAAAAAGATTATTTAAAATTATAGCATCTACTTTTTGAGAATGCCAATTATTTTAAGCCATTTTAAAACATTATTAAAACATTGCATTGTAATTTAACAATTATAATTTAGGTGTGTGCGACTAGATAGTAAACTTGCATGTAAATTTGCTTTCCTAAGAATAAATAAAAAATAGATATTTTATCCTAATTATCTTGTATCCTGATTTTTAAAGTTTCACATATTTTAAAGATTTTACTATTTCGTTGTCCTTCAAAATTATTATTTCTAATGGCTATATTATATCCCACATTTAACTTGTCTCCTACTTTTAGAGTATTTAATTTTTCAGTTTTCTAATTTAAAATTTTGTGATTAATATTGAAATGAATAACCCTACGTATAAATCTTCAAATATACCTGATGATTTCTTTAAGCTGTCTTAGGGATGCAATGTAGAATTTGGGGCTGTATTTGACAGGATTTGTATAGGGAAAATGTAGATGAGAGAGAGTGAGGAAAGATTACAAAATGGCCAGCTACCTAGTCACAGGAATCCAAAGAATGAAAGAGTGAGAGAGTGAGACACATACAGAAAGAGAGAACGAACCAACCAAAAATTATGGAAATATATGGGGGTAGGCTTATATAACAGTTTTCCTGCCTGAAGGTAAATTTAGCCTGATAAATGACCTGTAGTACAATCATATTTCCTGCTCTTATGGGGAAGAGGGAGAAAGGAATAGTAATGGAACAGAGATTTCCCTACTATAGCACCGAGAGACTCGAAAGGACTATCTTGCTACCTGTTTCCAGATTGCTCTTCAAAGAGTTTCTACTAATTTATAGAACCATATGGTAGTACGTTAGAGTACCTAACTCACTCCAGCACAACTAGTTTCAAGTATTTTAATTTAAAAAAGTGACAATTAGATAAAAATGTGTGCTGTTTTTTAATTTGCAGTTTTCATTACCACTGAAGGTGAAATTTATTTTCATATATTTATGGTCATCTATTTTTAAGCTTTCTATTTTGAATTATAGATTCACAGGAAGTTGCAAAGAAACGTACAAGGAGGTCCTGTGCTCCCTTCTTCACCCAGCTTTCCCCAATGTTAACACGGTACATAATTATAGTACAGTATCAACACTAGGAAATTAACATTGGTAGAATTCACAGACCTAATTCAGATTTCACCAGTTTTACATGTACTCATGTACATTTATGTATGTCTCTGTGTATGTAGTTTTATCTGTTTCATCACTTGTTTAGCTTCATGTAACTTTCAGCACAATCAAGGTACAGGACTTGCACTACGCATTGATAGCCGTTCGCATTCATCTCCCCCCATCTCTCACCTCTAGCAACCACTAATCTGATCACCATTTTTATACTTTTGTCAAGCTTAGAAAATTATACATATGGAATAATATAGTTTTTAATCTTTTAATATTGCCTTTTTTCAGTCAGCATAAACCCTTTTAAATTCATCTAAGTTTTTGAATGCATCAGTAGTTTTGGCTATTGGAAATTAAGCTGCTATGAATATTCTTACATATCTTTTCATATGGGCATGACTTGATTTTTCTGGGGTAAATGCCTAAGAGTGTAATTGCTGGATCATATGGTTAGCTCATGTTTAGTTTTGTGAGAAGGTGTCAAACTGTTTCCAGAGTGACGATAACATTTTGCATTATCATCAAGGTTCCAGTATCTCTGCATCCTCACCAGCATTTGGTGTTGTCCCTATTTTAATTTACTTTAGGCATTCTAAGTGTGTTTGGGGTTATTTATTTTGAATGTGTGAATTCTCTCCATTTTGTTCCTGTTTTTCTATTAGATCGTGGATATATTTTGTCTTAAGTTATTAGGAACATTTTCTTTATTAAATATATTGACATCATTACCATTTGGGGAAGATTTTTTTGTTGTTGTTTGTTTTGTTTTGTTTGTACCAGTCTGTTATTTCCTTAAAGCTTTTTTTTGGCATACAAAAGTATTATATGTTTAGGTAATCAAATCTTTCTTTTCCTTTGTGAATTCTTTTTCTACTTTTATATTTTAAAAGTTGTTCTTTGCAAAGAGATTAACTATTCATCTGTATATTCATTTCTATGTTTGGGGTTTTTTTTGTTGTTGTTTATCTTGAATGTATTTGGGTATATAATTTGAATATCTATCTTGAGTCTTTTGCCATGTAGACAATTATCTCAAAATTATTTGAGGCTGCGTGCGGTGGCTCATGCCTGTAATCCCAGCACTTTGGGAGGCCGAAGCGGGCAGATCACGAGGTCAGGAGATGGAGAACATCCTGGCTAACACGGTGAAACCACGTCTCTACTAAAAATGCAAAAACTAGCCGGGAGTGGTGGTGGGTGCCTGTAGTTCCAGCTACTTGGGAGGCTGAGGCACGAGAATGGCGTGAACCCAGGAGGTGGAGCTTGCAGTGAGCCAAGATCACACCATTGTACTCCAGTCTAGGCAACAGAGCGAGACTCCATCTCAAAAAAAAAAAAAAAATTACTTGAATAGTTCCTCCATTTTTTTCTCATTACATTATGTGCCTATCTTTATCACCCACTCAGTTTTTATTTATATTTAATTATATGTCTGTGAAATGTATGCAGTTCTATCAATGTCTGTCAATTCTTGTGTCAGTACCACTTAGCTGGGATTCTGGCAGTCAAATCAAGACTGGGTTCCTTGAGTTTAGATAGTTCATGTAAATCAGTGAAAAATGGGATCCTATGTTTTAGTCATCAAATGTCAGCATGAAAAAGGTAGAGACGAATTTTGCTCTGTCCCCCAGGCTGCAGTAGGCCGACCCGGGTGGGTTCACGCCATTCTCCTGCCTCAGCCTCCCGAGTAGCTGGGACTACAGGCGCCCACCACCACGCCTGGCTAATTTTTTTGTATTTTTAGTAGAGATGGGGTTTCACCGTGTTAGCCAGGATGGTGTCTCGATCTCCTGACCTTGTGATCCGCCCGCCTCGGCCTCCCAAAGTGCTGGGATTACAGGCTTGAGCCACCGCGCCCAGCCGGTATTTTTTCTTAAGAAAAGGCAGAGACCTAATTTATGTATTGTTATATAGGAGGCTCTGATTACACTTCTAAAGAGGGTCTGCTCTCATGGGATTGTATATCTTAAATTAGGTATCCAGGATGCTTGGCAGTAATCCCCATTTCTTCTTCAGACTAACTCCAAATAGCCCATGGTCATACATGCCTCTGAGAACGGGACTGTGTTCAGTAATTCTTCTCAATAGATCTCTATCTTTATTACTGATCCAAATTTATACTTCCACAGTGTTGTAACATTTGTATAGGAGTCTTTTAAGGAAGCTAGTGATGCGAATGGAGTACATTAAGGTCCAAAGAACATTCAGGTCCATTTCCACAAGAAATGGAATCCGTCTTAGGCTTCTGAAATTGCACTCTGTGAAGCGGTTATGATCTATCACTAACCAACAGTTGAAGGAATAACTCACCCAAGGGCAGAAGAAAGGACTTCAGTTTGTTCTGGTGGTATAATAAGATTACAGAGACTGTCAGACTGTCCTATGGATTTGCAAGTACTTATGAAAAATCTTTCTTTCTTTCTTTTATAGAAGACACTATAGATGTGTCCCTCAGAAAAGACATCTTCACCTCTCTAAGTACCAGTTTGGATTTTATTTCACAATTACCAGTGTATAAATGAGGATGTTTTTGGTTGCATATGACTTCTAACCTGACTCAAAATTGTCAAATTATAAAGGTAATTTATAGACTTACACAACTGAATAATCCAGAGATACTGTGAATTTTACATGGTCTGATTCACTGACCAAATAGGATCACCAAGGAACCTAGTTTATTTTTGTCTTTCCTCTCTGTCTTCAACGGTGTTGACATCATCCTAGTGCCAGTTACTCCTTAGGTCACAGATGGCTGTGAACAACTCCTCATGAATATGTCTCCTTGTTCAGGAGACAAGTGGATGTGTCTTACCATCTGCAGTAATAATAATATGTTTAGGTTTTTAGAAAATGCCAATTGGCTTAAGCCACTCAGAGTTCACCTCCAGAGGTTGGTAGTAAGGTTAATCCTTTGCAAGTCATCTAATAGAGAAAGTTCAGGATTCTGTTGCCATGAAGGAGGAAAAAATGGATGCTGGGCAGCAAACCAGAGCTGTCTGCTATACCCATTATTCAGCACTTTAGAGACAGTTTAGAGACAGTTTCTAAAAGAGCCTCTGAAGGACGGTTTGCATTAATACAGCTGGCTGTTTTAGTTGAGCCCTGTAGAGACTCTAAATACTCCTGAATTTCAATCAACAACTACATATTTATTGACTCTCTACTATATGCTAAGCAATTTTCTGTCATTGAACATATCCTAGGAAGAATAAAAGGGGGGTGTTTCTCATCAGAGAATACTGAGTTCATTGGGGGTAAAATTTGCAAAACTTGTGAAAAATCTACTTTGTATATGTGAACTCTTTGTTGGAGAGCTTGGCATTTGACCAGCGCAAAGGCAGCTGGGCGGTTTTAACTGTTCTTTCCTCTTGAGCCAAAGTTGCTTTCTGAGTGTGGCTGCGTCAGTGCTCCTGTCCACAGTCTCCATCTGTACCATGTTCAGAAGCACAGTGGTCATGGTTGAGGTTTTGGATAAATAGGCAGTGTGTCTAGAAGTAGAGTCACTTCATTTCAGCATATGTGTAATTGGCATAAATTTTAGGTGTGTGGGAACAGCTGATATCAGTGGCCATAATGCATAAGCATGGGCTTATGCTTCATATGGCCCCCAATTTGGCACACTAAGCCTATAGACATATAAGGAGGAGAACATTGCTTTTAAACAAAGGAGACAGTTTCCTTGTGTTTTGTGTGATGATGGCAAGTCAAATGAATACCATCCTCACCTCTCTTGCTGGGGTTTCTGGTAGAATGAAGTAACACTGAGAACCTAGCAGCAGTTTCCTTTTAGGTTTTGAATTAGTGCCTATAGTGGAAATAGAGAAATCTAGAGGAATCTCGAAGATTTTCAGATTTTTGTTGATTATTTTGTGATTTATGTCTATGGCTTAGTGCAAGAATTACTATGTAACTGAGCATTTATTGCATGTCCAGAGATGTAATATGTGTTATATATGCTAGCAACTAACACATAAATAGCATGTTACAGTTTACAAAGTAACTTCGCAGTGCATTTTTTTTTTTATTTCATCTTCACCAGAATCTTGAGTGAAGTAGGAATATGTAGCAATTCCATGTTACGTTTGCAGAGCATCAGTTTCAGAGAGATATGTTAGTTAAGGTCATAAAATAAATGGTAAATTTGGGATTGCAACCCTGATCACCTCTTTACAAATCACATAATCGTTCCACTATAGAAACCTTCCTTACATTTTTATTTTATTTATTTTTACTTTTATTTTATGTTCAGGGGATACATGTGCAGGTTTGTTACATGGGTAAGTTGTGTGTTGCTGGCATTTGATGTTCAAATGGTCCCATCCTTCTTGTAGTGATCATAGTACCCAATAGGTGGTTCTTCTACCCACATCCCCTGACCCTCCCGCTTGAAGTGTCTCCAGTGCCAATTGTTCCCAACTTTGTGACAATGCGTGCTCAATGTTTAGCTCCCACTTATAAGTGAGAACATGCAGTATTTGGTTTTCTGTTCCTGTATTTATTCTCTCAGGATAATGGCCTTCAGCTGCATCCATGTTGCTGCAAAGGACATGATTTCATTCTTTGTTATGGCTGCATAGTATTCCATGGTAGATATGTACCACATTTCCTTTATTCAGTCCACCACTGATGGGCATCTAGGTTCCTTCTATGTCTCTGCTTTTGTGAATAGCGCTATGATTGAGCATACAAGTACATGTGTCTTTTTAGAAGAACAATTTATTTTCCTTTGGGTATGTATTTAGTAAATGGGTCAAATGGTAGTTCTGTTTTAAGCTCTTTGAGAAATCTCCACACTGTTTTCCACAGTTGCTGAGCTAATTTACATTCATATCAGCAGTCTTTAAGTATTTTCCTGGGAGCCTCGCCAATATCTGTTTTTTTTTTTTTACTTTTTAGCAATAGCCATTCTAACTGGTTTGAGGTGGTATTGCATTGTGGTTTTGATTTGCATTTCTCCAATGATTAGTGGTGTTGAGAATTTTTTCATATTTTTGTTGGCCACATGTATATTTTATTTTGAGAAGTGTCTGTTCATGTCCTTTGACCATTTTTTAAAAAAATGGAGTTGTCTTTTGCTTAATTAAGTTCCTTATAAATTCTGGATATTAGACCTTTATTGGATGTATAGTTTGTGAGTATTTTCTCCCACTCTGTAGGTTGTCTGTTTCCTCTGTTAATGGTTCCTTTCACTGCACAGAAGCTCTTTAGTTCAATTAGATAACACTTGTCAATTTTTGTTTTTGTTGAAATTGCTTCTGGGGATTTAGTCATAAATTCTTTGCCAAGGCTGATGTCCACAATCATATTTCCCAGGTTTTCATCGAGGGATTTTGTAGTTTTAGGTCTTACATTTAGGTCTTTAATCCATCTTGAGTTGATGTTATTCCTTATGTTTTTAAAAGGAGACATGGAATTAGAAGATCAAGATTAACAGTGGGCTATTGTCCTGAGTATTTCCCAAATCTGTCTTTGGAAGATTCTCAAAAGGAGGTGAGGATAGGGGCAGAATATCCCATGCTATTAGGTATGCTTCCAAAGACAGTTAAAAATGTGAAATTACAATACACACTTTTACAGGGCTGTTTTCAAAGGAGATATAACAATATTCCACATAATATTATAGAGTTGTTAAATTGTCATTCCTTTCAGGGTAGGGAAAAGTGTCTTCACTGTGTGTGTTTCCTAGTCTCAGTGGTGACTTTCTTTATGTTAGATCAAGTCACTATCATATCTCAGTGGCTCTTCTCTACTGGTCTACTTCCAGGTTTTTACCTGTCAAGACAGCCCTACATTGCACCCAAAGTGATCTTCCTAAAATGAAAATTGGGTAATGTTCACCTCTTAAAATACTACAGCATTCTGCATTATCTAGGCATGAAGCACAGACTCCTCAGCGTGGATAATAAGGTCCATTGCAATCTTCCTCACCTACTTTTCTAGCCTTAAGGCGTCTCACTTTCTCATGGGCATCCTATACTCCAGGCATGTTGAATGACACCTGTCCTGCCAGTTTCATACATTGTGATTTCACATGTGCTGCAATTTACATGATGTTGTCTCTGTCAATAATACACTTTCCTTCTTCTTTATTGATCTTGTTTCTTGGCAAGCTTCTTGCTAATCATCCTCAGTATTTAAGCATTATTTCCTCAGGAAAAGTGTCTCCGATTTATTCCCTTGGCAGACAGATTTAGTTCCTGCTTCATCAGATTGTAACTCCTAGAGAAGCTTCCATGTATTTGTATTATAACACTCATCTCATCAGTTTGCTATTAATTATTTTCCTGAGTGTCACCCCAGCTAATCTGTAAGCTCTTCAAGGTCAGATGTATTGACTGATTAGTTTTCACTTTGAAGTTCCAAACACAACACCTTGCATATAATAGGTGCTCGATATATTTGCTGAGTGAATGAATGCATAAATGAATACATGTTTACTATTAGGTTGGTGCAAAAGGAATTGCAATTACAACCTAACAGGTTGCCTAGGTGCATGTATGATGAGTATTTTAAGTATGTATGAGGTCTTTGTAGGTACTACAGGAATGCTTGGTTAGACACAGGCATTATATCATATCTAAAGTGTTGTGTATAAATTTCAATATAGTGAAATTTAATATTCCTAATGGAAATATAGGAGTGTAGTATGCAAAAAAGAGGTAGAGTCTGTTAACAAGTTTTTCAAAACTGTTCTGGGTGAACTTGGGCAAATCCATTTCTCTCTCTGGGTTTCAACATTACCATCTTTAATAAGCATTAAAACGATATTTTTTCTGGAGCTCTCTTCAAGTAATCTGTGGGAACTCCAAACACCTCAAATTTATCCTATAATGTTTTATCCTAGTGGAAGAAGGGGGCTTGTGTATACTTATTGATTACTTCATTCAAATTCCGTGTGGCATTTGTCACTTTCCTCCTCTCCTCTCATGCTGAAGATGCAATTGTGTTGGGCATGTATTCTTTGGCTCAGAACACTGTGTGCCAGGTTCCAAAGGGCTCCTGATATGCTTTGGATTTGTGACCCCACCCAAGTATCCTGTCGAATTGTGATACTCATTGTTGGTGGAGGGTCCTGGTGGGAGGTAATTGGATCATGGGAGCAGATTTCCCCTTTGCTGTTCTCATGATAGTGGATGAGTTCTCAAGAGATCTTGTTGTTTAAAAGTGTGTAGCACCCCCACCCCTTCACGCACTTCCTCCTGCTCCAGCCATGTAGGACGCACCTGCTTCCCCTTTGCTTTCACCATGATTGTAAGTTTCCTGAGGCCTCCCCCGCCATGCTTCCTGTACAGCCTATGGAACTGTAAGTCAATTGAACCTCTTTTCTTTATAAATTACCCAGTGTCAGATAGTTTTTTGTAGCAATGCAAGAACGGACTAATACAGCTCTTTACCACTTGCACTATCTGTTACCTAAGCTAATAATAATAAAAGGAACATCTACCATTTACTGAGTTTATGCTAATGTAGCAGTCTATACTAAGCTCTTTAAATGGATTATCTCATTTATTCATGACTATCTTACGAGAAAGACACTACCCATAGCTTTATAGATAGATGAGGAAAATGAGGCATAGAGAGATTATATATATATAACTTGCCCAAATTCACATGGCTTGGAAGTGACAGACCCAGAATATGAATCCATATTTGTCTCTCTCCAGAGCTCAAAATCAACCCATAATAGGTACTATTATAAAATAGTACTAACTTATATTCCCACTGTGATATGATATGGGACCCGAGGGACATAGTTGCTCAGACTTGTTCCTTCAGTGATTGGACCATTGACTTTCAGCTAGATGTACGTCTCTTACCCCTGTCCTCCCCTATAGTGTGTTCTTTTCTAAGATGTGTCCCTTTCCTCCATTTGAAAAAGGCTCATTGTCCAGACAGGTTTGATCCTAAGCTGGTTTCTGTGTATTTTTATATTTTGTGGTTTTGTCAGAATTTTATAAGCTATTTCATTTTACCAGGTAATCTCTTTAGTATATCCTTTTTGCTAATGGTACATTTTACTTAACTGGCTTGTCATTTAACTTTCTAGGTTCTACTGGTTTTTTTCTATATTGTCGTGTTTATAGAATGTTTTATCTTTTTTATTCAAGTATTTAATTATCTTAATTTCTCTTCTTTAATTTTTTGTGTGTTTTTTTTCTTCTTCAAGTTAATATATTGGTAGACCCTATAAGAATACGGTAAGTTTAAAACTATCATTTCCACTTAGTGTATCAGGTTTGAGTATTGGTTTTAGATAATTTTACTACTATTAGATTTTATCTTATTTCCTTTGTTGTTTTATTTTATAGAAGCCTATTTTGTCTCATTTATAGTACAACTTCTCTATCTTTTATGCTTCAGGGGATGGGGGAGAGATCAGAGATTGATGGGGGGGGTGAGAGTAAGTACGATGGAGATCTACGTGTGTGTTTGTGCCCAACCCAGTCTATCCCCCAAGAAGGAGAGATAGAAGCTCTTAGTGAATCTGCTTTGTATGCTGGCTTTGTCAGAGTCCTCCCTTTGGAAAAGGACTTTTGGGCTCAAGATTAGTACTAGTGGTCCAGTAGTAGTATTAATAGTAATAGTAGCAGCAACTATCATTTGATAGATCAAGCATGGGACTAGGTGTTTATAGCATAACTTATTGTATCTTCTCAATATCCTACAAGTAGGCATTGATAGTTTCATTTTATTGACAAGGTTTACAAGGAAGCTGGAACTCTGAGCGATTAAATCATTTGTTAAGCCTGATTTGAATCCATGTCTGTCTCAATTGTAAAATTCTAGTGGTTTTATATTTTTTATATTTTTTTATGCAGAGGATTCCTGAACACACATACCCATGGAGAAACATTATTCCCTTAAGAGAGACAGGACAGATTTTCCAAGGATTTTCTCCTTCCACCTGAATTCATCTAGTTCTTATTGCAAAGAGAACCCTCCCCACTCCAAAGTTTTTTCTCAGCTTAGCTGACACCAAGATCCAGTGTTCATGGGGATGTAACAGCCTCAGTATGAAATTCTGTCACCTTGGCTCACTTTCCTACTTCCAATTTGGCTCAAATAAGCTGCTTTTGGTATTTAAAAACCCCTGTAAGCAGGCTTGCATCCCAGCTGTTTTATCAAGGCAATGTATCACTTTTGCCTCTCTGTTAATGAGCAGTAGAAGTAGCTTTCCTCAGCAAATTCTGTTTCTTTTTGTAGACAGCCCTGCTGATGTACTGAATATTTTCCTCTTTCCTTCTATTTTTTTTCCTCCTGGTTATTTAAACAGTTAAAAACCCACACAAGAATAACATGATGGCAAGCATCCGACAACAACACCTATTTACCAACTAAGATATAGTTTACTTATGCAACCATAGTAACTGCTGCTACCTGCTATGTAGCTTGCTCTTGAAGTTCATTGCATACTGAAAATAATTTACATGAAACCACTTAAGGTTACCTCTTAAGTGGCTAGTAACCCTAATCTGCCACTAAGTCTCTCTATACAGAAGCTTTATTTTTTTCCTTCTGAAGTTTATTTATGTATTTACTTACTTATTTATTTATTTTGAGTCTGACTCTGTCACCCAGGCTGGAGTGCAGTGGTGCGATCTCGGCTCACTGCAATCTCTGTCTCCCAGGTTCAAGAGATTCTCCTGCCTCAGCCTCCGGCATAGCTGAGATTACAGGCGCCCGCCAGCATGCCCGACTAATTTTTGCATTTTTAGTAGAGACAGGGTTTCACCATGTTGGCCAGGCTGCTCTCGAACTTCTGAGCTCAGGTGATCCACCTGCCTCGGCCTCCCAAAGTGGTGGGAATACAGGCATGAGCCACCATGCCCAGTCCCTTCTGAAGTTTAAAAGCACATTTGGATGTAACATAATGATAGCTTTTCCTTGCAGCTGTTGGAAAGTTCCCAAAAAGATATATGAGTGTTTTGCACCGCCTTGTTTGTAAAAGTTCAATTTATTGTCCTAAGAAGGTGACTGGAAGAACTACTAAATATTAATAAAGAGCATAAACCTATTGTGTGCTAGTTTTATAATATTGACTTACTAGGGGATCTCTGGAAAGACCACACTGCTGAGGATCAGAAAGTGTGCTGTACTAACAATCAACATGAGATATTGGACATGTCACTTTACCTAAATCTCAGTTTTCCATATATTTAAATGTGTGTGGGAGGGGAAAAGAGTGAGATCAGATGGTCCTTTCATCTCTAATAGAATCTTCTGTATATATGTCATCTGGCAGGGGACAACCCCATCTCCAGCTCTCAAATGAGAAAGAACAGTATAGAATTAGGGATTTGGAGCTGACAGGAAGTAGCGTTATGTAATAATTATGAATTCATTTTCTCTTGTCTCTGACTTCACACTTTGCACTCCTTTGTCAGACTGAATCGGGACCGTGAGATGTTTCTCCTTTGCCAGCTGGCTTGTTGTTAGGTTTTACCAATAGAAGATGCTGGGGGGGGCATTGCAAGGCAAGGCGAGGAAGAAGTTTGCCTTATTTCTGTGTTTTGTCTTCCACTGGGATCAGTGTCCCAAGTTACAGTCGCTTTAAGCTTAGTAGCTTTCTCTGATCACATCTTCTGGCGTGATTTTTTGCCACCACAGCAGTCATCTGCATAGTTCAGCTGTGGCCTATGCTCTCCAGCAAGTTTCTTGGCCCCCCAGTGATGGATTGCTTCTGAGGTTCGGCGGTAGCTTTAAACTTCTGACAAGTCTCTTCCCCACTTGCATGCTGTGTGTTTCTCTGGTAGTCGTATCCCCTCACTCAGGACTGAATCTCAGCCTTGGGGAGGGCTTCTTCGAAGTTTCCATGTACCTTGCAGGTCCCTCAGCCCTAGAATCCTCCTTTACCCCTTTTAGTAGTTAGCTAGTATTAGTTAATGATGTGACAATTATTATATTATACTTTTTATTTTTCAAAGTACAAATGTGGTTTCTGTATGTCTCCTGAATTGCTCCAGACTGATAAATTTATAATAATTGTGTATGTATATATATATGTGTGTATGTGTGTGTGTATATATATACATATGTGTGTGTGTATTTTTTAATGGCATGTGATAGAGGTCTAAATGAACTAATCACAAACAAGATTTTTGAAGGTGAGATTAGAAAAGAACACTTACATGTCTGAAAAATACATGAGCAATGTTTATCCTCATATATAGAATCTGCCCCATTTATATTTGTGCCAGCTTTGTTAGCAAAGGGGGCCTGAATGTGGAGGAAATCTTAGGGAAATGAAAATAACAGAAACACTTTTATTGAGTTCCAAAACACTGACTTCAGAACAATGAAATTAATAAAGTAGTTTTACTATTTGAAAGTCTTTAAAAATTAAATTGTTTTTAACTCATGATTTGTTAACTCAATAAATGTGGTTTCAATTTAACTGCTTTTGAAGTTACTGTTTTTGAATGTAATAAAAGTTTTTAATTTTTTTCCTTTTATTACCTTACCTGTTTTAAAGGCTCTCAATCAAGCTTTTCTCTCTACTTATACAGCCCCAAGGACCAATTTACAGAGTATCAGTGCCCTGCAGGGAAGCAGGTAGATACTGCCTGTGAGTTAGCTGACACTGTGGTGAAATAGAAGTGAGGACAGTAAATTCCATATGTAGACAAGTATTTGAAGCTTCCAGGTACTCTCTTTACTCCTCAAGTCTCACCTATACATTCCCCCGCCCCTCACTCTTGGCTGATGCCTTTGTTTCAAACTGAAATCATCAGAGGCATTGCTCATTTCCCTACCACCAAGCCTACAAAAATATAATCTGTAGTCATATCCTTTTTTCTCCTCCATCTAATTACAACAGAAAGAAATGAGTTTCTCTTATCAAAAGCCAACTCCTTAACTTGCACTCTGGATCCCACCCTCTGTTGCTTTCACAAGGCTAATTAAGTCTATTATCAACACTTCCTCTTAAAATTTATTATTTTTGTTAACATAAAAATGAACTATAATACTTTCTTTTTTTGGTCTCTCACTTTTTTTTCGTTTTCTTTTTTTATTTTACTTTAACTTCTGGGATACATGTACAGAACATGCAAGTTTGTTGCATAGGTATACATGTGTCATGGTGGTTTGCTGCACCTATCAGCCCGTCATCTAGGTTTTAAGTCCCACGTGCATTAGGTATTTGTCCTAATGCTCTCCCTCCCCTTGCCCTCCACCCACCCAACAGGCCCCGGTGTGTGATATTCCCCTCCCTGTGTTCATGTGTTCTCAAGTTCAGCTCCTACTTATGAGCAAGAACATATGGTGTTTGGTTTTCTGTTCCTGTGTTAGTTTGCTGAGGATGATGGCTTCCAACTTCATCCATGTCCTTGCAAAGGACATGAACTCCTTCTTTTTTATGGCTGCATAGTATTCCATGGTATATATGTGCCACATTTTCTATATCCAGTCTATCATTGATGGGCATTTGGGTTGGTTCCATGTCTTTGCTATTATAAATAGCACTGCAATAAACATGCGTGTGCCTGTGTCAGGATATGAACAGACAGTTCTCAAAAGAAGACATTTATGTGGCCAAAAAACATATGAAAAAAAGTTCACCATCACTGCTCATTAGAGAAATGCAAATCAAAACCACACTGAGATACCATCTCACGCCAATTGGAATGGTGATTGTTAAAAACTCAGGAAACAACATTTACTGGCGAGGCTTTGGAGAAATAGGAAAGCTTTTACACTGTTGGTGAGAGTGTAAATCAGTTCAGCCATTGTGGAAGACAGTGTGGTGATTCCTCAAGGATCTAGAACCAGAAATACCATTTGACTGAGCTATAATATTTTCAAACCTCTTGTCTCCATTTTCATCTCACATTTTCTACTGAACCCAATGCAGCCATCCTCTTGCTCATACCACTCCATTGAAGCAGGTCTAGCCAAAATCACAAACTTCTTCCTTGTAACCAGACTTAAAACACATGTCCCAATCCTCATTTTACTCAATATTTGTGCGAGTGTTGACCACTCCCTACTTGAAACAGTTCCCTCTCTTGGCTTCTATAACACTATAGTCCCCTGATTGTCTTACTTGATATTTAATTTTAGTTGCTTTGATGGCACTTTTTCTTCTAAATATTGCAGTTCTTCATGATTTCGTTCATCTCTGCTTTTTCTTTACATTCTTTCCTGAAAGGATTTTCTCGATTCTAATGGATATAATGACCGTTGGTATGGGCTGAATTGTGACCTCAATAACAAGGGTGGTACCAGTCTGAAGTTAGGCAGTTGCTGAGCAGATGTCCCTCACAGAAGTGTTTGTGTCTGGTGTGTGTTGGTTGTAATGGCCTGATTCAGTTCTTTCTGTCGGACATTTACATTATCTGTATTTACTTACAAAATCATTCCCCATCTAATTTATACTTTTTGTCACATGATCTACTTAGAGGTTAGCATGAGAGTTGACAGGGTCAAAAGAATACTTGTTTTACCTTTTTGCCAATTTGCTATCTTAGAAATATTTACTAGTTCATTAATGATAATCAAAGTATTTCCAATATAAATAACTAAGAGTATCTAATCTGTCCATTACATAAATGTTTCTTGAATACCAATCATACATCAGATAATGGGGATATAACAGTGAACACTGACAAGAACAACACTATTCCTGCCCTCAGATAATCTAGAGACCTGAGAGACACAGGTAGGTACAACCATATATTGAGTAAATTAACAAAGAAATAAAAATAACACACGTTCCTGTAGTAGTGTTATAATAAATCAAGTATACAGCAGGACCTTTTTTTTTTTTTTTTTTTGAGACGGAGTCTCGCTCTGTAACCCAGGCTGGAGTGCAGTGGTGCAATCTCGACTCACTGCAAGCTCCGCCTCCCAGGTTCACGCCATTCTCCTGCCTCAGCCTCTCCGAGTAGCTGGGACTACAGGCGCCCGCCACCACGCCCGGCTAATTTTTTGTATTTTTAGTAGAGACAGGGTTTCACCATGGTCTCGATCTCCTGACCTCGTGATCCGCCCGCCTCAGCCTCCCAAAGTGCTAGGATTACAAGCGTGAGCCACTGCGCCCGGCCTAAGTATAGTATACAGGACTTACTGGCAGTTTGGAAGTTGTTATAATTTTCCCAGTTTGTAATATGGAATTCAAAGAGAATAGATAATTATAGACATACTTTGACCCAGGAATCCCGTTTTTGGAAACAGATCAACAAAGTGACTGAAAAGGAAAAGAAAATCCTCTTTTGTACAATGATATTTATATCTGCACAATCTATAATAATTTGGA
Organism: Hylobates moloch; assembly: GCF_009828535.3. Lineage (NCBI taxonomy): Eukaryota > Metazoa > Chordata > Mammalia > Primates > Hylobatidae > Hylobates > Hylobates moloch. Next base: position 129,707,533 of record NW_026652282.1, read on the forward strand.
AATGACAAAAATTCATATGTTTGAGGAATTGTTAAAATAATGATAGTATAGTATCTTAGGTTCAGCTTTCATAGGGAACAGATCCAGAGGCTAGGATTCAAGTAAACTTAGTTTATTTGGGAGGGAAATGATCATCAGTAGGAAAGTATGGACATGAAACAGGGAAGGCAAAAGATGCGTTATCAAGCAGCTACTACTGAGGGTGACTAAAGCTGTTCCATGGAAAACTATGACAATATGTCATGATGCACCTCAGAATGATGCTGTCTGTGTGATGGTGTATGAAGAGTCTAATTGCTAGGAGTCATAGGTTGAGATCTGTTCCATGAGGTTGCTACTTCTTCAGCATTTCTTACTAGCCATGCGCATAGCCAAAACGGCTTTTAGTGGCTGGGGATATGATGGAGACTATCTCTTATTTACAGATACTGAAACTGACAGTTTTACATAGTCTGGAGCATATGGAAAGGTCAGCTAATGTAACAGTACAATGATACATTTCCATTAAACGTAAAAACTTTGTAAACCCTGTAGATATTTGTAAACAAATAGAAGAAAAAATTAGTCAAAGAGCACAATACTATTCATACGGTGTGTATAAGAGTAGAAATAGTAGTTATGTCATTAGAGAACATAGAATCTTATAAAGTATTGAACAGATACTTTTTTAATATTATAAAGGTATATAATTAATGAAAATGTTCCAGCAATGTTGACTGAAAGACTCTTCAATTAGACATCAATAAACTGATACCTTTTAAATGCTAACAGTGCTGATATTACAGAGGTAGAGTCAATGGAAGTTAGTGAAATCTTGGGTTTGGTAGAGGAAGGAATAAAAGTCATCAGGATGCACTGAATATTTATGACTAATCAAAGGGATGGATGGCAGCATCTTCAACAGTGCTAGAGAATTCAGGAAGATGATCTTATGTTAATGCAGCAGATTATTAGGTAAAGATGAAGGACTGTGATATCGTTAGGAGTGTTTCTAAATGTGACATTAAGGCCTTGAGATAGTTACTGAGGGTACCAATCTCTGAAATGTAGAGAAATGAATATTGGAGAAAGTTTACAAATAATGATGAAAATAATGCCACACATGTCAGGTTAACACCCCAAAGCACTGAAAAGGTACATAAGGAGGATAAATGATCCCTCTTAAAGGGAATGGTTTTCTTTTTTTTTTTTTTTTTAATATATATATATTTTTTATTATACTTTAGGGTTTTAGGGTACATGT
>NW_026652282.1:129709175-129726338 GCF_009828535.3 Hylobates moloch
AAGTCAGGTAGCGTGATGCCTCCAGCTTTGTTCTTTTGGCTTAGGATTGACTTGGCGATGCGGGCTCTTTTTTGGTTCCATATGAACTTTAAAGTAGTTTTTTCCAATTCTGTGAAGAAAGTCATTGGTAGCTTGATGGGGATGGCATTGAATCTATAAATGACCTTGGGCAGTATGGCCATTTTCACGATATTGATTCTTCCAACCCATGAGCATGGAATGTTCTTCCATTTGTTTGTATCCTCTTTTATTTCATTGAGCAGTGGTTTGTAGTTCTCCTAATGTACAAAAATCACAAGGGAATGGTTTTCTTCTTAATCATTCTAATAATTTTTCTTAACTTTCCTTTTCCCAGTAGAGATTAGGAAGACGATCTTTGCTAATTAATTTCTACAATGCAAGTTTTAATGAAAGGAGGTAAAACACTTGAGGAGGCAAAATAATTGTAGATACTTTTAGTTTATACATTTTATTCTTATCAGAACACAGACATTTGTTGCTTAGCGCCTTGGCTGACATTAATCTTATCTTGTTTCACTGGACTGTTGCCATGGCTTGGTTTCAACAGAGTCAAGATATCTACTTGTTTTACTCCCAGATTGTCTCTGATAAAAGGATGAAAGCAGTTAAAATTATACAAGAAACTACTTTGTCGCTACTTTCATGGTTTGACGTAAGATGCTCTAGATATTGACGTAAGTAGGCCACAGTGTTTTATTAACCTCAATTAACAAGAAAGCAACATTTCTTTTATTTGTGCCATTAATATGGGCAAGGAATAAAGAAAGTGCAATAAATTTCTAATTTAAATTTGGAACCCAGTAAAGGGAGAAAGTTTGAGTTGTGCATGTTTGCAGTTCTGAGTCATGGCCAATTTTTTTTTAACATAAGCCATCTGCCAGTATAATACTTTTAATGATATATTTACTTGAAATTCTTTTCACATGCTCCCCTGAGTTCCTGTACTCAGACAGATCAGAAAGAATATTTGGCTTAGGCATTTGAGGCTTCTGTGATCTACTATCTCCATTGATTTTAGTTGACAATAACCTTCATTATTCAGTGTGTCTCCTCAGGAGCTAATATTCCATTTATCTAATCTTTTTATTCCTAAAGATCTGTGATATGGTTTAACAGCAGTACACAAGCTTTGTAAGATGATGTGTTTGAAAAGTTGGTGTTTCATAGGAACTAGTAAGTGGCCATCTGATGTTTTAAATCTTATCAACATTACTTTTGGGGCGTAGTCTAAATAGAGTCAAAACTTGATTTTCACAGAAGGAGTTTCAGAGCTTCACCGACTAGGCTATTTAAAGGAGTAACCTAGTGATTTCCTTTTGTTCTTTTGTTTATCTGTCTTTCTGGATTTATTATTGATTACTTTTAGAATCAGAACATCTACAGTATGTTTCACTTCTTAGTTACATTTTTACTAGTTCTTTATTTATAAATCTCACGTTGTCTCCAATATTTGCAGAACTATTTTTATACCAATTTTATTTTTTTTAATTTTCAGTGTATTCAATACTTAACATCAGACTTACTCATTACTTATTTCCCAAATCCTTTCAAAGTTTCAGAAGACTATTTCAATACAGGTGTATTTATTTGTTGAACACGTAGTTACTAAGGACTTACTCTTTACTAGGTTCAACACTAGGCACCGGAGATACGGAGGTGACTGAGGCACACCTTGTCCTTATGAGAGCAGCATAATAATACTGGTAAACGATGGAGATTTCTGAGTCAAACCTGGATTTGAGTCCCAAGTGTGATGGAGAACTTTATGTGTCAACTTGGCTAGGCTACGGTGCCTAGTTATTTGGTCAAACGCCAACCTAGATTTTGCTGTGAAGTTTTTTTTTAGATGCAATTAACCTTTAAATCAGTTGACTGTAGACCCTAAGAGCAAAGACTGAAATTTCCCAAAGAAGAAGAAATTCAGCCTCAATAATACAACACAGAAGCCCTGCCTGCGTTTCCAGCCCAATTCCCTGTGGAATTCAGACTAAAACTGCAACATAAACTCTTACTTGAATTTCCAGCCTCTGGCTTGCCATGTGGAATTTTAACTTGCCAACATCTATCTCTCTCTTTCTCTCTCTCTCTCTCTCTCCCTCCTTCTCTCTCTCCCCCCTTCTCTCTCTACCCCCTTCTCTCTCTCTCCCCTTCTCTCTCTCTCCCCTTCTCTCTCTCTCTCCCCCCTTTTCTCTCTCTCTTTCTCTCTCTCTCATATATACACATATATATGTAATTAGATATAGATATGAATCTATAGAATATAATTACATATATATATTACATATATCTATATATTATATAGATATAGCTACACATCTACATGCATATGTGTGTGTACACATAGAGATATCTATATATGTATGTGTATATATGTATATATGTGTGTGTATATACATAGAGATATCTATAAAAACATCTATACCTGTATTTACTTTGATTATATTTCTCTAAAGAACACTGACTAACACACCAGCTCTTTTACACACCAGTTAGACTGGTTAATTTGCCTCTCTGAGCCTCAATTTCTTCTTGGTAAATGGATCTTACTGAGGATTACATGAGCCAATGTATGTGAAAGAAGAAACACTATACCTGACACACATATTAAGTACTCAACAAATAGTAACTCTAGCTTCATATGTTGTTTAGTAACTAAAGGGTTAGATGTGATATAGGCAGTACTAGAGATATAAATTTCTAGAAGGGAAAAGAAGAGAGGAATTATCTAAGTCTTGGGGCAGGGTGGTCAGGAAAGGCTTTCTGGAGAAATGGATACTAAAACCGAGACTTGAAGGTTGAGTAGAAAGATTCATTCATACAACTGAATTTGGTCACAAAAGGTATTGTGCATTTATTCTATGCTGGAACAGCTGATATGCATTGGGACAATAAAAGTAAGATATAGACAATTTATTAGATCTAGAATGGCAAAAAAGAAGAAGCTCAGAGAAAATGGATATTCAGGCATCCAAGTAGAACCATGGCTTGTAGAGACTAATTCAGATGTTGAAGCTGACTCTGGAGAGGACATACGGCTTTTCAGCTGCCATGTTTTAGTAGCATCCCTGTCTTAGTTGTGCCTGAGTCATAGGACCAGACTTTAAAGGAATGATTTAATTCTAATTCCAGAAAAAGATAGGGGTAACGGAGAGTTGAATTCAGTTTCTGCCCACACTCCTGCCCCACTATTAAGGCAATTCTAACTGAAGCAGAGTAGTTGACAGAAATAAAAACTGGATTGAGAGGTTTTCACTCAGATATAATAGGTCTTCGAGAATAAAGTAAAAGAAAGAATAATGGTTAAACATATTTAAAGATATAGCTAAAAAAAGCCACAACTAAAGAAAGATTTGAGTCTATTACTGAACCACAACAATATTGTGCAGAATATATTAATGTGTGTACATATAATTATATGTGTGTGTATATATATGCGTATATATATACACACACATACACACACACACACACACACACGCATACTATTGCATTGAACAGAATCTACTTATGGTATGAAATAACAAAACAACTTGACTTTTTTTTTTTGCCTCTTACTGATTTTTTAAATTTAACGGGTGTGTTATTTCTCTTCAACTAGAAAAGAACTCTAGATAGTCCCACTACTTCTCTGATTATCCTTAGGTAAATAAAAGCTGATTATCACTTTCGTCATCAAGCACTATATAAATTCGGAAATTATAATGTTAATTTTCATAGAATAATTGGCATATCAATGTTCAAATTTAGAACTTTCCCATCTCCTTTTTCTAGGACTTTGTAGTGGGAAGCCTACAGTCATGGATAGGGGGTGGGTATAGGAGGCTTCATTTCTCGTTCTTTTTCATATCCTTCCTCAAGGTTGGAATATACTGAGGAGAGCTTTAAGAGGAGAAAACATGTTCTTACTTGACAGGCTGCATAGATCATTGGCCTGGAAATGGTTTAGAGCCAACTCTTTTTTCCATGGTGCACTCTTCTGAGTTCTTCAGACCTTGTTCCACCTCACCCCCATCATTAAGGATGTATCATCTGACATTCTCTTTGTACAACTAAATGAATTTCTATTTCTGTTGGCCACTTACTACTAAACCTCCTAGGAATCCAAAGGTCTATCTCCAACTTTTTCCTGCTGAGGTTAATGTCAATTATAGTAAAATATAATTTATCATATACTGTATTTTCAAATATTTTTAGTTTTGAAAAATTTCTACCTAGGAAAAATATGTGGGCATGTGAATGCTTTGGATTATTGTTTAATGATATATTTCCATGTGTTAATATTGATTGTATATAAATGGCTTTTGAGTCAAATAAGTTTGGGCAGAATAGAGCAGGCTTATTTTCTGTACCGCTTCCCAGAGCTTTTAACGCACTTTGCTGAGCATTAGCTATGTGGCTTTAGGTAAATCACTTAATCTCTCTGTGCTGTTTCATTATTTGAAATAGGGATGAGACAGTACTTACCTGATAGCATTGTTCACAAATTAGATTACATGATGCATGTGAAGTACTCAGCATAATGCCTGGCCGATAGTAAGCCCTTAAAATTGGTAGTTATTGATATTTGTTATGATGATCATGCCTCCTGCTGCTGCAGCTAAAGTATTCCAGAAACTTGATCATAGAAACCTTCCCCCAGAGAATGTCCCCGGACTCATGTTCTGCAGAACATACTTTGGGAAATACTGCACTCTCTCTCTTTCCTTTTTTTTCAGCTCTGCTGTCTGTGCTTTGCATCTTCAAAAACTGAAATAGCACACAGAAAACTTCTTCTTTAACTTGGAAATTGAGCGTTTTCAGTTATTTCCATTTGGCTTTTATTTGATGAAATATATGATTATGGAAAATTACCTTTACCTGTCTACGATGTCATATTGAGCCCCTCCATAATCTTCACACAGCAACTGGCTACGCCCCTTGTGAATTCTGCAGTAGTCTATGAAAAAATTTACTTGCTGATGGCCACTTTGGAGCTTCTAAGGCAGTTCCACAACATGTAATTGGTTTGCAAAGCATAGTGGCTTGTGTATATTTCACTCACCCTGGAAATTACAAGAGATTTTCCATAAATTGTCTCTTCAGATCTGGGAATGTCTAAGGATTAACAATCCTTCTCAGGCAAAGGATCAACAATTTTTGTATCCCTCAACAGTCACCCCCTTTCCTAGATTCTTTTCTCCAGCTAAAGTTATAATTGGTGTAAGAGGAGAATTTCTTTCCCAGTTTTGATTTTGAAGCCTACTTGGAGAAAATCACTGAAAAATTAAGAAACAAATTCATGAGTTTTGAAAGAAAGGAGCAACATTAGAAGCTGCTGTGCACCTGAAAGCATCCTGCACCTAACTCTTCCCTTGGTGCCCTATGCCCCTGCAGATGATGGTGTCTGTAGGTATGTTGAGGAGGAGAAAGAAAGAAAGAAAAAAAAAAGAGGCTGCGTTCTTAGTATCTTTTTACTAGTTAAAAACTCTGGCTTCTAGGAAGCCAAAATGTGATGTAACAGAAGTGCAGGGATCAGGAGATCTGGGTTTGATGCCTGGCTCAATTCTGTCATTGAACATCTTGTGACTTCCTCTACGTTTATGAAGGAAGATTATTAGGACTTGAACTTCATATATTTTAGCCACCGAATCAACAAGGTGCATTGCTTTTGAGATGTAAGCAATATTTTAAAGTTAGCTTTCTTCTATAAAATGTATGCACTAAAATTTTTGCAGGGGAGAAAAAAAGGCAAATTAAACCAAACAATAAAAATATATATTTGGTGTCCTTTAAGTCATAAGTTTGATAGTGACAAACTAGCCGTAATTTACCCTGAAAATTCTGTAATTATTGGAGGAAATTGGCCGTTTGTACATGACGTATATGCAGGCGCTTTTCTCTTCTGCCCACCTGTTTCCTTATCTAGAAAATGTTAAAGAGATATACTAAGAAATTTTCCAGCTCTAATATTCTTTAAATCTTGACTTTTTCAATCCATTGTGTGAATACTATGTCCAGGTTTTTTTTCTGACCAATGAAACACTGTATAAACACAAAAATTAAGTGATTATCTCGAGCACACCTCCAATTTAACTACCTCTGTATTCCTTACCTCAATTAATAGCATTTCCTTCCCCCACATAAGCCAGCGGCATATAATCATTCACTCTTCCTTCTCTCACCCTAAATTCCAGTAGCTATCAAGTTCAGTAAAATCACCCACAGTAATGTTTCTCTGCACTCCCATGACCCTGATATTTTCTATATTTAATAACTTTTTGAAAATATCTATTTGATCATGCCTTTCCTTTGCTTAAAACTCATTACTAAGTCCTCCTTGTTTGAGGGATAAATCTTAAACCCAGTAACACCTCCTATAAGGCCCCTAGAAATCTGCCTCTCCATGCCTATCTCCATATCTTGTGTCAGGTCCCCACCCTAAAGTTATATAGTAGGCTGAATAGTTCCCTGCAGAGCCATTCATGCCCCCTTCCCTGAAATCTGTGAATATGTTCCCTAATATGGCAAAAATGATTTTGCAGATGTGATTAGGAAGTTTTAGATGAGTTTATCCTGGATTTTCTGGGTTTTTCTATTATAATCCCAAGGGTTCTTATAAGGGGAAAGGAGGAGGGTCAGCTAGAGACAGAGTTGTGATGACAGAAACTGAAATTGGAGTGATGCAGGGCACATATCCAAGGAATGCCAACAACCTTTAGAAGTTGGGAAGGGCAAGAAATAAATTCTTCCATAGAGCTTCCAGAAAAAAATGCAGCCTTTCTGGGACTTTGATTTTTATCTCTTTGAGACTCTTTTTGGATTTCTGGCCTACAGAGCTGTAAGACAGGAAACTCCCATTCTTCAAACAAAAGCTGTTATCCTTGTGGTAATTTGCTACAGAAGCAGTAAGAAACTAATACAAGATAGCTGAAGTAGATCACCTTGTATAGCATTTTTCCTGAATTTTACCGATAGCATTACGAATAATTACATTAATAGTTTATCTTTGAAACTAAAGTTCAAAAACTCTTAAATGTGCATTGGACTATGCCTAAGAAGAAACATTTTTATATTAGTATTCCATGGCAGAAACCGGATTGGATTGGAAAAAGAGAAAACACAACTGAGTGTTATTAAACTGTTGTCACAGCAGTCTTCTATAAGCATACACAAATCTCTTCTCTTTAAATTTTTTCAGACTCTTCTGAATCTAATATATTTATAGTCTATACCTGCATAGTACTTAGAGATTTTAAAAGTCCTAGGTGTGAGAATTAATCACTATATTAATCCTTGACTCTGACATTTTTAGTTTCTCTCTCTCTCTCTCTATCTCTCTCTCTGTATGTATCTCTCTTTCCCTGTCTCCCTTTCCTTTAAAGCATATAAATGAAATTGAAATACAGATTTAGGAATCGAATAGAGGAAAGACAGAAATCTACTTCTCCCACTTTAGTTCTCTAGTTTACACAGGTGAAATAAATTTGCCAAGTCACCAGTTCTGAAAAGTAGATGGGCTATCACATTAATCTCAGAAGGAATATATGCCACAGACCTAGTTACTCAAACTTTATATACAAGAATAAATTAGCAATGTGATCTCTAATGAAGCCTGTATAATGGATAATTTCAGTAGCATAGTTTTGTTCTTAAATCCCAGAGCTAGTCATGGAATTAAGAGTGTTTATCTGAAGTTACCTTGAGCCACATAAATACACACAATTATCTATTTTTAAAAAAAATCCATACCTATGGCAAGTTGGATAACATTAAAGGAGCCTTCATCATCTTTTATCATCTTGATTTTATCCTGAAGTATTAAATCATCTGGCATTCATTCTTGGAATTTAAAGGGCTTGAAATATTGTGACCAGAATCTACTGCAATTTATATTTTAATTTTGGATATGTGCTGTTATATTTGAAAAGAATCAATAAAAGGGTACTTTTTAAAACTGAAATTGTAACTGCAGGGTATATACATAAGATATATGCATTTTAGTAGGACCTCTCTCTAAAATTCTAATCAATCAACGTGTAAACCGTGACCTCTTGGAAAACACATTTTAGACATCTTTGCACCTTCAGCAAAGTGTGGAAATGCAGTAAATGTATGCTGTGTTACACCGAATCTTTTCCATAGGTACAGCATTATGCTGTCTGCTCTCTAAACCACCTAGTTGCCACACCCAATGATAACTATTTTTAAGAACCACACAACATAGTTGTGGATAAAATAGGTTTTAGGCTTTACTTTATCAAATGCTTAATATCTCCTAGTCACACTCTCGTGATAAGCATGTGTGAAATATGGGGTGGATAATAGGACAAGAATAGACCAGAATGTATCCGCAGACGGATGAATTAACAAAAAGTAGACACAAATTTGTGTCACATAAAATTACTTTATATCACAATATTTATATAGCACATTGATAGTTGGCCTTATAAGCATTAAGCATCTTTTATTTAACTATTGTATTCAACTTAATTTAAATGTCAAGTATATATCGATGTTTGGAATATGCCATTTTAATACTTGAAAAAAGTCATACACGATATATAGAATTCCGTGTTTGGAATATCTGAAATACTAAATATTCCAAATATTCAAATAGTCAATTTCATGTAGATACAGTCATACATTTTTCAAAATATATTTCATTTATTTTTATTTATTCAAGAAATATTTATTGAAATCCTTTCCATAAATTTTATTTTGTTTTAGTATACTGTCAGCAACAGCTATTTTATTTTATTTCAAGTTCCAGGATACACATATAGAACATGCAGGTTTGTTAAATAGGAATACATGTGTCATGGTGGTTTGTTGCACCTATCAACCTGTCATCTAGGTTTTAATCCCTGCATTCATTAGGTATTTTTCCTAATGCTCACCCTCCCCTTGCCCTCCACCCCTGACCGGCCCCAGTGTGTGCTGTTCCCCTCCCTGTGTCCATGTGTTCTCATTGTTCAACACCCACTTATGAATGAGAACATCTTGTGTTTGGTTTTCTTCCTGTGTTAGTTTGCTGAGGATGATGGCTTCCAGCTATATCCATGTCTCTGCAAAGGACATGATCTCATTCTTTTTATGGCTGCATAGCAGTCCATGGTGTTTATGTCCCGCATTTTCTTTATCCAGCCTATCACTGATGGGCATTTGGGTTGGTTCCATGTCTTTGCTATTGTAAATAGTGCTGCAATAAACATACACGTGCATGTGTCTTTATAGTAGAATGATTTATAATCCTTTGGGTATTTACCCAGTAATGGGGTTGCTGGGTCAAATGGTATTTCTAGTTCTAGATCCTTGAGGAATCGCCACACTGTATTCCACAATGGTTGAACTAATTTACATTCTCACCAACAGTGTAAAAACATTCCTATTTCTCCACAGCCTCACCAGCATCTATTGTTTCTTGACTTTTTAATAACCGTCATTCTGACTGGTGTGAGATGGTATCTCATTGTGGCTTTGATTTGCATTTCTCTAATGACCAGTGATGATGAGCTTTTTTTTTCATGTGTTTGTTGGTCATATAAATGCCTTCTTTTGAGAAGTGTCTGTTCATATCCTTCGCTCACTTTTTGGTGGGGTTGTGTTTTTGTTGTTTTTGGTTTTTTGTTAAATTTGTTTAAGTTCCTTGTAGATTCTGGATATAAGACCTTTGCCAGATGGGTAGATTGCAAAAATTTTCTCCCATTCTGTAGGTTGCCTGTGCACTCTGATGCTAGTTTCTTTTGCTATGCAGAAGCTCTTTAGTTTAATTAGATCCCATTTGTCAAGTTTGGCTTTTGTTGCAATTGCTTTTGGTTTTTTCCTTATGAGGTCTTTGCCCATGCCTATGTCCTGAATTGTATTGCCTAGGTTTTCTTGCAAGGTTTTTATGGTTTGGGGTTTTACATTTAAGTCTTTAATCCATCTTGAGTTAACTTTTGTATAAGGAAGGGGTCCAGTTTCAGTTTTCTGCACATGGCTAGCCAGTTTTCCCAGCCCTATTTATTAGAGGAGTCTTTCCCCATTGCTTGTTTTTCTCAGGTTTGTCAAAGATCAGATGGTTGTAGATGTATGGCGTTATTTCTGAGGTCTCTGTTCTGTTTCATTGGTCTATATGTCTCTTTTGGTACCAGTACCATGCTGTTTTGATTATTGTAGCCTTGTAGTATAGTTTGAAGTCAGACAGTGTGATGCCTCCAGCTTTGTTCTTTATGCTTAGGGTTGTCTTGACTATACAGGCTTTTTTGAAAGAAAAAAATTTGTGAAATGTAAAGTAGTTTTTTTCTAATTCTGTGAAGAATGTCAATGGTAGTTTGATGGGAATAGCATTGAGTCTATAAATTACTTTGGGCAGTATGGCCATTTTCACAATATTGATTCTTCTTATCTATGAGGATGGAATGTTTTTGCATTTGTTCATGTCTTCTCTTATTTCCTTGAGCAATTGTCTGTAGTTCTCCTTGAAGAGGTCCTTCACATCTGTTGTAAGCCATATTCCTAGGTATTTTATTCTCTTTGTAGCAACTGTAAATGGGAGTTCATTTATGATTTGGCTCTCTGCTTGTCTATTGTTAGTGTATAAGAATGCTTGTGATGTTTGCACATTTATTTTTTATCCTGAGACTTTGCTGAAGTTGCTTATCAGCTTAAGGAGTTTTGGGGCTGAGACTATAGGGTTTTTTAAATATAGAATCATGTCACCTGCAAACAGAGACAATTTGACTTCCTCTCTTCCTATTTGAATATCCTTTATTTCTTTCCCTTGCCTGATTGCCCTGTCTAGAACTTCCAATACTACGTTGAATAGGAGTGGTGAGAGAGGGCATCCTTGTCTTGTGCTGGTTTTCAAAAGGTATACTTTCAGCTTTTGCCCATTCAGTATGATATTGGCTGTGGGTTTGTCATAAATACTATTTTGAGATATGTTCCATCAATATCTGGTTAACTGAGAGTTTTTAACATGAAGGGATCTTGAATTTTATTGAATGCCTTTTCTGCATCTACTGAGATAATCATGTGGTTTTTGTCATTGGTTCTGTTTATGTGATAGATTACATTTATTGATTTGCATATGTTGAACCAGCCTTGCATCCCAGGGATGAAGCTGACTTGATTGTGGTGGATAAGCTTTTGGATGTGCTGCTGGTTTCGGTTTGCCAGTATTTTATTGAAGATTTTCACATCAATGTTCATCAGGGATATTGGCCTGAAGTTTTATTTTTTTGTTGTTTCTCTGACAGGTTTTGGTATCAGGATGATGCTGGCCTTATAAAATGAGTTAGGGAGGCGTCCCTCCTTTTCAATTCTTTGGAATAGTTTTAGAAGGAATGGTACCACCTCCTCTTTGTAACTCTGGTAGAATTCGGCTGTGACTCCATCTGCTCCTGGGCTTTTTTTGGTTGGTAGGCTATTAATTACTGCCTCAATTTCAGAACTTGTTATTGGTCTATTCACAGATTCAACTTCTTCCTGGTTTAGTCTTGGAAGGGTGTATGTGTCTAGGAATTTATCCACTTCTTTTAGATTTTCTAGTTCACTTGCACAGAGGTGTTTATAGTATATTCTCTGATGATAGTTTGTATTTCAGTGGGGTCAGTTGTAACCTTTGTTGTGTCTGTTTGATTCTTCTCTCTTTTCTTCTTTATTAGTCTAGCTAGTGGTCTATCTAATTTGTTAATTTTTTCCAGAAAACCAGATTCTCGATTTATGATGTTTGGAGGGTTTTTTGCGTGTCTATCTCCTTCAGTTCTGCTCTGATCTTAGTTATTTCTTGTCCTCTGCTGGCTTTCGGTTAGAATATGCTCCTTTAGCTCAGCATAATTTGTTGTTACCCACCTTCTGAAGCCTATTTCTGTCAATTCATCCATCTCATTCTCCGTCCAGTTTTGCGCCCTTGCTGGAGACGTGTTGTGATCATTTGAAGAAGAGACATGCTGGCTTTTGGAATCTTCAGTGTTTTTGTGCTGGCTTTTCCTCATCTTCACAGATTTATCTACCTTTCACCTTTGAGGCTGATGACCTTTGGATGAGGTTTTTGTCGGTGGGTGTTTTTTGTTGATGTTGTTGTTGCTTTCTGTTTGTTAGTTTTTCTTCTAACAGTCAGGCTCCTCTTGTGCAGGTCTGCTGCAGTTTGCTGGAGGCCCACTCCAGACCCTATTTTCCTGAGTATCACCAGTAGAGGCTGCAGAACATCAAAGATTGCTGCCTGCTTCTTCCTCTGGAAGCTTCATCCCAGAGAGGCACTGGCCTGATGCCAGCCAGAGCTCTCCTGAATGAGGTGTCTGTCGACCCCTGTTGGGAAGTCTCTCCCAGTCAGGAGGCACGGGGGTCAGGGACCTGCTTGAGGACGTAGTCTGTCCCTTAGCAGAGCTGGTGCACTGTGCTGGGAGCATCCCCCTTGTAAGGATCAGCCACTCTCTTCAGAGCTGGCAGACAGGAAAGATTAAGTCTGCTCAAAATGCAACCCTACAGCCGCCCCTAACCCCAGGTGCTGTGTCCCAGGGAGATGAGACTTTTGTCTGTAAGCCCCTGACTGGAACTTCTGGATTTCCTGCAGAGGCGTCCTGCACACAGTGAAGAGGAATCTGGAGAAGCAGTCTGGCCACAGCTACTTTCCTGCACTGTGGTGAATTCTGCCCAGTCCAAACCTCCCAGTCTTAACTTAGCACTGTAAGAGGAAAACCGCCTACTAAAGCCACAGTAATGGTGGTCGCCCCTCCCCCCACCTAACTCCATTGTCCCAGGCTGACTCCAGACTGCTGTGCTGGCAATGAGAATTTCACGCCCATGGTTCTCAGCTTGCTGGGCTCCGTGGGAGTGGGACCTGCTAAGCAAGACTCTTGCCTCCCTGGCTTCAGCCCCCTTTCCAGGGGAGTGTACAGTTCTCCTGTCTCAGTGGAGTCCAGGCGCCACTAGAGTATGAAAAAACTCCTGCAGCTCAGTGCCTGACCAAACAGCCTCCCGGTTTTGTGCTTGAAACCCAGGGCCTTGGTGGTGTAGGCCCATGAGGGAATCTCCTGATCTACAGATTGCAAAAATTCATGGGAAATGAATAGTACCCCAGGCGGGTAGCATAGTCCCTCACCACTTGCCTTGGCTCAGGGAGGTAAGTCCCCTGGCTCTGTGCACTTCCTGGGTGAAGTCACACCCCACCCTGCTTCTGTTAGTTCTCCATGGGTCGCACCCACTGCCTAATCAGCCCCAATGAGATGAACTGGGTACCTCAAGTGGAAATGCAAAAATCACCCGCCTTCTTCATTGGTCTTGCTAGGAACTGCAGAGCGGAGCTGTTTCTATTCAGCCCTCTTGGCCCCTCCTATCAGCGACATCTATTTAATAGGTACATTATTAAATCTGCTTATGACTCTAATGTAGAAAATGTTAAAACATCAGTGTATACAATGGCAGTCAATTGATTTGATTTACTGGTAGGAGAATAGAATGTGATGGCAGGAAGTAACTTTAGAAACTATCTAGTCTAAACTTCTTCCATATTCCAGTTTTACAGATGAGGAACCTGAGGGCCAGAGAGAAGTAACTTAGCCAAGATTATACAAGAAAGTAGTGTCAGAGTCAGAGCTAGATCCTTGCTTCCTGACTTCCTGATCATTGCGTTTTTAACTGTGTTGAGCTGCCTTCAAATATATATATATATTTTTCCTCCATTGCCTGAATTAACCCTTTTTTATTTTGATATTATATGTACACAACCCAAGAAAAGGAGCTAAAATGAAAGTGTGCTATTTTGAGACTTAACAGTTGAACTCTTTTTGGATACCACAGTGGATGGGTGGAAGGGAGCGCTGAGAAGAAATTACCAATGAATATCTCACTTTTGCCTGATTCAAGTCCTCTGAGCATTTGCAGTCAAGTTAAGAATGTTTGTATAAGGAGAAATTCTAGGATAGTAAAGGACAGAAACAACTCCCTCTCTGGAGGCAGTTGAGCGTAATAAAGATGAAGACCTCATCTTCTTCTCCACATAAATATTTGCTTACCCAGAGAAAAGATAAAGTTTCTCTCTTTCTAGAACCACATAACACCAGACTTGCCTAAGGGCATTTGGGCTTTCTCTCCTGTGATGCAACCTATTCCATTTGCAGGTAACATTTGACTCTCAGTGTCACCCCATGTAGATTGGGGATTAAGAATTTAGTGTTAAGATATTGCTATGACTGCTACTTCTGCTATAAGTAAGAAATGGTGTTTGTCTCTGATCCAGTGGTCTAGTATCAAATATATAGGCAACTTATTAGTTTTGCAGGTAAAATCTTAGATCCTTTAGTTTCTAACTTAACAGACAGATGGAGCTGAATTGTTGCCATAATATTCAAATTAGCTTCTCCTAGTAATGAAATACACTACAAATACCCAGGAGAATGCAGGTGTCTCTAAGTTGCAGAACTGTTAGTTTTTTCCCCATCAATCACTTACAGAAATATTTTCAATTACATCGCATAGTTGTCTGTATCTAATTGTACAGCTCAGATGATCAAAGTGTTCTTTGGGGATAAATGAAACAAAGTGGTATTCTTTGAATTTATGCCCCCGACATTAAATAGCTGCAATCATTTATACCAGTGGCAAAATTGCTTTCTATAAAAACCTTAGAGATCACTAGCCAAACCTATTTTGAAATTTGTAGTTGGTGAAGGTCTAAATTTTCCAACTTTTATAAGGACCAAGTGGTTGGAATGAAAGTAATTTAGAGTAAGGCTGATGTACAAACACATTAAAAATGTTTAAAGTACTTCTAGAGACACTGTTGTAGTTTGAGTTAGTAACTTACACACAGTTGCATCAGCACGACACTGCCAAAGCCCTTGTAAAAGATAATCTAGACATGTGCAGATGTAGCAGAGTATAGAATCTCCAACAAGGAAGGTGGTCTTCCTGCGTTTTTTTTTTTTGTTTGTTTTGTTTTGTTTTTTGCTGGCAAAATTACATCTGGAGTTTTTAGCTCAGTTCTAGCATGACATCTTAAAAGCGACACTGATACAGGAAGTGTGCCTACAGCATGGGTAGCAAACAGTCAGCCAGGATGAACCACTATTAACTCTCAAAACCACCCTGTGGTGTAAGTGGCATTATTACCATAAGAGAATGAGAACATCAGGGCTCAGAGTGCTTACCAAGAACACAAAAGTTAGTGAATGAAAAAGTTGGGCTGAAGCCCAGATATTCTGTGTCTAAGTCATCTTAGGTTGCTTTCATTATTTTTGGTCTGAACACTATCGTAAATATATAAATAAAAAATTAACCTGTATAGGCATTATGATATAATGGAAATAGTTATTATTTGCAGTCTGAATGCTCGTTTTTGTGTATTGGTTATTCTGCACATACATATGTATTTTTAATCTGTGGAAGTTATTTGAAAAACGTGGCATTTAAAGTGTTTGCTGCACTGGTAGTAAGTGATAGCAATGAAAACAGAATCCAGGTCCTGACTCTTGGTCCATGTTTCTTGCTATTACACCATGCTGATTCTGTTTAAATTATTTTAGTCATGGTATATTCTGTTTTACATCTTCAAACTCCATGTACTTATATTTTCATGAATACGCAAGGTAGAAGAAAAATTCCAACCCAAGAATGAAATTCTCCTAATAGGGTTGATAAAACACCTAAAATTTTCGTCAAAAAAGGCCTGAAGTTTATTACTTGCAGATACAAGTGATTTTTGATTTTTTTCACTTTTGAGAGAGAGACTCACTCTGTTGCCCAGGCTCGAGTGCAATGGCATGATCTTGGCTCACTGCAACCTCCGCCTCCCAGGTTCAACTGATTCTCCTGCCTCAGCTTCCCCAGTAGCTGTGATTACAAGTGCCTGTCACCACGCCCGGCTAATTTTTGTATTTTTAGTAGAGATGGGGTTTCACCATGCTGGCCAGGTTGGTCTCGAACTCCCGACCTCAGGTGATCTGCTCGCCTCGGCCTCCCAAAGTGCTAGGATTACAGGCATGAGCCACCATGCCCGGCCGTGATTTTTGATTTTTGATTTTTAAGAATGCTCTATGCATGTGGGAACTTATCATTTGGCTTGGGGAGTACTGGCTAAATTATATTACTTACCTATAATTGGCTAATTTTTCAAATTCATTCATGAGTGTTTTTTATACTGTTTGTAGATAACTTAATTTACAGATAATTTCTTTCCTGAGATATTTTCCAATAGCATAATTTAAATATAATTGCTTTTCATTAAGGACAAATGCACTTTGATCTCAGGAGAAAATGATATTGTTTTCATATAATTTGTTCATCTGAATTTGAAATGCAGCCATTGCTAAAATAATAAATATTCAGATATGAGTTGAAAAACATTCCTTATTTAAAACTCCACATATAACAAAATGTAGTCACGCATAGTATGTTTAGTTCCTTTCCGTGGAGATTTGTACTGCAAACTAATAGATTTTATATACATAAGATACAGTTCTGGGTAGGTACAAATAGGTGGTTTAGGAACGAAGGGAATTTAGATTAAATTGGAAATAACATCCATTTGTTGTCCTCACAGATAAGACAGATAGTCAGGGAGACAGGCCTGAAAACAATTTAAATGCAAATGTTAAAGTACAAAGAGCCCTGAATAGCAAGCCAAAGAGCAATTTTAAAATATAAAAAGCCTTGAATGGCAAGCCAACGAGCAATCCAAGATTTGCAAACAGCAGAATAATGTGAACACAGTTTATTTTTGAAAAAAAAAATTATCTGGTGGCTGATTATGAGGTGGAGATCAGGAAATTGCATTAGCACGACACAGCCAAAGTCCAGGTAAGAGATAATCTAGACATGTGCAGATGTACCAGAGTGTAGACTCTCCAACGAGGAAGGTGACCTTCCTGCCTTTTTTTTTTTCCCCTGGACAAATTACATCTGGAGTTTTTAGCTCAGTTCTGGCATGACATCTTAAAAACGACGCTGATACAGGAAGCGTGCCTACAGCGTGGGTAGCCAACTCATATGCTTTCAGGAGCCAAGCAAGTAACAGATGAGAGGAGCATTTCAGGTATAAAGGCACATGTGCACACTCGGGGAGTTGGGGATTGATGAACTGGGGTCACAGGGATACAGGCTCAATTGTCTACCTGTCTTTAGAAAGATGACAAATTCAATTTCTGTGTGTGATCTACTGATTTTTAAATGCTGGATCACTTT
>NW_026652282.1:129731052-129779070 GCF_009828535.3 Hylobates moloch
GTTAGGGAGGATTCCCTCTTTTTCTATTGATTGGAATAGTTTCAGAAGGAATGGTACCAGTTCCTCCTTGTACCTCTGGTAGAATTCGGCCGTGAATCCATCAGGACCTGGACTCTTTTTGGTTGGTAAGCTATTGATTATTGCCACAATTTCAGAGCCTGTTATTGGTCTATTCAGAGATTCAACTTCTTCCTGGTTTAGTCTTGGGAGGGTGTATTTGTCGAGAAATTTATCCATTTCTTCTAGATTTTCTAGTTTATTTGCATGGAGGTGTTTGTAGTATTCTCTGATGGTAGATTGTATTTCCGTGGGATCGGTGATGATATCCCCTTTATCATTTTTTTATTGCGTCTATTTGATTCTTCTCTCTTTTCTTCTTTATTAGTCTTGTTAGTGGTCTATCAATTTTGTTGATCTTTTCAGAAAAGCAGCTCCTGGATTCATTAATTTTTTGAAGGGTTTTTTGTGTCTCTATTTCCTTCAGTTCTGCTCTGATGTTAGTTATTTCTTGCCTTCTGCTAGCTTTTGAATGTGTTTGCTCTTGCTTTTCTAGTTCTTTTAATTGTGATGTTAATTGTGATGTTTAATTGTGTGTCAATTTTGGATCTTTCCTGCGCTCTCTTGTGGGCATTTAGTGCTATAAATTTCCCTCTACACACTGCTTTGAATGTGTCCCAGAGATTCTGGTATGTTGTGTCTTTGTTCTCGTTGGTTTCAAAGAACATCTTTATTTCTGCCTTCATTTCGTTATGTACCCAGTAGTCATTCAGGAGCAGTTTGTTCAGTTTCCATGTAGTTGAGTGGTTTTGAGTGAGTTTCTTAATCCCGAGTTCTAGTTTGATTGCACTGTGGTCTGAGAGACAGTTTGTTATAATTTCTGTTCTTTTACATTTGCTGAGGAGAGCTTTACTTCCAACTATGTGGTCAGTTTTGGAATTCACCCATGACTTATCAACCTCTGTTTTAAATTCTGTCATTTCATTCTCTGACTAAAACATCTTATTCTCCCATTCTCTCACTCAACTGCTCTTACTATACTTGCCCTTTGTCTTCATTTGAGCATGTAATAAAATTTTACCTGGCTTCAGCCCGCTGGGTGATCTGTATTCAACTCAGATTCTATGGAAAGTCTATGGATTCTCAGTTCAACTACTTTCTCACCAGGATCTTCATATCCTTTCCACAGCTTCATCTATTTCTTCAATTATTTTTAAATTCTGTTTGTATCAAACTTTGTTTAGTTCCTTAAATGCACCAGGTCCTCTGGCCTTGCAGCCTTTGCACACATATGTTCCTATACCTAGAGTGTTTCTGTAACTCTTCTCCAACTGATTATGGTTAAATATCATTGTGAGAACATTACCTCCCTCATCGACTTTTCTACAGCTTAGGGAAGTTTCTGCTATCCTCTGCCAAGAGCATTTGATCCATCTCCTATCATAGCAGTTATGACAAGGTATTATAACTGCTTTTTAAATTTATGTATTCTCGCTAGACCATTGTCTCTATGAAGGAAAAAAACTGTCTATAATGTAATCTATTATATCCATGCAATTTTACTTTATATTATTAATACTTTCCACTATTATTATAAATTTTTCAGAGTTTACTCATTTGCAGTCTAGTCCTTTAGTTCTTCTAGCAGATTTTAAGGTCTTGCAGGCAGGAACAAGGTCTATTTGTTTACTGCTGCATTCCCAATGCACAGGATACCACCTGGTACGTAATGAATACCTTGTGAATATCTTTTAAAGGGACTGATGGATGGATGGATGGATGGATGGAAGGAAGGATGGATGAATAGATGGATGGACAGATGGATGGACAGATGGGTGGATGGATGGATGGATGGATGGATGGACAATATAGATAACCCAGTAAGGTGACTATAGTCAATAAAAACTTAATTGTACATTTTGAAATAACTTAAAGTGTAACTAGATTATTTGTAACTCAAAGGATAAATGCTTGAGGGGATGGATAGCCCATTCTCCATGCTGTGCTTATTTCACTTTTCATACCTGTATCAAAACATTTTATCTACTCCCAAAATACATACACCTACTATGTATGCAGAAAAATAAAAAAAAAAAAAAGTAAAATGTGGATAAAAAAAGAAACCAGTCTGCTTTCATTCATTTGCAGATGTACTACCATGTCCTTGAAATACTTTTTTTTGCCAGTTAATATAGGGAATTTCAACTAAGGGTCTGAATGCTTTATGTGGAATTTCAACATATGAAGACCAAAAAAGATTAACTGTAGCATTTCTTTTTTTGAGTATTCATTATATGTCTAACATTACTAGGCTATTTTTATTTTTACTTTTTATTTTTTGAGATGGAGTCTCTCTCTCTTGCCCGAGCTGGAGTGCAGTGGTGCGATCTTGGCTCACTGCAACCTCTGCCTCCTGGGTTCAAGCATGTCGGCCAGACTGTTCTCGAACTCTTGACCTCAAGTGATCCACTCGCCTCGGCCTCTCAAAGTGCTGAGATTACAGGCGTGAACCACCGTGCCCAGCTACTAGGCTCTTTTTATACATTATTACAATCCTTACAACAAACTCAGAAATAAATATCATATACTGCTTTTTGTAGATGGGGACACAGTCTTAGAGAACTACAGACATTCATATTTTCCCCACTTTACAGCTCAGAGATGTTAAGCACCCTAAGAAGGTCACCTAGTTTAGTAAGGGCTAGAGCTGGGACTAGAAATTGAGTGAGGTTACCTCTAAAGCCTGAATGTTCACAATGCAGTCCTCGGTGCCAACCCTCAGTGAGGTCTGCAGTGGTCCTGTACTAAAATTTCTTATCCTCTCAAATACTCAGTTTTTTTATATGTTAAATGGGTAAAATTAATAGTAATAATTTCAGGGATTTTGCCGAATTTTAAATAGAATAATGTATTTTTAATCCACCTGGCAAAGTCCTGACAACATATAGTAGAATACACTGCATGTTCTCACTTATAAGTGGGAGATAAATAACTTGTACCCATGGTCACAGAGAGTGGAATAATAGAACTTGGAGACTCAGAAGGGTGAGAGAATGAGACAGTATGAAGTCCGGAGTGGGTCATGGGATAAAAAATTAGTTAATGGGTACAATGTACACAATTCAGGTGATAGTTACACTAAAAGCACAGACTTCACCACCACACACTATATGCATGTGTATTAGTCTGCTCTCACACTGCTAAGAAAGACGTACTAGAGACTGAATAATTTATAAAGGAAAGAGGTTTAATTGAGTCACAGGTCAGCATGGCTGGCCAGGCCTCAGGAAACTTAGAAGCATGACAGAAGGGGAAGTAAATGTGTCCTTCTTCACATGGCAGCAGCAAGAAGTGCCAAGCAAATAGGGGAGAAGCCCCTTATAAAACCATCGGATTTTGGGAGGACTCACTCACTATCACAAGAAAAGCAGCTTAGGGGTAATTGCTCTCATGATTCAATTACCTCCCACTGGTTCCCTCCCATGACATGTGGGGATTATGAGAACTACAATTCAACATGAAATTTGGGTGAGGACACAGTCAAACCATATAGTTTCACCCCTGGCCCCTCCCAAATCCCATGTCCTCACATTTTAAAACACAATCATGGATTCCCAACAGTCCCCTCAAGTTTTAACTCATTCCAGCCATAACCCAAAAGTCCAAGTCCAAAGTCTCATCTGAGACAAGGCAAGTCCCTTCCACCTAGGAGCCTATAAAATCAATAGCAAGTTAATTGCTTCCTAGATACAATGAGGTAGAGGCATTGGGTAAATACCCTCATTCCAATTGGGGGAAATTGGCCAAAACAAAGGGGCTACAGGTCTCATGCAAGTCTGAAATCCAGTAGGGCAGTCATTAAACCCTGAAGTTCCAAAATGATCTCCTTTCACTCCACGTCTCACATCCAGGTCATGCTGATGCAAGAGGTGGGTTTCCACAGCCTTGGGAAGTTCCACCACTGTGTGTTTGCAGGGTATATCATCCCTACAGGCTGCCTTCACAATTGGTGTTGAGTGTCTGCAGCTTTTCTAGGTGCACAGTGCAAGCTGTTAGTGGATCTACCATTCTGGGATCTGGATGGTGGTGGCCCTCTTCTCACAGCTCCGGTAGACAGTACCTCAGTGAAGACTCTGTGTGGAGGCTCTGACCCCAGGTTTCCCTGCCACACTGCCCTAGCAGAGGTTCTCCATGAGGGCTCTACCCTGGAGCAGACTTCTGCCTGGAAATCCAGGAATATCCGTACATTCTCTGAAATCTGGGTGGAGGTTCCCAAACCTTAAGTCTTGACTTCCGTGCACCTGCAGGCCCAATATTATGTGTAAGCTGCCAAGACTTGCGGCCTGCACCTTCTGAAGCAATGGCCTGAGGTATACTTTGGCCCCTTTTAGCCACAGCTGGGATGCATGGCACCAAGTCCTAAGACTATACAAAGCAGCAAGTCCCTGGGCCCAGCCCAGGAAACCATTTTTTTCTCCTAGACCTTCAGGCCTATGATGGGAGGGACTGATGGAGACCTGTGACATGCCCTGGAGACATTTTCCCCATTGTCTTGGCAATTAACATTTGGCTTCTTGTTACTTATGCAAATTTCTGCAGCCTGCTTGAATTCTCCTTAGAAAATGGGTTTTTCTTTTCTATTGCATCACCAGCCTGCAAATTTTCCCAACTTTTATGCCCTGCTTCCCTTTTAAACATGAGTTCCAATTCCAAACCATCTCTCTCAAGTTCAAAGTCCCTCAGATCTCTAGGACAGGGACAAAATGCTGCCAGTCTCTTTGCTAAAGCATAGCAAAAGTGACCTTTGCTCCAATTCTCAAGAAGCACCTCATCTCCATCTGAGACCACCTCAGCCTGGACCTTATTGTTCATACCACTATTAGCATTTTTGTCAAAGTCATTCAACAAGTCTCTAGGAAATTCCAAACTTTCCCACATTTTCCTGTCTTCTTCTGAGCCCTTCAAACTGTTCAAACCTCTGCCTGTTACCCAATTCGAAAGTCACTTCCACATTTTTGGGTATCTTTTCAGCAATGCTCCACTCTACCAGTACCAATTTAGTGTATTAGTCTCTTTTCACACTGCTGATAAAGACATACTCGAGACTGGGAAGAAAAGGAGATTTAATAGACTTACAGTGCCACATGGCTGGGGAGGCCTCACAGTCATGGCAAGAGGCAAGGAGGAGCAAGTCACATCTTACATAGATAGTAGCAGGCAGAACTTGTGCAGGGCAACTCCAGTTTTTAAAATCATCAGTCCTTGTGAGACTCATTCCCTATCATGAGAACAGCATGGAAAGACCTGCCCCCATAATTCAATCACCTCCCACTGGGTTCCTTCCACAACATGTGGGAATTGTGGGAGTTACAATTCAAGATAAGATTTGGGTTGGGATACAGCCAAACCATATCAGGTAGGATGGACATTTTAACAATATTGTGTCTTCCTATTTATGAACATGGAATTTTTCCCTTTTTTTGTGTCATCTCTGACTTCTTCGAGCAATGTTTTGTAATTCTCATTGTACAGATGTTTCACCTCCCTGGTTAGCTGTATTCCTAGGTATTTTATTCTTTTTGTGGCTACTATGAATGGGATCGCATTCTTGATTTGACTTTCAGCTTGAATGTTGTTGGTGTATAGGAATGCTACTGATTTTTGGTACATTTGTTTTGTATCCTGAAACATTGTTGAAGTTGTTCATTATGTCATGAAGCTTTTGGGCCTAGACTATCAGGTTTTCTAGGTATAGAAACATATCACCTGCAAACATGAATAGTTTTACTTACTGGCTTCCTGTTTGGATGCTTTTTCTTTCTTTCTCTTGCCTTATTGCTCTAAGACTTCCCCTACTAGGTTGAATAGCAATGATGAGAAGGGTCATTCGTGTCTTATGCCAGTTTTCAAGGGGAATGCTTCCAGCATATTACATTTGCCAATTCAATATTATGTTGGCTGTGTGTTTGCCATAGATGACTCTTATTATTTCGAAGTATGTTCCTTCAATGCCTATTTTGTTGAGAAAGTTTAACATGAAGGAATGCTGAATTTTATTGAAAGCCATTTCTCCATCCATTGAGATAATCATATGGTTTTAAATTTTTATTTTTATGTGATGCATCATATTTATTGATTTCCATATGTTGAACCAACCTCGCATCCCAGGAGCAAAGCTTACTTGATCATGGTAGATTAGGCTTTTTATGTGCTGCTGGATTCAGTTTGCTGGTGTTTTGTAGATGATTTTCACATCAATGTTCATCAAGGATATTGGCCTGAAGACTTCTTTTTCTATTGTGTCTCTACCAGGTTATGGTATCAGGATGATGCTGGCCTCATAAAATGAATTAGGGAGGAGTACCTTCTCCTCAATTTTTTGGAATAGTTTTAGTAGGAAGAGTGCCAACTCTTCCTAATACCTCTCATAGCATTTGGCTGTGAGACCAGGCATGGCGGCTCACACCTGTAATCCCAGCACTGTGGGAGGCAGAGGCGTGTGGATCACTTGAGGATAGGAGTTCGACACCAGCCTGACCAACATAGCAAAACTCTGTCTCTACTGAAAATACAAAAACTTAGCTGGGCTTGGTAGCACACGCTTGTAATCCCAGCTATTCAGGAGGCTGAATCATGAGAATTGCTTAAACCCTGGAGGTGGAAGTTGCAGTAAGCCGAGATCACACCACTGCTCTCCAGCCTGTTTGACAGAATGAGATTCTGTTTCAAAAAAGAAAAAAAAAAAAAAGAAAAAAATAGAATTTGATTGTGAATCCATCTGGTCTTGGGCTTTTTCTGGTTGGAAAGCTTGTCATTACTGATTCAATTTCAAAATGAATTATGGGTCTGTTAAGCAATTCAATTTCTTCCTGGTTCAATCTTGGGAGGTGGTATATCTCCAGGAATTTATCCATTTTGTCTAGATGTTCTAGCTTGTGTGCAAAGAGGTGTTCATGGTAGCCTCTGATGTTTATTTGCATTTCTGTGGGGTCAGTGATAACGTGTTCTTTGTCATTTCTCATTGTGTTTATTTGGCTCTTCTATTTCTTGATTTAGCTAGCAGTCTATCTTATTTTTTTTTTTTTTCAGAAAATCAACTTCTAAATTTTTCTCATTTTTTTATGGTTTTGTCCATCTCAATTCCTTTCAGTTCAGATTTGATTTTGGTTATATCTTGTCTTCTGCTAGCTTTGGGTATGGTTTGCTTTTGTTTCTCTAGTTCTTCTAGTTATGATGTTAAGTTGCTACTTTGAGATCTTTCTAACTTTTTGACGTGGGCATTTAGTGCTATACATTTCCCTCTTAACACTGCTTTAACTGTGTCCCAGAGATTCTGGCATGTTGTATCTTTGTTCTCATTAGTTTCAAATAATTTCTTAATTTTTGCTGTAATTTCATTATTTATCCAGAAATCATTCAGGAACATTTATTTCCATGTAATGCTATAATTTTGAGTTATTTTCCTAGTATTTATTTCTATTTTTATTATGCTGTGGTCCAAGAGCGTGGTTGGTATTATTATTTTTTTCACGTTTGCTGAGGATTGCTTTATGTCCAATTGTGTTGTCGATTTTAGAGTATTGCCATGTGGTGAGGAGGAGAATGTACATTCGGTTGTTTTAGGGTGGAGTGTTCTCTACATGTCTATCAAGTCCGCTTAGTTAAGTTTCCAGTTCAGATCCTGAATATCTTTGTTAGTTTTCTGTTTTGATAATCTGTCTAATACTGTCCGTGTGATGTTGAAGTCTTCCACTATTACTGTGTGGTTATCTAAGTTATTTCACAGGTGTCTAAGAACTTACTTTATGAATATGGGTGTCCCTGTGTTGGGTATGTATATATTTAGGATATATATGTCTTCTTGTTGAATTGATCCCTTTACCATTATGTGACACTCTTTGTCTTTTTTTAATCTTTTTTGGTTTACAGTCTGTTTTGTTAGAAACTAGGACTGCAACCCCTGCTTTTTTCTGTTTTTAATTTGCTTGGTAGATTTTTCTCCATTCCTGTGCTTTGAGCCAATGTGTGTCATTGCATGTGAGATAGGTCTCTTGAAGTGGCAAAAGTTGGGTCTTGCTCCTTTATCTAACTTGCCACTCTGTACCTTCTAATTGGTGCATGTGGGCCATTTACATTCAAGGTTAAGTTTGATGTGGCAGATTTGTTCATGTCATCATGTTGTTAGCTGGTTATCAGGTAGACTTGTTTGTGTGGTTGCTTTATAGTGTCGCTGGTCTATGTACTTATTTGGGTTTTTGTAGTGGCCAGTAATGGTCTTTTCTTTCCATGTTCAGCATTCCCTTCAGGACCTCTTATAAGGCAGGTCTGGTAATGAGTTCCCTCAGTGTTTGCATTTCTGAAAACAATCTTATTTCTCTTGCTTATGAAGGTTAGTTTGGCTAGATATGAAATTGTTGACTGGAAATTCTTTACTTTAAAATGCTAAATATTGACCCCCATTCTTTTCTTGCTTGTAGGGTTTCTGTTGAAAAGTCTACTGTTATCCTGATAAGGTTCCCTTTGTAGGTGAGCTGCCACTTTTCTCTAGTTGCCTTTAACATTTTTTCTTTCATTTTTACCTTGACGTATTTGATGATTATGTGTCTTGGGTATGGTATTCTTGTGTAGTATTTTGCAGGATTTCTCTGAATTTCTTGAATATGAATGTTGTTCTCTGTAGTGAGGTTTGGAAAATTTTCATGGATGATGTCCTGAAATATATTTTCCAAGTTGCTCTTCCAATCTTTCAGGGACACCAATGAGTCAGAGATTTTGTGTTTTTACATAATCCTATATTTCTCAGATGTTTTGTTCATTCTTTTCTGTTTGTTTTTCTTCATTTTTGTCTGAGTTATTTTGGAAAGCTGGTTTTCAAGCTCTGAGATTCTTTCCTCGGCTTGGTTGATTCTGGTATGTATACTTATAAATGTATTCTGAAATTATCGAAGTGAGCTTTTCAGCTCTGTTAGCTCAGTTTGGTTCTTTTTTAAAATGGCCATTTTGCATTTCATCTCCTTTATCATTTTATTGTATTCCTTAGAATCTTTGGATTGGCTTTCAACTTTTTCCTGAATGTTGATTATCTTTGTTCTTATCCATATTTTGAATTCTGTTTCTGTCATTTCGACTATTTCAGCCTCGTTAAGAAACATTGCTGGGGAACTAATGTGGCGGTTTGGAGGACAGAAGACACTCTGGGTTTTTGAGTTACCAGAGTTCTTGCACTGTTTTTTTCTCATCTGTGTGGGCTGATGTTCCTTCAGCCACTGAAGTTGCTTTTTCTTTTGTTTGTTGTTGTTGTTGTTTTTTGTTTGTTTGCTTAGCTTTTAATCTCTTCTTTGATGTCCTTGGGAGTTTGACTGTGGTATAAGATGGGGTCAGTTGATTGGCTTCATTTCCATTAGATTTCTGGGGGGGGGGGGGACCAAGTCTCAGCTCAACACTCCTGGGCTCTGTGCTGTAACACTACGGGGCTGGTATTGGCCCTGGCTTTGTTCTCTGGCCTCTTGAGGTTGGGAACCTGTTGTGCCGGAAGGGACAATGTGTTCCTAGACTACTGGTCACAACACTCTGAAGAGTGGTGCCAAAGTGCTTCATTGGCAGTGGCAGGATCCGTGCCCATTCACATGTGGCAGCAGAAGCAGCAGCACAGCAGGGTGCACACTCGTCAGCTGGGGCAAGGCGCTGGCAAGCTTGGGGCTATTGGCCTCCATTTGGGCATTGGAAACAGTAGACTCAGTGCCGGGCTGGAAGGGTGTTGTGGCACAAGTCCACTTGTATTCATGTGTCCTTTCACACCCACAGCAGTGTTGGGATGGGGGCAAAGTGCTGGCAGGCACAGGGCTGGCGACTTCTGTGTGCGTGTTCATGCTGGCAGTGGTGGTGGCATGGGGTGGGTGGCAGGATCACTGGGTCCCTATTTGGATTCACGCTGGCAGCAGTGGTGGCGTCATGAAGGGGATGGGGCTGCTGGTGTCCCCAAGCATGTTTCTGCCCTCATTGGTAGCACAGCCATAGGGCATCAGGTGGGGCAGTTGATGCATTCATGCTGGTAACAATGGCATGGTGGGATGCACGTACAGCCATTCACCAGTAGAGAAGGGGAGTCGAGGTCTGTCTGAACACATGCATGCTGGCAAAGTAATCGGGGGATGGCCATGGGTGAGCGCATGCCAGCCAGGTGGCACGGGGAAGGCTGTGTTAGGGGGAGTTTTTGGGTGGGCTGATGCATGTCAGTGGGAACTGCTCTCCTGGAGTTCTCCGATGACAGTCAGGTGCAGTCTGACAGTGCAGAAGCTATGATTTGAGCCCCCAGGAGGCACCCAGGTTGTGCATTCAAGACTGTACTGCAAGCAGGCAAAGTGAAGCTAGGACCCCAGAAGAGGCCAGCAGACAACAGTGCACTCAGGTCAGACTGGACCTATCTCATGGGCAAGACTGGCCCCGCTTTTTTCAGTTCTGACAGTTGCCCTAAGGCTGGCATCTCCTTGGGAAGCATGGTGAACCTTAGGGAATGGGCATCTCTGGCCATGCTCCCCTGCAGACATTCCCGTACCAAACCCTCTGGGCTCCACACAGGCTGGAATCCTGTCCCTACCACCTCTCTAAGCAGCTCTCCCTGACAGTTAAAGTGTCCGTGGGAGTTGTGGGGTCTCCTGCTGCCAGAATGATTGAAGTACATGGCAAGAGTGAGTTGTTCCTCGCCTGCTCAACTCACCCCTTCACCATGAGTCACCGGGCCTGGAATGATTCCCCAATTTTTGTCTTTTTCTTTTTTCTTCTTTTTTTTTTTTAATCAGGCTGCCTTTCATCCATAAGATTGCAAACCACTTGACATTGGTCTCCATAATGGTCTGTATTTTACCTATATTTTTTCCCTAGATCCATTTTTTCTTCTATGGCCACTTCTTGTTCCAAATTGTATTTGAGGATAGGTATTATTCTTGTATGTTTTCTTTCTATTGTAGAGTGCCCAGCTTGCTTTGTTTCATCCATAGTCAGTGCCCATTAAGGTAGAAACATGTGCGAAGCATACAGTATCCATCATGGAGTTTCTGTCTCCATGCAACATATATATGGGGAGGGGGCACTCTGTGTGTGTCTTTTCTATACTTACTACTCCCTGAACACCATATTAATGTATATTTGTCCTTTAATTTGAGCTATATTGCCAGCTTGCTTCTCAACACTAGCAGTTGACACAGTGTCAGCCATTTTTCTAATATATACTAAATATATTTATGAGAGAAAGTATTAAAGTGAGATATACTGCCTTAAAGGCCAGGCTATTCAATTAATAAAATGAAGTTCTATCTTCCAGTGTTATATTGGCTTTGAAAATCATAGGTACTCAATGTTTTAAATTAAATCTATATTTAATTATAGGTTTTGGTTTTTTAAAAAAGAAGAAAAGTCACAGATTTTACAAATGTTACCTGTTACTGGAACTTTTTAGTGTCTCTGTGTCAAATTTGCTTTCATAGGTAATATTCAGTGCTGTCCTAATGTATAATGGTCTTGCTTTGGAGAAAATGAGTTCTTCATCTTTGCGATATTTAAGCTTATATTTGATTGACGACCTGGGAAAGATTTTGCAGAAAATCCAAGGGTGATGCCCAAGACTCAGGGTCAGTAAACTGTGATCCATGGGCCAAATCTGACCCACCACTTGCTTTTGTAAATAAAATTGTATTAAAATACAACCATGCTCATTTGTTTAGGAATTATTTATGGCTACTTTCATGCTACAATGGTAAGTAGTAGCAGCAAAGACTAAAATATATACTATTTAGCCCTTTATAGAAAGAGTTTGCTGACCTTTGGTCCAGCATGTGGTATCTAGATGTTCTTTAAAGCCCCTCAGAACCCAGACATTTTATAATTGTTGGTAATGTCATTATTCTCATGTTGTCTATATAAAGTAAGTGATTGATGTAAGACAATGTCCTAAGAAGGTAAGTCCCTTAACATAAACCTTCACTGATCATAGGAAATGTCTGTTTTATAAAGTGCTTTGGTATATGGTCTAAAGCAGTAGTTCTTAATTGAAGGTATAGTTGGCCTTCAGTATCTATCGATTCCACTTCTGTTGATTCAACCAACTGCAGATAGAAAATATTCTTAAAAAAATAAAAACAATACAAAATAACACAAATAAAAATACAGTATAAACTATTTATATGATATTTACACAGCATTAAGTGTTATAAGTAATGTATAAATGATTTAAAGTATACCAGAGAATGTGCATAGGTTGTATGCAAATACTCTGCCATTTTATATCAGGGATATGGGCATCCACAGATTTTGGTATCTATGAGCCAGTCCCTCATGGAACCAAAGTATGATTGTATGCTAATCCCTTAACATTGTATTGATAATTATTTTGTTTGTATATGTATATATGCATTTGGGGGAAGAGGTTCTACAGTTATCAAATTTTGCGTGCAATCTGTGTATGACTAAAAAAATGCTGCTCTGTATGTTTCTTTTGACAATGGCAAAAACAAAAACTCTTAGTACAATTTCAATAAAATCAATGTTGTTTTTTTTTTCATTTGGTACCTCTAACTTCGGCCTTGTTTATCCTAAATGCTTGATTCTACCTGGTTATCTAACAGCCAAGTGAAAATCTACACACAGCATGGCATTGTCAGTTTCTAAAGGGAAGAATTAATATTGTTAAAATGTCTGTATTATCTAAACAATCTATAGAGTCCAGACAATCCCTATCAAAATTCCAATGGGATTTTCTATAGAAATAAAAAAAAAACTCTCTTAAATTCATATGGAGCAACAAAAGACTCCAAATGGCCAGAGAAATCTTGAGAAAGAAGAACAAAGCTAGAAGTACCACACTTTCCAATTTAAGAATATATCATACAACTACAGTAATTAAAATAGTGCACAGTATTGGTATACAAACAGTAATATAGACCAAGTGGAACAAACTAAAGAGCCCAGAACTAAACCTACATATATACAGTCAAATGATTTTCAACAAGGATGCAGATAATACATAGGGAAAGGACAATCTCTTCAATAAATGGTGCTGATAAAACTGAATATTCATATACAAAAGAATGAAATTGTACTCTTACACCATACACAAAACAAGTCAAAATGCATTAAAGATTTACCTGTAAGATCTGAAACTGTAAAACTCTTAAAACATAAAAGAAAAGCTTATTGACATTGAGCATGGCAATGATTTCTTAGATATGACACCAAAAGCACAGGCAGTAAAAGCAAAATTAGACAAGTGGGGCTACATCAAACTAATAAGCTTCTGTGCAGCAAAGGAAACAGCAGAGTGAAAAGGCAAACCACAGAATGGGATAAAATATTTGTAAACCATATAGCTGATAAGGGGTTAATGTCCTTAATATATCCAAAATATATAAGGAATTCCTATAACTCAATATTTAAAAACCCAAATAATCTGATTAAAAATTTTTCAGAGTTTACATAGATATTTCTCCAAAGAAGACATATGAATTAACAATTATATGAAAAGATGTTAAATATCACTAATAATCATGGAAATACAAATAAAAACCAGAATGAGATTTCACTTCACACCTATTCAGATGAATATTGTCAACAAGACAAGAAAAAAGTGTTAGAGATGATGGAGATTAATTGACACCCTTGTACATTATTGATAAGAATGTAAAAGGTTGTACCCGCTATAAAAAACAGTGTGAAGCTTTCTCAAAAAGTTAAACCTAGAACTACGGTCTGATCCAGCAAACCCATCTCTTGATAGATACCCAAAAGAATTGAAATTGCCATCTTGAAGTGATAACTATACTGTCATATTCATTGAAGCATAATTCACCAGAGCCAAGAGGTAGAAACCACCCACATACCATTGACAGATGAATTAATAAAGAAAATGTGATATTTACATATGATGGAACATTACTCAGACTTAGAAGGAACTCCTGCCATTTGTGACAACATAGATGAGCCTGGAGGACATTATGCTAAGTGAAACAAGTCAGGCACAGAAGAACATGTAAGTGATTCTACTTATATATGAGGTATGCATATAATAGTCAAAATCATAGAAGCAGAGAATAGAATGGTAGTTACCAAGTGCTGGAGGGAGCAGAAAATGGGGAGTTATTGTTCAATTGACACAAAGTTTGGGTTATACAAGATAAGTAATAACTGGAGATTGACTGCACCACATAGCACCCATAGTTAATACTGCATTGTGTACTTAAAAATGTGTTAATAGAGCCGGGCGCGGTGGCTCACACTTGTAATCCCAGCACTTTGGGAGGCCGGGGCGGGCGGATCATGAGGTCAGGAGATCGAGACCACGGTGAAACCCCGTCTCTACTAAAAATACAAAAAATTAGCCGGGCGTGGTGGCGGGCGCCTGTAGTCCCAGCTACTTGGAGAGGCTGAGGCAGGAGAATGGCGTGAACCCGGGAGGCGGAGCTTGCAGTGAGCCGAGATTGTGCCACTGCACTCCAGCCTGGGCGACAGAGCGAGACTCCGTCTCAAAAAAAAAAAAAAAAAAAAAATAATGTGTTAATAGAGTAGACTTCATGTTAAGTCTTGTTACCACACACAGAAAAGGACACAAGGAAATTTGGAGGTGATGGATGTGTCTGTTACCTTGATTGTGGTGATGATCTCATGGATGTACACATTTGTTCAAACTCATCAAATTTCATACGTCAAATACGTGCAACTTTTTATATCAATTTTACCTTAAAGCTGTTAAAAACAATGAAATGTATCACTTGAAAGTACAAATGAGTTAAAATTAGGGTGGCTATATCTGCTCACCATTTTTATTCTGTAGAAGTGCCTAAATTTTCTATTAAGTGAATGTATTACTTTTGTAACAAAACAATAATATATGATACTGGCAAGAATAGAAATAGGCACTTTTATATATAATTCTTTTTTTGAGATTATTAAATATTGGTATGTTTCTATAATAAAAAAGTGAATTTTATGTTGTTAGAATACCCAAAAGAGTTGAGTAAAAATTTTACTTTAGTGTCTGATAATCTGCCTCCAAAGCAAAGCAACTACTGGATTAGTAAGGGAAAATAATATGCGATTATCAAACTCTGTTTCCTTTTCCTTACGGGCACACAGCTAGACTATATTTCCCCTCATCCCCACAATCAGGAAGAGGCATTTGGTTGAATTGTGGAAAATGAATTGTGGAGTCAAGTGATGCTCCTAACCTTCAGGCCTGGCACCGAAAACATCTCATGTGATTTTCTACATACTTTTCTATTTTGAAACTGTTTGATAAAGTGGATTTATTTTAGGACTTAATGGACAGTTGAGTCATTCAGTAGAAGAAGTCCCGATTCTTTATCGACTGCATGAAGCATACCATAATATGTTATTAAGTTGCTCTTATTTTAAAATTGCTCATTACAACAGCCAAACTATACTGACTACTTCAGGGATGGACCAACATACCAATCAAACTGTGCTTCATTATGTAATTGCAATAGAAAAAAACAAAGATTAAGGGGCCTTAAAGGGCCTAGTAAGGCACTCACCTGTTGAAAGTACTGAGTCACTTTTTTCTAATCAGTTGATTATGGAATTGCCAGAATTTAAAATGGTCTTTACAAGTACAGTTATTAGCACATATTTTTTTCTAAGCCAGAGTTCATCTTTTCTTTAGGATATGTTAAGCTTGTCCTATTTACTCTGGCTAACATCGTGGTCATGTAAAGATATAAATTTTGTTTGTAAACAGGTGAGGGTAAATCCACACCCATGAAAATACACACTTATGAAGCCTTTCTAGGCCAATTTAAATAACAAAATAAAAATAACTTTAAATTTAAAAGTAAAAATAGAAAACGCTACACCTCAGCTCGTGGTCCCATAGACACACCGGAGTTCATTTTCTCCAAGGAAGAATTCTCGTTGACCATACTTAACTACGTGAGAGCAGATGTAAACATTTTCCCTGTTATAGAATCATAGCAATTCCTTCACTAGGCTGAAAGAGAAGTATGCGAGGTCAGATTAGAGATCTCTTATGCATGTGGCAATCTTTTCACTTTTCTTTAGAGGAGGAAATAAACTAGAAATGTTGGGGTCAGTTTCAGTGTGCCCTTCTTTTCCGAAGAACATGTGTGTGCATGCCCACTCACACCTGTGAGCATGCATGTGTATTTTGTGTCTAAATGTGTAAAATAAAGACTTGTATTTTGTGTTTAAATCCTAAACAGAAAAAGAAAGTTCTGAAGAGTTTGGAGCTAACGATTGCAAGACTTTAACTTGCTATCCTGAATGGATGGATTATTATATAAACTATAAATATAACAAGCATTCTTTCAGCCTGCAAAATAGTAACTTACTTTGACTGCCATAGAGCTTTTTCTTATCTCTCCCTGTAAGTGCTCTCTTCTGTGTAGTACAGGCTGCTGCTGATTCTCTGTTCATATAAGTAGTAAATGCTGAGGTGTCACCTTGGAGTTGGCAGTGTGATCAATCACAGCCTCACCTTGGAAGAGGGTCTTTCCCTGCTTGGTGATAGGACACATATCGTTGAATGCGTATTACTTTGAAAACCTTAGAGGATGACCTCTAGAATACCATAAACATAATGGTGATCCTTACATTTTGCTCTATTTCTTTCACTTCTCCTCCCCCAAAGAAAACACATGAAGTTCACAAAGCAAAAGCAGCCTTAATACTCAGTTTTGAAGGCAGGAAAAAATCATTACTGACTTTCTAGTCAAGTTACAGCACAGTTTCTTTATCTCAAGAAATGTTCATCGCATTGTGTACCTTTCCCAAATTTCTAGGCTTACCTTCAAATATTAAGCTTTTGGTGATTAAATCTCAATTATTTTGGATTCCTTGAACAAAAGAAATATTTTTACATTTAGTATATACTCTGCCTAAAGTGTACCCACCCTGCCACCATTCCTTCAGTATTCTGTTATCCTCTAGTTGTTGAACAAACATTCTTTCTTCAAGTCAGTGTTCACATGTCACTCTCCTATGTGAGGTCTTTCTCCAGCCGCCAAGCACAGTTAGTTGTTTTCATTTTGTTATTTCCACAGTACATACCCTTTTCCTATTACAGTCATCTCACTTTACAGTCATTAGTTAATATATTAGTCTCTTGGGTAGGATCTTGAACTCCTCAAGGGCACAGAACAAATACTATCAGTTTCTGTAACACTCAGTCCAGTGCCTGGTATGTAATAGCAGTCGACAAATAGACATTGAACTAATTTGGATATACCCCATTTCTTCAATTAGTCAATCTGGCATAGTAGTTTAGAGAATGGGCTCAAATTTTGACGGTCCTAGATTCAAGTCCTAGCCCTTCCAATTATCAGCCTTGTAAATATTGGGCAAGTTATCTCTGTATTCCTGCTTACTCACTGGAAAACATGAATAACAATAATACCTGCCTTCTGGAATTGTTAAGGGGATCTAATGGGAAAATAGATGTAAGCTGTACCATAAAGTGCCTGAGATACACTAAATGTTCATCAAATGGCCCTTTTCCTTTTTCTACCCACCTTTGACCAGCTCTCTCTTAACAGACCCGAACTGCTAGGTAAATGATATTCATAGGGAGGGACGTTTTTCGTTAAGCTGAAAGCCCCAATGTAAAATTGGAAACAAATTTACACTGAGTGAGTATTCACTGGTACATATATTCTTCTTGATCAATGAAAAGACATAGTATTGAAAATATGTTCAAGTATAAATAAAACTGAAATTCATCAGATTTGCCCTTTCTCTGTAATTACAGAGCAAAGGGAGGTGTGAGTTTCATTTTAAAATTTCACATAACATCTTTAACTCTATTTCTTGGTCAAATTCAAGATAAATTGCTGTACATTATGCATGGGAGTATTTCATTCTCAACAATTCTTTTGCAGTATTTTTCTTTAGATATGCATATACCCATAGACAATTGCAGGTTAACAGCTTGTATTGGAGAGCACTATGAATCAAAAAGCCAAGTAAAATCCTGTTGTTACCTTGAAAAATTATTTGAAAACTAACTTGCCTTGCTGATAAAACTATAATTACATTTTACATTCTTCACAATATTACTCAGCGAATTGTATTTCTTTGTACAAACTCTTTGTCCTTGAAAATAGGTTATTACAGCAAAGCAGCTTTCCAAGACAGATAACTTTCCTGAGATAAACCTTTAGATCTTCACAAGCTGTCTTTGTTCTGTTCTTGTCTATACTTTTCAAAGAGTTAGAAATATCTGCAGTGTATTTGACACAGCTACAGCTGCCTTTAAAAAATGTTGCCTATCTGGTTGATATAAAACAATATTACAAAACCTTGGATGAGCCATGGGTAGGGATCAGACTGTACACTTAACATTTAAGATTCCCCAGAATATGTATCTGTTAGTGTAGTCTAATATATACTTCATTCTTCCTATCATAATGCAAACTATAATTTAAATCAATAGAAGTTCAAATTAAAGTTCCTATGTATATATATTTTTTAAAGTTCACCTTAACCAAGGATGCAATATAATGTGAATGAACTTAAATAGGGCTTCTGCAAATAAATATTATAATTTTATTTTTATGTGTGTACTTATTTATTTTCATCATTTTGTTTTAAAGGTTTTTATAACATTTTGGGATGAATTTTGGTTTTCATCTATCAATCTTACTAATAACTCAGTGTTAAAATTCATACACATACATAAACCTCTTACAAGCAAGACAAACCAAAGAAATAATTTGAAGACATTTGCTTTCTCCAGAAAGCAGAAATAAAATAATGTGGTAAATCATGAACTCTAATATGATTTGTACAATAGCAGGGACCTTTTTCACTTTTTCCCAGTTATATATTTAAAGTCTTGGACAGTGCTTGCCACATAGTAGGTGTCCAATGAATATTTGTTGAACGAATGAACACTTATCTAATTTTAGGAGCCTTACAGGGTTATTGCATAAAATTTGGAAAATGTAGAAATTGTATTGAAGAAGATAAAAATCACCCGTAATTCAACAACTCAAAAGTGCTAACATTTCTTTTATTTCCTTTGCTTTAGTTACATTTTTTGGTTTCAAGAAAAATAAACTCATCTAGCACATATAAAGTAGAGGTTTTGAAAGAATTTTCCCCTGATATCTCTGGGTGGGACTTTGGAGTCTTTTGTTTATTCCTTTTTTTCATTCTCTTGATTCTTTCTATAGACTCATTTTCTGTGTTTCTTCATCATCGTATTTATTGCCAAAACACTCCCCACCCCTAATTCAGATACTTTAAGCTGCTACCATCATTTGACACTGGGAGACTTGTCAGAGAATAACTTTGTTAATTGGCCAATTACCTCCCTCTGAGTCAGGGAAACATACATTCTTTCCAACTCATATCAACTGGAGGATTATGGGTGTTTTGTGGTGTTGTGGGATACCTAGTCTTACCTACTCAGAACAGGTTATAGGGATGTTTTAATGGGACACCTCCCATAAATGCAGTAAGATCTGTGCCATTAAGGACCATGTCTTTTACCATTTCTGATACATCATAGTTGCTCAATAAATGAGTGATTAATGAACAAGGCAAATAAAGGGCATATAGATGGGAATCTTTGAAAACCACTTTTGGCAGTAAGAACAAGTTTGATGCTTCTATATATGTATGTGTTGGGGAGGTGAGGGAGTGTGGTACAGAAATACGTGTCTAAGTATTTGTGTGTATACATGAAAATGTTACATTTGTTGGGCTGCTTTTTCTACACCAAGAGTGATAGATCACTACCTAGTGCAGCTGATGGTGCATGCAGCCTGGCACTTATGGAGTACTGGCATGAATTTGGTGCTCTCTCTTAAAGCTACAGTAACTATACTTCGAAGAACTGCAGATGGCATCCACACAGACTGCTGGACTTTTTAAGTGAGAAAGGATGAGTCAGGAATTTGTTTATTTTAGTTTAATAACTTTGTTTTCCATTAAAATAAAGGACTTACAGAGAACTTGAGAGGCACAGAATGGACCTTCGATAAAATTGTTCTGCTTTTGTCACTATTAAATATTTTGTGACATTCTATTTTCTATCGTTGTATGAAATTTGAATAAAAGTGGACTTAATGATCTGTAGGGCCTTGCCTAATTATGGTACTTGGTGACTATTAGATAATTAGATCTATAATTATTAGCATAATCATTAGCATTATCAATATTATAAATAGCAACCCCATTCAGACACATATGCACACAAAATTAATGGATTTGAATTATCCAGATTACACTCTTACCTCATCCTGGAAATGTGGAAATAGTTTTTGTATTTCAAATGGGTAAACAAGATCTTAGATATTATATTTTGAGTGGCTGTAATGGACAGTAGACAGTAGGAATTGAGACTCTGAAAATGACATTTACTACATATTGAAAATTATTGGTATACAATATTTCAATCATTTTATGTCAGCATTTGAAAATCAATTTTCTCTGTAATAATCTAGATAGCATTTTAAAAAGAAATCCTTCTCTGTGACATTGCAGTAGATAATTCCCTTTTATTTTCTCCATAAACAGTGTCATTTCAA
Source organism: Hylobates moloch (assembly GCF_009828535.3). Taxonomy (NCBI): domain Eukaryota; kingdom Metazoa; phylum Chordata; class Mammalia; order Primates; family Hylobatidae; genus Hylobates; species Hylobates moloch. The sequence goes on from NW_026652282.1 coordinate 129,751,605, forward strand.
GAAAAGGCCACTCTTCATTTGGGCTTTATAATAATAATCCAGGTTGAAATATTAGTTAACTGCTCCTCTATCTTTTCTAATTCCATATAGCTTTCAATGTGTGTGTGAATGATTAAAATTCTCCATTCAGTATCCACTGTTTATCTTTCTTAAGTCCTATTTTGCATAATCCTTTCTATAGGCAAAACTACTTTATTCCTTGGGTAAAGTTTACTATTTAAAATTTTCATTGACATGACATTTTCCCCAGTTTAGATTTTGCTCATCTATTACACAGAGGAAACTCTTTCTAATTTCAAAATAATCTACTCTTGTGATGCTTCTTCTTTAATACAAAGCTTTAATAACTGCTAGTACTTTTTTGCATTTTCAGACTAGTGAATCTTTCAAATCGTGTAAAAAGTTTGAGCTGCATTTATATTTAAACTCACTTTGGTGGGGGGCACGGGCAATCAAGTATATGTCATAGAGGCTTTGCAACTAGGCTCTGCTTGTAGAAAACAGAAAAGGAAAAAGTCCATATAGTTTTCAAATAAGTTATAGAACTTTAAGAGTTAACTGTGTACAAATACCTTTGTAATGCAAAAGGCATGCTCACACACGAGTGCAAATATTAGAATAAACATTTCCATCTATTTGAAAACATATCCTTTCTACAAATGATCATGTGACAGTAAAAGTTGAGTGATAATATCTGGGGAATAATCAGCCAGGCAAATGTTATTTTTTCTCTAAAGTGTTAGACATTGGATTAGGTAGAGAACTATGCGGATGACTAATGACGTTTTTTAAAAGTTGTATGCACATGTTTTGATCATGTAGGCATTATTCCAGCAAATGCTCTACTTTTAAAGAAGGCAACATTTCCACTTTAAAATCGTTAACGAACTTAAAGTCTATTCAAGTAAAAGGCTGAGGTATCAGTATATGAACTGAAGTCAATTTTCCACACTCAGCAGGAGAAAATGATATAAAAATGAAATAAACAAGAACTAAAAAAAATTGTCATGCCCTTTATTGTTCACTGTCAACTTAAGATCATTTTTAAACTTCCAGTTAAGAAACTTGCTTGGAATATATTGAATCACTAGGAAGAGTAACGTGGAAAATACCAACCTCAGATGATTTCTGGGGTTGATTTTAGGCCTCTTCCATTAACGTGGAGATACACTAAACTGCTGAAATTCACTTTAACTGGATGCTTATTTATTGACTAACACAACTACAATTTAAAAAGGATCTGTTTATGTTCCTACAAAACATTGATAATATTGTTTTAATTTGTTAAGTATTTGTTAAGTTTGGTGTAGTCACATACAGCACAGTAAGGGAAACTCAGACCAGAAAGGCAAAAGAATAAGTTTATCACTCACAAACTCCAGAGAGAAGAGGGCAGCATGCTTTGCAGGGCCAACGGGAATGAGTAGGGGGCATTCAGGACGTGTACTCAGCCAGCAGGTAGAGAGTAAGAGTGAGAGGGAGGGACCTGTGGGGCCCATGCCTTTTTTGAGGTCTGGGTCCTTATCTATGTAGATTTTTCTGTGACAGGTTGTACTGGTTAATTTGAAAGGAGCAAGGGGCTAAGCATGGGAATTTGGGCTTAAATTGTCAATTTCACCAGGCATGCTTACAAGCAGAGATAAGATGGTCAAGCACTTCGGTGTATGGAGCCTTATCTACCTGGAACACAAAAACAGGAACTGAGAGGACTGTCTCAAAATATGTAGGTCAAGGGTGACAAGCTAGGGACAAGACAATAAGATGGCTGCCAAGGCAGCATTCATATTAATGAGATTTTTGACAATCACTATTTGTCATCAAATATGTAGTATCACACTAATGAATTGGTTCATTTTGTTTTTATTTTCTATTTTAATTTTTTTAATATTATAATGTCTTGGTTTTTGTTTTTGATTGATAACATATATTTGAATTAAATATTCTGTTGTTTCCTAGCTTCTCTACTTTTTGTCTGAAGAGAATTTTATGGTCAGGAAAAAATGCTTAACTTAAAAATCCTTACTAATGATTTTAATGCCTTTACTTTTTGCTGAAAGAGAACCTGATGTGTAACAAAATGTTTAATTTTTAGAAACTCACATATGAGACAGGTTCAAGATGACTGACTAGAAGCAGCTAGTGTGTGCCACTCTCTCAGAGGAGACAGAGTGGTGAATACACACTAGCTCTTAAAGTGGATTTCCCAGGAGACCACACTGGGATTCATTAAGGAAATAATGACAACCCATGGAGAGCAGAGAAGAGCAAGGCACCTACCCAGGATTGGCATGGAGCCAGGAGAGGCTTCCTGTCCCTATAAAATGATGAGTGAGTGACAGTCCCTGGGGACCTACACTGCTGCCATGGACCTTTGCAAGCTGAGCATGGGAGAGCCCACCTGACCACTGTGGGCCTCCGAAGTGACACAGGAAGCTGCCTGGAGTCCGAGCTGAGCCAGCACTCAAGCCCACATTGAGTCCCATGGGCCTTGGATCCCTGAGCACCTTGGCACCAGCTTCTGTAGCCCTGACAACAAGGGAAGTCTGACCGTTTCACATGCCCCTAGGATAGGGGCTGCATCCACAGTGCTAAGGAGTGGTCAGACTTTAGGCCCCACATCTGCTGCACGTTGCCAGGCAAGGGCCACTGGCCTGGACCCCAGCACAGCCACCCTACCACAGCTGAGGACTTCAGATGGTCACAACTCTCCACTTCTCTGAGCCAGAACTCCCACTGTGATTGCCACTGTCAAGGTCCCTGCCTCTGCTTATCTCAGGCTGGGGAGGGAGCAAACAGCCTGAAAACTGTCACAAGGCCTCCAGCACACTGCAGCTGCTGTATTGAAAGGAAGCCAAACTGTTTTCCATGTCGGTCCTTGCCCCTGCTGTTCCTCACTGGGCAAGGCCTCCCAGCCTGGGACCCCAGCACAGCTACCCTACCTCCACCTAATCCCTTTAGTCAGTGGCCCTGCTTTCTCTGGGATGGAGCTCCCAAAGACAACAGAAAGGCCTTAGCAGGTACGTGCACTTTCTCCCCTGCGGCTAAGGGGGAAACAAATAGGCTCATTTCTTTGCTCACACCTCTAGCATGTCACAGCTGCCCTGTGGAGAGGAGGACAGACTGTCTTCTCTATGTGACCGCACCCCTGCTCTTCTTCCAACAGGGTCCCCTGGCTTGGGCCTGCAGCACAGCCACCCCACTCCTGTCTGATCATTCTAATTGTCAGTGGCTCTGTGTTTCTCCTGGAACATCTAACAAAAGAAATGCAGGTATAGTGCCAGTGATCAGAGGGTGCTTCCCCAAAACCCAGGAGCGGACCTGATGAGGGAGTGACCTCTTTGCCCGTCACATCACAGAGCATGGCTGCAAACATGAGGAAATACAAAGGAGCCACACAGCTGATTAAGAGCCTACCTACTGGTCATTACTCTTAAGCACTATCTACTGTATTGCAGCCCAAACTACAAAACCAAAAATGCTTTGAAAGTACGTATCCCTCTGAAAGCAAGGGCAATAATTCAGCCACAAATAAAGACCCTGCACAGAGCTTTGGCCCTCTGAAAACATCCAGAAATGAAGTCCACTGACTATAATCAACTTATACCACAATTAAAGGAACACCAACACTCCCAGATAAGAAAGAATCAACACAAGAACTCTGGCAATTAAAAAACCCAGAGTGTCCCCATACCTCCAAATGAGTCCATTAGCTCCCCAACAATGGTTCTTATCCAATCAGAAATGACTGAAATGACAGGCAGAATTCAGAATCTGAATGGCAAGGAAGCTCATTGAGATTTAGGAGAAAGTTGAATCTTAGTCCAAGGAATCCAGTAAAATGATCCAAGAGCTGAAAGACAAAATAGCCATTTTAATGAAGAACCAAAATGAACTTCTAGAGCTAAAAAATTAACTACAATAATTTCGTCATAAAAATAGAGGTATTAACAGCAGAATAGACCAAGCTGAGGAAAGAATCTCTGAGCTCAAAGATGTATTATTTGAATCAATGACATCAGGTAAAAACAAAGATAAGATTTTTTAAAAATGAACAAAACTCTGAGAAATATAGGATTATTTAAAGAGAGCAAATCTATGACCCATTGGCATTCTGAGAAAGAGGGAGAATAAACAACTTGGAAGAGGTATTTGAGGACATAGTCCACGACAATTTTCATAAACTTGCTATAGAGGTTGGCATGCAGAACCAAGAAATACAGAGAACCCTGACTATATACTATACAATACAACCATCCCCAATGCACTCAGTCATCAGATTCACCAAGGTCAATGCAAAACAAAACAAAACAAAAAACAAAAACTTAATGGCAGCTAGAGAGAAGGGACAGGTCACATACTGAAGGATCCCCATCAGGCTGGCACCAGAACTTCCGGCAGAAACCTTACAAGCCAGAAGAAATTGAAGGCCTATTTTCAGCATTTTTAAAGAAAAAACATTTTATATTTTTAGGATTTTATATCCTGCCAAACTAAACTTCATAAGTGAAAGAGAAAAAAAATCTTTCTCAAAAAAGCAAATGCTGGCCGGGCATATTGGCTCACACCTGTAACCCCAGCACTTTGGGAGGCCGAGGTGGGCAGATCATCTGAGGTCAGGAGATTGAGACCAGCCTGACCAACATGGTGAAACCCCGTCTCTACTAAAAATACAAAATTAGCCAGGTGTGGTGGTGCATGCCTGTAATCCCAGCTACTCGGGAGGCTGAGGCAGGAGAATTGCTTGAACCCAGGAGGCGGAGGCTGCAGTGAGCCAAGATTGCACCATTGCACTCCAACCTGGGCGACAGAGCGAAACTCCATCTCAAAACAAACAAAAACAACAACAAAAAGAAAACATGCCCAGGGAATTAATTTCAACTAGACCACCCTTACAAGAGGTCCTTAGTGGAGTGCCAGACATAGAATCAAAAGAATGACACTGCTATCACAAAAACACACTTAAGCACATAGCCCCCAGGCACTATAAAGACTATCAAACAATCAAGTCTACATAACAACCAGCTAGCAACATGATGACAGGATCAAAATCTCACATAATAACCCTAGCCCTGAATGTAAATGAGCTAAACTTCCACTTAAAAGGCATAGAGTGGCAAGCTGGATAAAAAGCCAAGACTCAACCGTCTTCTGTCTTCAGGTGATCCATCTCACGTGTAATGGCACACAAGCTCAAAGTAAAGGGATAGAGTAAGAGCTACAATGCAAACAGAAAACACAAAAGAGCAGGAGTTGCTATTCTTTTATCAGATAAAATGGATTTTAAACCAATAATGACCAAAAGAAGGTCATTACATAATGATAAAGGGTTCAATACAAAAAGACGATGTAATTATTCAAAATATGTACGCCCCCAACAACGGAGCACCCAGATTCATAAAAACAAGTTCTTCTTGGCCTATGAAAAGACGTAGATAGCCACACAATAATAGTGAGTAGAATACTTCAACACCCCACTGACAGTGTTAGATCATCAGGGAAGAAAACTAATAAGGGAACTCTGGACTTAAACTTGACACTTGACCAATTTGACCTAATAAACATCTCCAGAGCACTCAACAACCACAGAAATACAGTCTTCTCATGTGCACTTGGAACATAGTCTAAGATCAACCGCATTCTCAGTCAAAGCAAGTCTCAGTAAATTTTAAAAACCTGGAATTATACCAAGCATACTCTCAGACAACAGCATAATATAGAAATTAACATCAACAAAACTGCTTAAAACTATACAAATACATGGAAATTAAACAACTTGCTCCTAACTAAATCCTGGATGGACATAAAAATTAAGGCAGATATTTTGCAAAATGTCTTCTAAATTAATGACAATAGGAATACATCTTACCAAAATCTCTGGGATGCAGCTAAAGTAATGTTAACAGGAAAGTTTATAGTCCTAAACACCTTCATAGAGAAGGTAGACAAACGTCAAATTAACAGTCTAACTTTGAACCTGAAGGAACTAGAAAATAAATAACAAACCAATCTCAAAGCTAGTAGAGGGAAAAGAAAATAGAGAAGAATTGAATGAAATTGAGATCAAAAAATCCATACAAAAGATAAAGCAAAAGTTGGTTATTTGAAAAAGTAAACAAGATTGATAGACCAGTAGCTAGATTCACAAAGTAAAAATTGTGAAGATATAAGTAAGTAAAATCAGAAATGACACAGATGACATTACAATTGATCTCTCAGAAATACAAAAGATGCTCAGAGAATTTTAAGAACTCTATGCATATGAATTGGAAATTCTAGAGGCAATGGATAAATTCCTGGAAAGACACAATCTCCCAGAATTGAATCATGAAGAGATTGAAATCCTGAGTAGACTAATATTGAGCTCTGAAATTGAATCAGTGATAAAAATCCCACCAACCAGAAAAGAAAGCATGGACCAGATGGATTCACAACTGAATTCTATCAAACATACAAATAAGATTTGGTAGCAATCCTATGGAAACCATTCCAAAAACTTGAATAGAAGGGGCTCCTCCCTAATTCACTCTATGAAGCCAGCATCAGCCTAATACCAAAATCTGGCACAGACACAATGAAAAAAGAAAACCTTAGGCCAATATCCCTGATGAATATAGACACAAAAATCCTCAACAAAATACTAGCAAACCAAGTACTGCACTACATCAAAAAATAATACAGCACAATCAAGTCGGCTATAATCCTGGAATGCAAGGTTCAAAATACACAAATTAGTAAATTTAGTTAATCACATAAACAGAATTAAAAGCAAAAATCACATGATCATCTCAATAGATGCAGAAAAAGCTGTTGATAAAATCCAACAATCCTTCATGATAATAACTCTCAATAGACTAGGCGTCAAAAGAACATACCGAAAATAATAAGAGCCATCTATGAAAAACCCACAGCCAACATCATACGAAATGGCAAAAAGCTGGAATCTTTTTCCTTGCAAGCTGGAACAAAACAAGGATGCCCTCTCTCACCACTCCTATTCAACATAGTACTGGAAGACCTAGCAGGAACAATCAGGCAAGAGAAAGAAATAAAAGGCATCCAAATAGGAAATGAAGAAGCCAAAATATGTCTCTTCACTGATTATATGATTCTATACCTAGAAAATGCTAGACTCTGCCAAAAGGCTCCTAGAGCTGATAAACTATTTTAGTAAGGTTTCAGAACACAAAATTCAATGTACAAAAATCAGTGGCATTTCTATACACCAATATCCAGGCTGAGAATCAAATCAAGAACATAATCCCATTTACAACAGTGACAAAACAAATGAAATTCTGGAATTATATTTCACCAAGGAGGTGAAAGATCTCTGCAAGGAGAACTATAAAACACTGCTAAAAGAAATCAGAGATGACATAAATGAAAAAAGATTCCATGCTCATGGAATAAATATATAAGTATAAATATCATTAAAATGGCCTTACTGCCCAAAGCAATCTATGGATTCAAATGTATTCTTATCAAACAATGAACATCAATTTTCATAGAATTAGAAAAAAAAAAACTATTTCAAAATTCATATGGAATCAAAAAAGACCCGAAATAGCAAAAGCAACCCTAAGCAAAAAGAGAAAAAGCTGGAGGCATCACACTCCCGATTTCAAACTATACTGTAAGATTATAGTAACCAAAATAGCATGGGACTGTGTGCAAAAACAGACACATACGCCAGTAGAACAAAATAGAAAACTCAGACATAAACCCACCCATCTGTAACCATCTGATCTTTGAAAAGGCCAACAAAAACAATGCAGAAATGACACCCCATTCAATAAATGGTGCTGGGATAACTGGCTAGCCATATTCAGAAAAATAAAACTAGACCTTTGCCTTTGGCCATATACAAAAATTAACTCAAAGTGAATTAAAAGTTTAAATATAAGACCTCAAAGTATAAAAGTCCTAGAACAAAACCTAGGAAATACCCTTCTAGACATTGGCTGTGGCAAAGAATTTTTGGCTGAGTCCCCAAAAGCAATTGCAACCAAAACTAAAATTGACAAGTGGTACCTAATTAAACTAGAGTGGTTCAGCAAAGCAAAATCTATCAACAGAGTAAGGGGACAGATAACCTATTGAATGGGAGAAAATTTTCACAAACTCTGTATACAACAAAGGGCTAATATCCAGAATCTATAAGGAACTCAAATTAAGAAGCAAAAAATAAAAACCCATTAAAAATAGGCAAAAGACATGAACGGATACTTCTCAAGAGAAGACACACAAGTGTCCAACAAACATATGAAAAAATGGTCCACATCAATAATCACTGGAGAAATGCAAATCAAAACCACAATGAGATAATATCTCATACCAGTTTGAAGGGCTATTATTAAAAAGTTAAAAAATAACAGATGCTAACATGGCTGTGGAGAAAAAGGAATGCTTATACACTTTTGGTGGGAATATAAATGAGTTCAGTGATTGTGGGAAGCAATTTGGATATTTCCCAAAGAAATTAAATCAGAGCTACCATTTAACACAGCGATCCCATTACTGAGTATATACCCAAAGGAAAATAGATCATTATACTAAAAGGACACATGCACTCGTATGTTCATTGCCACACTATTCACAATGGAAAGACATGGAGCCTACCTAGCTGCCCATAATGGTAGATTGCATAAAGAAAATGTGGCACATATACACCAGGGAATACTACACAGCCATAAAAAATGAAATCATGTCCTTTGCAGCAGCATAGATGGGGCTGAAGGCCGTAATTCTAAGTGAATTAAAGCATGAGCAGAAAACCAAATACTACAAGTTCTTACAAGTGGGAGGTAAACATTGAGCACACATGGACATAAACATAGGAACAGTAGACATTGCAGACTTCTAAAGGAGGGAGGGAGATGGGGAGATGGGTGCAAAAGCTACCTGTTGGGTGCTATGCTCATTACCTGGGTGCCAAATACCCATTTAACAAACCTGCACATGTAGCCTCTGTATCTAAAATAAAAGTTGAAATTAAAACTTATAAAAATTTTAAAAACACAAAAACAACATCACATATAATTTCTTTTCAGTCAAGTTCCACATTTGTTAATGTCTGTTTTTCTTTCAGTGCCTCTTGAATTCATCCCATGATCTGTATTTCAGTAGATCCCAGTCCACTGACTCTTCATGCAGATAATTTTACCTCAAAAGTATGGCTTTTGTTCTTTCTCTGGATACAGTTTTCGCTATCTTCTGTTACTTAAAAAAATGTGGACAGTGTCTTTTCTTGTTTCTTTTTACTTTGTATCTTTTTTATGGAACTAAGAGTCACAGAATTGATTACATCATAATCATTTGTTGTTCCCGATACACCGTTATTTTTCTATAAGTGTTCCTGTTTTCTTCAACATTTTATTGTATTCATTTATATGTTTTATGTAAAAATTTGGTTACTCAATGTCTCCTGTGTGTCAGTCTGTTAAGCTCATTATTGACAAGGACTAATACTGCATCTTCAAGGTTAATAGTCCTTGAGCTTGGAATGTTAGACCAGTAATTCCCACTGAGAGAAACGTGGTTGGGGGTAGGGGAGAAGTATGCCGAGTAAAGAAAATAGAGTCAGGAAAGGAGGCATGACATGTACATAGAAAATGGGTAGTTTGTTTTGACTAAAGCATAACATGGGTTAAGGGAAGTAGGAAGAGGTCAGATTGTTAATGGCTTTGAATTCCAATTCAAATAGTTCGTAGTTTATTACATGGGAAGAACTTTCGTGCAAATAAATAACTTCTGTCACTTTTGAAATTTAGAAGAGTCTCATATGTGAAGCCACACTATGGTAGATGTATATGTGAGAGAGAAAAAAATAGGGATGGAGAGCCTGGAAGTGGTAAGATCTTAGCTGTTCAGAATTTTAAACACACATCTTTTTTGTGTTAGCTTATGTTAAGGTTTATCCCATTGCCTGTAGAATACTTTTTTATCACAGTTATCCCAACACCTTCTTTTTTGATCTTTGTAAGTTCACAGATACTTACTTAGGTAAGAATAAACTTATTCCCCAGTGTTTGCTGATTATAAACATGTATCCGGAAGGGCAAGAACACACTGCGTCTACATAAATCTGCTGCAGCATCAAGAGGCTATTGGTATTCAGAATACTCACTTTGCTAGAACATTTAAAATGAAGTTATTTGTCTGTTGCTGCTTTTAAATGCTTTAATTGTCTTAAAATGCTCAATAGTTTGAATATGAAAATGCCTGGAGAGCACTGGCAAGGATTGGTAGATATAACATACTTCCCTACCATGATTTATGGGAGTCAGGGCAAGTTTTTTTGTTTATTATCAGAAAAAAATGGATGTTATCCAAAAATGGATGATATCAAGTAGCATCTGAAGACTATTATTTTGGCAAATCCAGCATGGAAAGGTAGTTATCAATCTTTTTATTAATACAATTCTTTTTTGTAAAACAGAAATATATAGGAACATCACAATTGTACATCAAAATATATACAATTATTATTTGTCCATTAAAAATAAATACATGCTTTTTTGAAAGTTTAATGTTGGATGCTGGCAGCTTAAGAAGCTTTCGTATTTCTGACTCTTAAATGTTCATTTCTCCCTTGTATTCTCTTCATTACTTAGAGAATATAACTAAATTAAGGAAGAAGAATGTTATATTAGTCATGATGGGGTAGGTCATGCTGTGGTGAGAAACAACTCAAAGGTCTCGGTGACTTAAACAAAAGTTTATTTATTGCTTCTGATACACAGATATCTTGACTTTATTGTGTATTCAGCTTGCCATCATCCTCACTTGGGAATCCTGGTTGATGGACTCTTCTTTCTTTGAAACATCGCTTCTTATTCTGGCCAGCAGGAAGGGAACATGGCGATTTGTTCATGATATCTTTAAGCAGGTGTTGGCACCTATGGCCTGTGGACCAAATCGAGTTCACCATCTGCTTTGTTAAAACACAGCCACACTCATTCACTTATGTCTTGTCTGTGGCTGTATTTTAACTGGAAGGGCAGAATGGAATTTTTGTGAGAGAGACTTTATGTGGCTCAGAAAGCCTTTAAAAACTTATTGTCAGGCCGGGCGCGGTGGCTCACGCTTGTAATCCCAGCACTTTGGGAGGCCGAGGCGGGCGGATCACGAGGTCAGGAGATCGAGACCACAGTGAAACCCCGTCTCTACTAAAAATACAAAAAAGTAGCCGGGCGTGGTGGCGGGCGCCTGTAGTCCCAGCTACTCGGAGAGGCTGAGGCAGGAGAATGGCGTGAACCCAGGAGGTGGAGCTTGCAGTGAGCCGAGATCGCGCAAAAAAAAAAAAAAAAAAAAAAACTTATTGTCTGGCCTGTCACAGAAGAATAAGTTTGCTAATCCCTTTCTTAAATGGTTCTTTCTAGAAGTAAACACACCATATTTAATCACATTTCCACATTCCACTGGCCAAATTAAGTCATGTGGCCAGGGCTCACTTCAATGAGGAAAGGAAGAACAATCATATTATGTGCCTTGCACAATGTGGATGGAACTTCTGACTACTGTACGTACTTGCTTTCTATATTTCATTTTCTCATTTTCTACCCTTCACACACTCTCTCACCTTATTTAACTGGTAGTTAATTCTTGTGTTCCCCTACTTTAGAATTTATTATACAGCATTGCAGTGATCTATTTGCTTTCCTGTATTCCTTCACTGGATCACACCATAAACTTCATGAAGGCAGGACTCCTGTTTGCCTCATTTACCACCTGCCTTATTTCTCAGCACCTATAGAAGAGCATTGCATTAGGCCCTCTATCAGAGCACCTTATTCCGTTTCTTCAGTTTTACTACAGTTATTATCGATGTAATAGTTTTGTGTTTAGTATGTGAGAGGAAAATAAATTTTGGGATCCCCAAATGACTAAGCCAAAGGGAAAGTCAAGCTGGGAACTGGGTCAGGCAAACCTGCCTCCCACCTTATTCCTAAATAAGATAGCTACAAAGATGGTAAAGCTATATACCTTCCTCACAATTTGCCCACAAGGAAATTCCTTGTGGTCCTCAAGACCTTTACACTAAAACAGTTCTATTTAATTTCACATTGGCAATGTAAATTAATAGCCTATCTTTACAGGTGTGGGACGAAGGACAGAACTCAAAACCATCCCTCTGCTCACCTGAGACAAATGCATATCTGAATACTTCCTCTGCCCTATTGTTTATGTAAAAATGCAGATTCATTGAGCCAGACTAAGGTGTGAGTGACTATTCCTCTATCCCTGACTCACGTGCAAATTGTGTATTTAGTGAAAAGCTGATCAAAGACCCAAAAGAATGCCACGTTTTGTCTCTTATCTACCAATGACCTGGAACCCCTCCCCCTACTTCCTGGATAGGATGTCCTGCCTATCCAGACCCAACCAATGTACACATTCCACATGTTGATGGATGTCTCATGTCTCCCTAAAGTGTATAAAACCAAGCTGTACCCCAACCACCTTGGGCACATGTCATCAGGACCTCCTGAGGCCGTGTCATGACATGTCCTTGACCTTGGCAAAATAAACATTCTGAATTGATTGAGACCTGTCTCAGATACTTCTGGGTTCATGAGTAATTGATATTTGTACCCCCCACTAAACTCTAAGCTTTCTGTGGACAGGAACCATATTTATCTTGCTTGCTATGCATACCCAGTACCCTGCATAGTGCCTGCATATAATAGGCACTAGACATTTTTTAAATGAATGAGTGAATCACACTATAAATGGATATCCTATGCTGCTTTTGATTTAAAGACATGATCTTTTAATGAACTATCGAGGCAGGAGAATAGGGTCTGGAGGCAGGGAACCTAAAGACTTCTAGAACTCAATCAAATGGAAAAACCCTAACTTTCTAAGACCCAGTAAATAACTTTGTAACTCCACTTCAGGTATGATAGGAAACATCTTCTTCATTTGCGTGGGGTGTACACCAAGTAAATAACTTTGAACTTTACTTTATCCTTGATATGATTTGGCTCTGTGTTCCCACCCAAATCTCATCTTGTAGCTCCCGTAATTTCCACATGTTGTCAGAGGGACCTGGTGGGATATGATTGAATCATGGTAGTGGGTCTTTCCCATGCTGTTCTCATGATAGTGGATGGGTCTCACGAGATCTGATGGTTTCGAAAACAGGAGTTTCTCTGCACAAGCTCTCTCTTTGCCTGCCACTATCCACGTAAGATGTGACTTGCTCCTCTTTGTCTTCCGCCATGATTGTGAGGCCTCCTCAGCCATGTGGAACTAAGTCCAATACACTCTTTCTTTGTAGATTGACCAGTCTTGGGTATATTTTTATCAGCTGCATGAAAATTGACTAATGCAATCCTCTTCATTTGCATAGGGTGTACACCAAGTAAATAACTTTGTAACCTCACTTCAGCCCCTTCATTTACATAGGACATATGCCGTGTAAACGAATGGGAAACATCTAGAGGATATTTAAACCCTAGAAAATTCTGTAACTGGGCGCTTGAGCTGCCTGCTTGGGCCCTCTCCCACCCTGTGGAGTGTGCTTCTGTTTTCAATAAATATCTGCTTTTGTTGCTTCATTCTTTCCTTGCTTTGTGTGTTTTGTCCAATTCTTTCTTCAAAATGCCAAGGACCTGGACACCCTCCACCAGTAACACTATGAGGCCCTGTGTCATGTTGTCCCTGCCTACTTCTCAAGATCTGTTCAGCACCATACCCTCCGTTTCCAGCCTACTTTTACTTTCCTGCAAAATGGTCTTTACAAATGATTTCCCTTTTGCTTAGAATGCCACCACTTCAGATAGATAACTTCTACCTATCCTTCTTTTCTCAGTTCCTATATCATTTCCTCATGGAACCCAGTCATTGCTAATTAGGCCAAGTGTCCCTTAGGGCTTCCACAACATAATATATTTCTTCTATACGGGGACTTATCACAATTGCATATTTTTTTCACATATTTTTTCACATAATTATTCCTTTTTTGGTTAATGCTTGTGTTCCTCTACTACACTGTACTATGCCTCATTTTGCTAATCATTGCATCTATAGTGTCCAGCATAGAATTTTGCACATAGCACTTTTTCAATACCTTTTCTTAAATAAGTACATGTAGGCAAATTTATAAAAGAGCCTTACATGATTTGAAAAACAGGAAGTTTTCATATTTCCCTCAGTGGAGTAGTTGTGAGGATTATGAACAATCTATGTTAGATGTCTGGCACATATTATGCATTCAGTTAATGATAGCTGCTTTACTATTATTGTTTTTCATTGTCCCTTTTACATATTCAATAATATTAGTTGGATGTGAAACTCTAGAGTACAAATGAAGAGGAGGAGGAGGAGGAGGAGGGGGAACAGAAGAGGGGAGAGGAGGAAGAAGAAACAGTAAAATTTTCTGCAAAATAAAGTAAAGAAAGCCTGGTCCTGATCACTCACAGAACACACCAGAACCTTCCAGTTCAGCTGAAGGGCATAGTTAGCTGTATTTTGCTCTCTTCAGACTTAGGATAAACCTAAGAGACTTACCTATAGAATGAGGTATATTTATAATAAAATCTATTCTGTCTATTCATTGGGTATCATTGATGGAAGAAATTAGAAATTTTCTTGTCAATAGGCATGTGGAGAAAATGTGTCATATTTGGGAGTAGTGGGTTTCTGTTCTTGCTTTAACTCCAGTACTGATGAAGCTGTGTGTGGCAACTCATGACCATTTTCCCTACTCCCTTGCTAGTAGAAGTCTGGCTTTGTTATGACAGCACCTTTTCTCTTTCCCTGTGCTATCATTGCCTTACTGGTTTGATCATTTTCCTGTGATGATGTGATATTTGGAGATAAAACAGCTATGTTGTGACCATTAGGTGACAAGCTTGAGGACAAAAAGCTCACACACTAAGAGGAACATGACAGAATCATGGAAATAATATGGGTTCCTAATGACATGATGGAACTGCCAAACTAACCCTGGAATCACCAACCCTCAGACCTCTTGGTGAGAAAATTAAATGCTTCCCATGTATACACTTTCTTAAATTCGGTGTTTTGTTCATTGTAGCCCCTCAAATATAAATGTACAAATCCTGCTCTTGCCACATATAAGTATTAATCATTTTCTCTTTCAGGTCTTTGGTAACAAAGACATAATAATAGTATCTTCTTCTGAAGATTAATTTGTGTAATGTCTTTGTAGAGGAATGGCCCCACCATAGCATGCTAGTGACCTTGCATTCTTCTACATAGCTCACGTAGGCAAAGGCAACTGCAGTTTAACCTGAGCCTTGGCAGAACACTCTGTAATCCTCCCAGGAACATGGAGAGATGGGCAGTCTTGTGAATGCTGTCCTAAGTTCCTTTCTCATCCTCCTCAGTTCTTGTGGGAGTCTGCAATAAGATAGCTTGTCATCTATCTCTCTGGTTCCAATGGGGCATGGGACTTTCCAACTTGCCCTGCCTTCTTAGGGCACAGCTGCAAACTTCCGTGTAAGTGTAGAGAACTGTTTGCTTCCTTAATGATAGAGTGAACCACCCCTTGGGTCCTCTGGCCCTTCAGGTTCAGTGTCATCTCCTGGGTACAGGAATGTAATGCACTGAATCTATTTAGGCTTGTTGTCTTCTTACTGTTCAGATCTATGGAAGTGTGGCAAGCCAGATAGCATTAGCCACGATGCTGCTGTTTATGGATGCTTGCCTGGCGCAGAGTAAGAACTCAGTGTTAACTAGTTGTAGAGCAGTACTACTAATATTATTACAGCTATGTTACTGAAACTGTTTCTCATCTGTAAATGAGGATCACATGGAAAGTGTTTTAAGCTCTTAAGTGCCATCTACACATAAGATAGTAATATTTAATTAACTCTTCTTAGGTCATTAGAGGCATAGTTTTTTTCAGTTTGATTTGTGACTTAAGGAAATACTATCTAATTTAAATATTAAACACTATCTGATTTTATCACTGAAGAGAATTTCATACCATTCCATAAAGCCCCACGTCATGTGCCTTATGATTATAGTCCCATTGAAAGCTTTTATCATAACTGTTGACCTTTCTTCTGACATCAGCAATACATGGGTGTTCTGGTTTGTTGAAATTGACTCAAGTTAAAAAACAATCCTATATGAGAAAGCAGTTGATCCTTCTAACCTGCGTTTCTAGTTCTAACACTGAATCCAAGTTTCAGGAAAAAAAATATTGTAGACTGTCTGCACCAAGACTATGTACAAAGCAGAAATTGAAAAATTCGTTCAAAGTAAGTGATTACTATGACAAAACTACCATGGAACATCTTTTAGATGAAAGTTCAGTGTCCTTTGAGACAAAACCTTCATGTGAAAGATGATATTACCTATCAGAATATTGGGTTAAAAGCCTTTACTTTTTTCTTATTTGAACGAAGAATCTATAATTCTACTTTAAAGAACAATATCTATTTTTTCTAATATTCAGAATGATATCTTTTATTTATATTTTTTGCATATTTATAATTTTATTTAAAGTGGAAAGCTAACCTTGTAGGCAAGAATGAAGAGAGCAATGGATAAAAATAGAATAACAGGTGGCTGCTTTTTTGTATACTGCTCTGTGTTTTCTGGGAAATTTGTGTTATTCAGTTATTTCAGCAATATGTTATCTTTATCAAATGTATTTTACTTGGAGACAAATGTTTATATCTTTAAGGATGTTTCTTTTCTTTGATTAAAAAGTCCCTCTCCGTCCAAGAATGAAAAAAAAAATTCTTATCACTAGGAATTTGATGTTCTGCAAAGAATACAGTTTTGTCAGCAATAAAATGATGCATTTCATATTAAGTGTATGCTTTTGCAGCTCACAAAGCAAGCACAATGGTTTTTGTCAGTGAGACCAAGGTGAGTGCTGTTCATAAATTTTTAATTCACTAATTCATTCACTATTATTTTTACACCACTAAGTGACTAACATTAGCAATTAGTCCAAATTTAATATTAACGGTGGGGAGAGGTATGAATACAGACAATAAAGCACCAGCTATGAAGTTAGAATCATATCTTTTAGTGTTTGTGTGATTATTATTTGAGTTTTCTCTCTTTATTCGTCAATGTGGAGTATAATACTAGCAGATTTTCTAATGTTACAACTATCCTTGTACTCCCTGGATATGTACAGCATGTGTGTGTGTATATATATAATTAGTTTAGAATTTTAAAGTTAATTTTCATTTAATATGTTTAATACATTATGTTTAGGTAAGAATTTTGCTTCTATGTTTGAAATATTGACCTGGGATCCTGTGATTTTTCTTCTGCTGTCTTGTTAGGTTTTAGTATTAGGTTTATCTTACCCTCATTAAATTGTTCCCCGTTTTTGAATTCTCTATAAAAGAAGTTACATAATATGGGAATCAAATGTTCTTTGAATATATGTAGTTTACACCTTTATAACTATCCAAGTCTGTGTGAGTGTGTATGTGAAAGAAACACAAAAAAAGAGTATGATTTTTCAGGACTGATTCAATTTAATGCTTATAGGTATATTTAAGCTTCTGTCTTTTCTTGTCAGTGTTGAATTATATTGTTCAAGGAGACGGCCTATTTATATAAGGTTTAGACAGTTATAGGCGTACAGTTGATTATAATATCTGATCATTATTTTTTCAATAACTGCTGTATTTGTAGTCATGTCTCCTTTACATGTTTAATGCTGTTTTGTTATTGATGGCAGAGATTTTTCTATTTCATTAGTCTTTCCAAAATTTTGTTGTTAGCTTTGTTGATCCTATTTTATCATTTTTTTCTATTTCATTATTTCTGTCCTCTTTGTTTCACTCCATTCTTTTGGGGATTATTTGATTGATATTTAATAAATCTTAAGTTAGAGAAAAATCTTGTGAGTCTTCAGCGTTTCTTTCCTTACACATAATTAGTTAAGTTAATGTTTTCTCCTGGATATTTGCTTTAGCTTCATTGCATTCCACAAGTTTTGAAATATAACATTTTCATTTGATGTGTAGTATTTTTATTAAGCTCTAATGATTATCTGATTTCCATTTTAATTTTTTTTTTTTTTTGCACAGGAGGCATTTAGAAGCATATTTAAAAATTACCTAATGTCTTGAGTGTTTTATTAAGCCGTTTTTGTTGATCTTTAACCCGATTGCATTTTGATAAAGGAATGTGGTCTGTATAATGATCCTTGAAAATTTGTTGGGACTTACTTTATTCCCTCTTGCCTGGTCAATTATTATATGTGCTCCATATGTACAAGAGAACAAGGTATTTTGTCTAATATAATTGGGGCACAGTTTTACATATGTTCCTTAGTTGAACCTTTTCAACTCTTGCTTCAAAACCGCACTCTTAATAACTACTAGACAATATCTAGTGTTGGTGCAAATTTGCACTGATGGGGATTCTCATATATGGCCCATGTGATTGTATAAACTGGTAAATCTATCTTGAAAAACAGTTTATATATTATTCAGTAAAGTTGAAAAGATACATATATATATATATATAGTTTAGAAATTTCACTCTAGAGAAATTTCACTGTACATAAATATGTAATATGTGCATTTATGGGTGCATGTGAGTTTTGTTGCATGCATGGAATGTGTAACGATCAAGCCAGGGCATTTAGGGTATCCATCACCTTGCGTGTTTATCATTTTTATGTGTTGGTATCATTTCAAGTTCTTCCTTCTAGTTACTTTGAAATATACATAATATCGTGGATCAGGTAGTGCATGGTATGCAGTGTGAGCTCTCTTCCTGGAGCAATGCCTTTTCGTGGTCTCCAGACAGCTTCTTATGTTAGTCTTGGGACTCCTATGGGTCTAGGACCTTTCCTGTGGCTAGAATGCAGGAGTCTGCATGGGAATGTAGGCCACTGGAAGTCACTCACTTACCTTTTCCTCACCGTGAGAGAGCCTCTCCAGGGTCCTAGCTGATTCCAGCCAAAAAGGCTGTCTCACTTCCCCACTTCCCTTTTCTTCCTTGTTTTAGGTGCTGCCTGTCATTTCTCTGTTGAATTCCAATGTTCAGTCTTAGATGATCTATTTAAAGTGTGATTATCTACTCACTGTTTCGGTTCTTCTTTGTGGAGGAGGGAAGCACCCGATGCCTCTATTCAGCCATCTTGAAGCAGCTCCAATTTGGATAACTCTTAAAAAAAATATTGAAAGAGAGAAACCAGATATAATACAAACATAGAATGTGATTAGGTTTATAAAAGAAAGTACATGCCAAACTAAACTATTGTTTATAGAAATATATTTATGTTAAAAAGCTAAATAAAGGCAACAAATAGGTTTTGATAAGCATTAACACAGTTGTTAGTAAAGAGAAATTTGGAGAAATTTGAAAGGATTGTGATTTTTAAGAAATAGATGGAGTCTTCTGGGATACTGGTAAGGTTCTATGTATTGATTTGGGTGGTGATTACATTGATGTTTATACCGTTTGCTTAATATTACATAGTATGCATCGTTAGTATTTTGTTATATGTCACAGTAAAATAAAGTTAAATACATAATGAGACAGAGAATGAGATGTATGACAAAATTAAAGCAGTATGTGAGTAACATGAAGGACTGTGTATGTACATGTATACTGTGTGACACACAGTGGTCAACCCAAGTGTCTATTGATTGGTGAACAGAAAAACAAAATGCAGTATACACCTACAATGGGATATTATTGAGCATTAAAAAGGAAGGAAATTTTTACACATGCCACAACACACATTAATCTTGACTATATTAGCCAGTCACAGGAGCAAAAACATTATATGATTCCACTACGAAGTACCTACAGTAGTCAAATTCATAGAGTAAGAAAGTAGAAGAATGGGGGCCAGGGGCTAGAGGGAGGGGGCTATAGGGGATTTAATGTTTAATGGGTACAGAAATTTTTGGAAGATAAAAATGTTCTGGAGATGGATGGTGGCAACAGTTGCTCAGTAATGTGTATGTATTTAATGCCAAGAAAATGTAGACTTAAAACGTTATTTTATTTCTTTTTGTTTTGTTTTTGTTTTTTCTGAGACGGAGTCTCGCTCTGTCGCCCAGGATGGAGAACAGTGGCGCAATCTCAGCTCACTGCAACCTCTGCCCTCCCAGGTTCAAGCAATTCTCGTGCCTCAGCCTCCCAAGTAGCCAGGACTACAGGCATGTGCCACCATGGCCAGCGAATTTTTGTATTTTCAGTATTTTTAGTGAGTCACCACACCTGGCTCACTTACAATGTTTTAAATCATAAATTTTATGTTAGGTATCATTTACCACCATAAAAATAAGCAAATAAAAAAGGCGAGTGTTTATCAGAGACCTGTAGGAAGTGGAGGATGGAACCAAGTGGATAGGTATGGAAAGAACATTTCAGGCAGAGAGAACCGTGAAGATAAATACTAAGGAGAAGACGAGAGTGTGTTTGGCATATCCAAGAATAGATAGCAAAGATATCACTAGAGCTGGAAAAGAGTAAGGAAAGGATAAAGTGATATGAGATTAGGTCAGAGGGTAAGAAGGTGCAAGGACAAGTAGGGTCTTTGATGGTCCTTGTAGATGGGAAGACATTGAAGGGTATCAGGTAAGGAATTGGTGTGACCTGACTTACTTTTTAGAAAGATTACCCTGGATGCATGTTGAGGAAAGATTATAGCAGGAAAGGCAGAAGCAGAAAGACCAGTGGTGATGGTCATTTTTTTTTTTTGTTGGTGGTGGTAGGTGGTTTTTTGTTTTGTATTGTAGAAGATTATTACAGTGTTTTTATGTTGGTGAGGATGAGTGACATTCTGTGTACTTTATAATCCATCTTCAGAAATCTTCAATTTGTTTTAGTTCACCTGTCCATTGAAACTTGGCCCTTTATTTTCAAAGATGTGTAAGACGTATTTTCTTTCCTGTGTTATTCCTTCAAATAATTTAATTATACTACTTTTTTGTTTGTTTTCTGACTCTTGTTCATGATGGCTTTGTTATAAATATGCTTTGTAAATATGAGTTGTGATCTTATATTTAGCAGGGAGTTATAGCAACCCCAAGGGCACTGGCTTGAAGATGTTTTCATTCATGGAGAATTTGCATTTGCTTCTACTCACTACTCTAGGATCAAAAACAATCAGTCTAGACTCCTTAAGTTGATTATTAGCTTGGAGTCCCCAAAACTGCAAGAATTTCCCATTTAAGTATCGTAAACAAATATAAAAGTTTCCCTTATTATATTTTTCCCTGCATATTTTGTTTGCCATACTGATTTTTATATAAATTTAAAGGAGGTACAACTGCAGTTTTGTTACATGGATATGTTGCATAGTTCTAAAGACTGGGCAATTAGTGTAACCATCACCCAAATAATATACATTGTACTCATTAAGTAATATCTCATGTGTCACTCCCTCCTACCCTCCTACTTTTCTGAGTCTCCAATGACTATTATTCAGCTCTGTACGCCCGTGTGTACACATTATTTAGCCACAGTTACAAGTGAGAACATACGGTAACTGACTTTCTGAGTTGTTTCACTTCCGATAATGGCCTCCACTTCCATTCATGTTGCTGCAAAAGACAGCATTTCCTTCTTTTTTTATGGCTGAATAGGACTCAATTGTGCATATATACCATATTTTCTTTATCCAATTATCTGTTGATGGATACTTAAGTTGATTCCTTATCTCTGCTATTATGAATAGTACTGCTAAAAAATATGAGAGCAGATATCTTTTTGATATATTAATTTTTATTCCTTTGGGTACATATCCAATAGTGGAATTGCTAGATCAAATGGTAGTGCTATTTTTAGTTCTTTGAGACATCTTTATGCTGTTTTCCATAGAGGTTGTACTAGTTTACATTCCCAGTAACAGTTTGTATTTGTTTTCACACTGCTAATAAAGACATATCCAAGACTGGGTCATTTGTAAAGAATGAAAGGTTTAATGGACTCACAGTTCCACATGGCTGGGGAGGCCTCACAATCATGGCAGAAGGCAAAGAAGAAGCCAAGTCACATCTTACATGGTAGCAGAGAAGAGAGGAAATGAGAGCCAAGCGAAAAGGGAAACTCCTTATAAAATCATCAGATCTCGTGAGACTTATTCACTACCATGAGAACAGTATGGGGAAAACCACCCGTATGATTCAATTATCTCCCACCCAGTCCCTCCTACAGCATAAGGGAATTATGGGATCTACAATTCAAGATGAGATTTGGGTGGGAGCGCAACGAGACTATATCACAGTGTATAATCATTCCCTTTTTCTCTGCATCCTCACCAACATCTGTTATTTTTTGTCTTTTTAATATTATCTATTCTGACTGGTATAAGGTGCTGTCTCGTTGTGGCTTTAGTTTGTATTTCACTAATCATCACTGGCGTGCATTTACTCACATGCTTTTTGGGTGTTTGTATATCTTCTTTTGAAAAAATGTGTATTCATATCCTTTTACCCACTTCTTAATGGAACTATTGGGTTTTTCTGTTGGGTTGTTTGATTTCCTTGTAAATTGTGTATATCAATACCCAGTCAGATGCATAGTTTGCAGATATTTTTCTCATTCTGCCAGCTGTCTGTTTACTTTGTTGATTTTTTTTTGCTTTGCAGAAAATTTTTAGTTTAAGTACTATTTGTCCATTGTTACTTTTGTTCCCTGTGCTTTTGAGGTCTTAGTTATTAATTATTTACCCATACCAATGTCCAGAAGAGCTTTCTCTACATTTTCTTCTAGTATTTTTATAGTTTCTTATCTTACATTTAAGTCTTTGATCCATCTTGAGTAGATTATTGTATATAGTGGGAGAGAGGAGTCCAGCTCCATTCCTCTACATATGGCTATCCAATTTTCCTAGAACCTTTTATTCAAAAAGGTATCCTTTCCCTAGTGTATGTTTTTGTCAACTTTGGCAAAGATCATGTGATCGTAGATATGTGGCTTTGTTTTTCCTCTGTTCTCGTCCATTGATCTATATGTCTGTTTTGATATAAGCACCATGTTCTTTTGGTTGCCATGGCTTTGTAATATAATTTGAAATCAGGTAATGTGATGCCACCAGCTCTGTTCTTTATGCTTAGAATCACTTTGGCTGTTCAGGCTCTTTTACACAATTTCATACTAATTTTAGGATTTTTTTTTCTAATCTTGTGAAAAATAATGTTGGTATATTAACAGGGATTACAAAGAATCTCTTTGTTGCTTTGGACAATATGATCATTTTAACAGTATTAATTCTTCCAATCCATACATATGAAACATTTTTTCATTTGTTTTATCTATAAATTTTTTCATCAATTTTATGTAGTTTTCTTGTAGAGATCTTTCATTATCTTGATTAAATATATTTCTAGGTATTTTTCATTGCTATTATAAATGATATTACCTTCTTGATTTGCTTCTAAGCTTGATAGCTATTAGTGTATAGAAATGCCAAAGATTTTTGTACATTAATTTTGTATTCTGAAAGTTGACTGAATTCAATTTTTAAAATTTTATTTTAAGTTCCGGAGTACATATGCAGGATGTGCCAGTTTGTTATGTAGGTGCATGTGTGCCATGGTGGTTTGCTGCAGCTATCAACCCATCACCTAGGTGTTAAGTCCAGCATGCATTAGCTAGTTTTCCTGATGCTCTCCCCCACCTCACCCTCCCCTGACCAGCCCTAGTGTGTGTTGTTCCCCTCCCTGTGTCCATATGTTCTCATTGTTGAGCTCCCATTTGTAAGTGAGAACATGTGGTGTTTGATTTTCTGTTCCTGCATTAGTTTGCTGAGGATAGTGGCTTCCAGCTCCATCCATGTCCCTCCAAAGGACATACTGTCATTCCTTTTTATGGCTGCATAGTATTCCATGATGTATACGTAGCACATTTTCTTTATCCAGTCTACCATTGATGAACATTTGGATTATTCCATGTCTTTGCTATTGTGAATAGTGCTGCGATGAACATACCCATGCATGCATCTTTATAATAGAATGATTTATATTCCTTTGGGTATATACCCAGTCATAGGATTGCTGGGTCAAATGGTATTTCCAGTTCTAAGTCTTTAAGGAATCGCTACACTCTTTCCACAGTGGTTGAATTAATTTACATTCCACCAACAGTGTAAAGGCACTCCTATTTCTCTGCAACCTCTCTAGCATCTGTTGTATCTTGACTTTTTAATCATCACTATTCTGACTGGTGTGAGATGGCATCTCATTGTGGTTTTGATGTGCATTTCTTTGATGAACAGTAATGTTGAGCTTTTTTCATGTTTGTTGGCTGCATGTATGTCTTCTTTTAAAAAGTGTTTGTTCACATTCTTTGCCCACTTTTTGATGGGGTTGTTTTTTTCTTGTAAATTTGCTTAAGTTCCTTGTAGATTCTGGATATTAGACCTTTGTCAGATGGATAGATTGCAAAAATTTTCTCCCATTCTGTAGGTTGCATGTTCACTCTCATGATAGTTTCTTTTGCTGTACAGAAGATCTGTAGTTTAATTAGATCCCATTTGTCAATTTTTGCTTTTGTTACAATTGCTTTTGGTGATTTCATCATAAAATCTTTGCACATGCCTATGTCCTGAATGGTATTGCCTAGATGTTCTTCTAGGGTTTTTGTAGTTTTGGGTTTTACACTTAAGTCCTTAATCCATCTTGAGTTAATTTTTGTAAAAGGAAGGGGTCTAGTTTTAATTTTCTGCATATGGCTAGCCAGTTCTCCCAGCGCCATTTGTTAAATAGAGAATCCTTTCCACATTGCTTGTTTTTGTCAGGTTTATCGACGATCAGATGGTTGTAGATGTGCGGTTTTATTTCTGAGTTCTTTATTCTGTTCCATTGGTCTATGTGCCTGTTTTTGTACCATTGCCATGCTGTTTTGGTCACTGTAGACTTGTAGTATAGTTTGAAGTTGGGTAGTGTGATGCCTCCAGCTTTGTCCTTTTTGCTTAGGATTTTCCTGGCTGTACAAGCTCTTTTTTTGTTCCATAAGTATTTTAAAACAGTTATTTTCTAATTCTGTGAAGAATGTCAATGGTAGTTTAATGGGAATAGCATTGAATCTGTACATAGCATTGGGCAGTATTGGCCATTTTTACAGTATTTATTCTTCCTATCCATGAGCATGGAATTTTTTTTAATCTGTCTGTCCTCTCTGATTTCCTTGAGCAGTAGTTTGTAGCTCTCTTTGAACAGATCCTTCACTTCCCTAATGAACTGTATTCCTAGGTATTTTATTCTGTTTGTAGCAATTGTGAATGAGAGTTAATTCATGATTTGGCTCTCTGCTTGTCCGTTGTTGGTGTATAGGAATGCTTGTAATTTTTGCACATTGATTTTGGATCCTTAGACTTTGCTGAAGTTGTTTATCAGCTTAAAAAGCTTTTGGGCTGAGTTGATGGGGATTTCTAGATATAGGATCATGTTATCTGCAAACAAAGACAATTTGACTTCCTCTCTTCATATTTGAATACGCTTTATTTCTTTCTCTTGCCAGATTGTCCTTCCTAGAACTTCCAATACATTGCTGAATAAGAGCGGTGAGAGAGGGCATCCTAGTCTTGTGCCAGTTTTCCAAGAAGAATGCTTCCAGCTTTTGCCCATTCAATATATTAGCTGTCAGTTTGTCATAAATGGCTCTTATTATTTTGAGCTATGTTCCTTCAATACCTAGTTTATTGAGAGTTTTTAACATGAGGAAATGTTGAATTTTATTGAAGGCCTTTTCTGCGTCTATTGAGATAATCATGTGGCTTTTGTCTTTAGTTCAGTTTAGGTGATGAATTATGTTTATTGATTTGCATATGTTGAACCAGCCTTGCATCTCCAGGATAAAGCTGACTTGATCATGGTGGATAAGTTTTTTGATGTGCTACTGAAGGTTCGGTTTGCCAGTTTTTTATTGAGGATTTTTGCATCGATGTTCATCAGGGATATATTGACCTAAAGTTTTCTTTTCTTGTTGCATCTCTGCCAGATTTTGGTATCAGGATGATACTGGCCTTATAATATGAGTTAGGGAGGAGTCCCTCCTTTTCAATTGTTGGAATAGTTTCAGAAGAAGTGGTACCAGCTCGTCTTTGTACCTCTGGTAGAATTCAGCTGTAAATTCATCTGGTCCTGGGCTTTTTTTGGTTGGTAGGCTATTTATTATTGCCTCAATTTCAGAACTTGTTATTGTTCTATTCAGGAATTCAACGTCTTTCCAGCTCAGTCTTGGGAGGGTGTATGTGTCCAGGAATTTATCAATTTTTTTCTATATTTTCTTGTTTATGTACATAGAGGTGTTTATAATATTCTCTGATAGTTGCTTGTATTTCTGTGGGGTCAGTGGTGGTATCTCCCTTATCATTTCTTATTGTGATTTTTTATTTTAACCTTCTCTCTTTTCTTCTTTATTAGTCTAGCTAGTAGTCTATCTATTTTATTGATTTTTTTTTTCAAAAAAACCAGCTCCTAGATTTGTTGTTCTTTTGAAGGGTTTTTCATGTCTCTATATTCTTCAGTTCCACTCTGAGCTTGGTTATTTCTTGTCTTCTGATAGCTCTGCAGTTTGTTTGCTTTTAGTTCTCTAGTTCTTTTAGTTGTGATGTTAAGATGTCAATTTGAGATCTTTCCAGCTTTCTGATGTGGGCATTTAGTGGTATAAATTTTCCTCTTAACACTGTTTTAGCTGCATCCCAGAAATTCTGATATGTTGTCGCTTTGTTCTCATTAGTTTCAAAGAACTTCTTGATTTCTGCCGTAATTTCATTGTTCACCCAG
Source organism: Hylobates moloch (assembly GCF_009828535.3). NCBI lineage: Eukaryota > Metazoa > Chordata > Mammalia > Primates > Hylobatidae > Hylobates > Hylobates moloch. Next base: position 129,778,304 of record NW_026652282.1, read on the forward strand.
AAGTCATTCAGGAGCAGGTTGTTCAATTTCCATGTAGTTGTGTGGTTTTGAGTGAGTTTCTTAATATTGAGTTCTAATTTCATTGTGCTGTGGTCTGAGAGACTGTTTATTATAATTTCAGTTCTTTTTGCATTTGTTGAGGCATGTTTTAAGACGAGTGATGATTATGCCTGCAGAGTTAGTGAAGGCAATACTAGACAGAACTCTGAAACAGGCTCAACATTACAGCATCAGGGCGTGGAGGGGAGAGAAGAATGTTGGATAGTTTGTGGGATCCAGATCCCAGTCTGTTAGTGCACTAGTGTGAACACTCAAAATGGGTCTCCAACACTACCTTTAACATTTTCTTGACCTAGACAACATTTGATGCTGTCCTCATTGGTTTTTATTATAGGCAGTCATTCTCAGTTAGAAAATGGAAACACCATGCCAACTAACTAAAAGCTTCCAAAGCAACGAAGAAATAGCACATTTTATTCACTTTGAGGTCATAGCCTAGGTAACACTTCTGTGGAGTGGACTCTTTGACCTTTTGACTAACTATCAAGAGTCAGTGAAGAGGGTTGGATAAAAATATCAAGAACCCTAGTTCAGACCGGAAAACTGTGAGGTTTCACTTTTGCCTATATATGCCACATATCACAGCCTCATATGCCACTACTCTTCCACTTGTGCTTGCTCATTGTGAAGAGCCTTTCTGAGTCCTTTCAGTTTCTTAAGTGTACCAAGTTGTTTCCCAACTCAGGACTTTCCCATGCTATTCTATC
>NW_026652282.1:129783444-129791780 GCF_009828535.3 Hylobates moloch
GCCTCAGCCTCCTGAGTAGCTGGGACTACAGGCGCCTGCCACCACGCCCGGCTAATTTTTTTTTTTGGATTTTTAGTAGAGACGGGGTTTCACCGTGGTCTCGATCTCCTCACCTCATGATCCGCCCGCCTCGACCTCCGAAAGTGCTGGGATTACAAGCGTGAGCCACTGCGCCCGGCCTGCAAAGTGATTTTGATCAGCAACATGTGAGAGTTCCTGTTTCTCCACTTTCAGCAAAGCTTGCTATTGTCAGTTTTTTCAATTGTAGCCATTGTGAAGTGGTATATTACTGTGGTTTACTTCGTATTTCCCTGAAAACTAATAATGTTTAGCATCTTTTCATGTGTTTATTGGCCATTTGTATATCTTCTTTTGTGAAGCATCTGTTCAAATCTGTTGCCTGTTTTTATTCAGTTGCTTGTTTTTCTTTTATTGAGTCGTAAAAATCTGTATTATATTTCTGATGTTTGCTTCAGGATTTAGGCTGAGACTTTTATGGGTGGTTCAGGTATAATTTCAGTTCTCTTTGCTTTTGCTTTATTGCTTTGGATTTATATTACACATACATAATTTAGGGTTAATCATGACACTTATGTGATTTCACGCACACAATAAGAGTTCCCATCATTCTGGCTCTCTCTGCCGTATGTCTCCTTTATGACCCCACTGTGTTGGGGCTTCTGTTCCTGGTTTCTCTAAAAAGTTCTTTCAGTTTGGAGTATCAGTTCCCAGCCCTGAATTACCCCATGAATGAGGTCCACATTTGCCACAATTTCCAGATAAAGAGAGATGTAAATAATATTTAGGAAATAAAATCAAATGTCAAATGCCTGTTTCTAAAGTCACGTATCTTATTGGTAAACTTTGCTGAAATAGAAAACACTGGAAGATTTCCAGTTCTAAAGGGAGGCAGATCAAGAGTTCTATTTTCCGTATTTTAAATACAGAATGTGTATGAGACATTTGGCTGGGCGTGGTGGCTCACGCTTGTAATCCCAGCACTTTGGGAGGCCTAGGCGGGTGGATCACTTGAGGTCAGGAGTTCAAGACCAGCCTGACCAACATGGTGAAACCCCGTCTGTACTAAAAATGCAAAACATTAGCAGGGTATGGTGGTGCACGCCTGTAGTCCCAGCTACTCAGGAGGCTGAGGCATGAGAATCACTTGAACCTGGGAGGTGGAGGTTGTAGGGAACTGAGATCACACCGCTGCATGATGTAGCTGGCAATATGCCAAGTGCCGAGTGTCTCAAAAACAAAAAAAGAATGTCTGAGATATTTATGGTGGAAAAACATTTTGAAGCCTCACCACAAGTTTTCTTTTTTTAACATTTATTTTAAGTTCAGGGGTACATGGGCGGGTTAGTTCCATAGGTAAACTTGTGTCATAAGGGATCTCCTGCCCCAGGGGTTGCAAATATCCATGGGAGAAGCGTGGGTTCCCAGGGTCGCATACTCATTCACCACTTCCCTCGGGGGGGGAAGTTCCTTGGCTCCATGTGATTCCTGGGTGGACCATCATCCTGTCTTGCTTTTCTCTGTTCTCTGTGGGTCAAGTTGATTTTTGATTAGTCCCAATGCGAGTACCTGGATGTTTCAGTTGAAGGTGCTGTGTTGAATTGCGCCTTCTGTTCCTCTCTTTTTGAGCCACAGACGCTAGCTGCTATCTTGGCCGCTTCCCTCCAGAAGTTTTCTTTACCTTTTGTCCACCTACAACCCTGTAACCTCGTAATTCTGGTTTCCTGCACTCATAATGCGGGTGGAGCTGAAGAAATAAAGTTTTATTATGTGCACACTAAAGTCCGAGTGGTAAGATTATGTTTTGTTGTGAAAATAAATGAGCCTGGATTGTATTTTTATATTGCATGAGATCTACCCTAAATTTTTGCAATTTTGAGCAAGATTTTTACTTTAATAATTACCTTGTAGACTTGTGTGGCAAGTTGTGAATTATGAGACTGCTCAGGATATTAGACCCACCTGCCAGTTATGTGAGGCAGTGGTTTATTGAATGATTTACCTGTCTATTTGGATACTAATGCATTTTAATCTGTAAGACTATACCAGCTGGTTCTGACTAGGAATTATTACATCAAACTCTTTGTGTATAAATGTTATTATATTAATTTTAGTTGTGTTTATTAGCATTTCATATTTTGTTTGTGAATATGTTCTGCAGGATCACTGATATTTCAAACATTTCAAATATAAATTGAACAACTTATTAATTTAAAATATGACACTTTGGGGAAATTTGCTTCTTTTTATCTCTGAGGACTGAGGCAAATAGTGACTTTTATGTTGAACTATTAATCATTCATTCCATGAAATTTTACTGAGCAAATATTAGAGTCATGTGTTTAAAAAATTAGAACAGATATAGATTGTATCCTCAAGGAAATTATTGTCCATCCCCCACCACACACCAGCTTTTAAGCTCCAGGAGGACAGGAACTGTGTTGTGTTCACCGTCTTCAGCACTTGGCACTTTGCCAGGTACATTGTGAATGATAAATCAATGTTGCATGACTATATGAACAGTAGTGAAAATAATATGGAGGTATGTAGACTGGTGATTATTTCTTGAATAATGTGGTCTGTGACTTAACATAGGCACATATAATTACCAATGAAGGCTTAGAGAGGCTAAAAATTATTTCACAATAGTAGAGTCAAAAGATATTTCCTGAAGAGATAATATATAACCTTGAACTTGAAGGAAAGGGAACATCTTCTCATCCATTTATTCACTCTTCCTTAAGGAAGGTGGGTGACTAATTAATGGGTTTTGGAATAAGAACAGGGTGTGTATAGATGTTTCCCTCTCTTCTTACTCTTCTTCAGAGCCAGGACGATTATAGAGAAGGCAGTTTGTCCCATTTTCTTCTATGACATACATTTTTCATTATACCTCTTATAGGAAGAAGCCTATAATTGTCAGTGCTACCTGGGACTAGTTAAATAAGTCTGCCTAATTCCACAGTAGAGTATTAGAAAGCTCATTGTTAAACATTTCAGCCACATTCTCCAATATTATTATTATCAGTAATAAGGGTTTTTTGTTGCCCATCTTTTGACTCCTTAGTTTGTTTCAATTATTGGTTGAGTAATTGCATGTGAAAAGAAGTAGTGCTATATCCTGGCACCCTATGACACCAACCATTACTATTTATTAGCCATCTATTATATATGAGATACTGTGCTACATGATTAATTTATAGTCTTGCTCAGTCTTCACACCAATGCTAGAGAGGGGTACCAATAATAATTTTCATTTTACATGTGAAGATATCAAAGCCAGGCGTGGTGTCTTATGCCTATAATCCCAGCAGTTTGAGAAGCCAAGGCAAGAAGACTGCATGAGGTCAGGAGTTCAAGGCCAACCTGAGCAACATAGTGAGACTCTGTCTCTACAAAAAATAAAAGAAAATTTAAAACAATTAACCAGGCATAGCGGCTTGAATCTGTAGTCCCATCTACTTCAGGGGTTGAAGCAAGAGAATTGCCTTAGCTCAGGAAGTCAAGGCTGCAATGAGCCATGATTGCACGTGCTTCTGCACTCCAGCCTGAGCAACAGAGTGAGACCATGTCTCAAACAGAAAAGAAAAGGAAAGAAGGAAAGAAAGAGAGCAAGAGAGAAAGAAAGAGAAAGGGAGGGAGAGAGGGAAGGAGGAAGGAAGGAAGAAAAAGAGAAGGAGAGAAAAAAGAAAGAGGGGGTAAGGAAATGAGGGAGGGAGGAAGGAAAGGGAAGGAAGGAAGGAGAAAAAGAGAAAGAGACGAACAAAAAGAAAAGGAAAGAAAGACAGAGTAGTAGAGTTTATGGGAGAAAGGCCACTTGTGCAAGTAATAAAGCTGGGTCTCAAACCTAAATCTGTCCGGCTCCATTATATTATTCAGAACAGGAGTAGAGGTGAATGGCACAGGTAGTCACAAGCAAAGAGTCAGGAAAATGGACAGGGGATAGAATGTACAGTAAGCCCTTCAATTTTGTTGGTGCACAGTATTGGAAAAGGTAGCCTGTGGACATATGGTTGAGTTCTCAGTGTAACGTACATATATAGTTCACCATAAAAGGATAAAATTACAAAACAAAAAATGAAAATGATTGGTGCTATACATAGAACGGTTTGAGAGAGTTACTACTATTTGGTGAGGGGCGGGTTAAATGTCATAGGGAGTAATCATAGTGTAAGTTATTTCAGGATAGAGACTGATTCTTCAATTTATCATTACAATTGGAAAATGTGAAATGTTATCTTTGCTGATAAAGGAATAGAGGTCTGTGAAATCTCTTCCACTGCAGCAGTACAGAAGAGAAGGTGATATATAGTAAGGCATCTCTGGACAATTAGAGGTAAGCTTCTGCAAATATTTTACAGAATTGGAAAATAATTCATTTGTACATTGGGATGATAGTGAGGAATTATCTGTAATTTTGAAATAAATTTTCCTCTAGGAGTTAAACTAGTCACATTTCATGTGATAGGAAAATGAAAATTTGTTTTTTTGGATTACTCAGTGAGAGTGACATATCAAAAGACAATAAGCTTAAATATGATAAAATGCAGAGGAATTAAACCAGGACGAGCAAGGAAACATTTTCCTATGCCTGTTCTGGCTAAGGATTTTGTCCACACTGAGGAATGGAGAGCTTGGTGTTGAAAAACAGAAATTATACCTTCGTCCTGATCACCTTTATTCTCACGATTGGGTGTGGATTCAGTTATTTTCAATTAATCTTTGATGTCTTAATGAATACAACAATAGAAAACAAATAACAGGAACAATAAACTGCTAATACTACTCGAGGAGGCAAAACTGAATTGGATGAGTCTAGAAAACACTTGGACTTCTTATCTGTCTACCAAGCATGGACAAGCCAGGTGAGCTGAACTACTCCAGAGTGGCAACGTAATACGACTTCTTCATGTCAACTTAGCACAAAATGTTTTGATTTTACAGAAAATCATCATCATTATAATGATAACTTACTAAGTAAGACTTGAGTATTTTTAAATCATTATCATATGCATTATCTCATTTTATAATGAAGATTGCTTGTTCTTAAATATTTTAATTTGGTAAATAACATGGACAGTAGTGCAATTTATACAGAACAGTTTCAATTTTAGTATAATAATACTTGATGTTAGTGAAGATTCAGGTTATTTCCACTCTAAAAGTGGGTCAGAAAGAGACATTGTGCCCTTTTAGAGGAGTGTGAACACATTTAATCCTCTTTTTTTTTATTCATTCGTTGAATAAAATAAATACAAAATACATCCAATTACAGTACAATGGGATTAAATCCAGAAAGTTGCTATGTTGCAGGATTTCAAATATCAATCCTTTTAACTTTCAGTTTTCAAAACCATAATCCACATTACCTGAAAGAACTGTGAGTAGTAGTATTTGGTCAAATGTATTATGAGGGGATTGAATTTTTATGAGTATATTATATTCATAAAATTCTAACGTTTAAATCCAGTACTGAAAAAAAGTTACATCATTCTTAAGAAAAAAACATATTTACTAAAATAATAATCGGAAATGTGTAAAATGACAAATGGAAATGCAGCCGAGAGGTCGAGACCATGTTACATTTCTACAGTTTGCATGGACTTTAACATGGAGGCAACCGGTAAATTTAGCAAGAGCTGTTTTAGTGGAGTGATTGGGCAGAAACCATACTGAGTGGGTTTAGGAATGAAGGAAAAGTCAAGAAGAAGAAGCAGCCGTTGTAAACAGACTTTGAAAAGTTGTCAACAAAAGAGAAGAGAGAGAGGATGCTAGCTAGACACAGCAAGGCAGTAAGGGAAGTTTATCTAAATTTTTATTTTTAATTCATCAAAGACCGAAGTATGTTTCAATGTATATGAGAAGATGAAGGTAAAGAGGGAAGGGATGATTTTGTAGGGTGTTTTTTTTAAGGAGGTTACATTGAATGGGGTACAGAGAATAAGCATGGGAGTGAATCTTGGGCAAGAAAAGTGACAGTATGGGTGCAGTCAGTTAGCATGTGGAAGGGCAAAAGTTGAAAGTGCTTCATTTGATGACTTCTGTTTTTTCAGGTGCGATGGGAGGTGTAAAGATATGTTAAAGTTCTAATATTCAGAAGAATTGAAAAAGAGATCAAGAGCTTAGTTAAGGTAACACAAGAAACATTAGTAGAGATCACTGAAGATCAAGTTTTTGAAAGAGAACATGTATTTGTAGCAGGAACAATTTGTGAGGTTGTGTGATTTTCTGCAGCCTTGGCACAAAAAGTTTTGACAGTTGAATTAATAAAAGGTTGTAATATTGCTATAAGGGTGAAAAAAAGAATAGGGAAAAGGAGTTAAAGGATAATATTAATATTAAAAGTGTGTGTTACGAGACTTTGTTCAATAGATTTTATATTTAGACTACAATTTGAGTATACAATTCTTGAATCACTTTTTCATTCCCTAGAACTTTGTAGCTATTGCTTATATTCTGTCACTGTGTGATGCAGTGGAAAATTTTGGAAACTGCATGCTTTCTCTGTTTTGTAACTTTTTAGTGGTTGCTATGAGATTTTAAAATATGCATCTTTACAGACTACCTTAAATAATATCATACCGTTTCACATATAATGTAAGAACCTTACAATTCTATCCTCCTATGTTCTGATTCTGTTTCTTTGTGCTACTCTTTTCATCTGGTTTACTTCAATATGTTTTGTAAACCTCAGTATCAACATTTTTATTTATACTGTGAATTATTATTTTTCGCTTGTGATCAGGTTTATGAAGGTAAAATTTGCATCCAGTAAAATTCACTTTTTTAAAGTATGTGGTTCAATAAATCTTCAAAATCAATACAGTCATTTAAGCGTCACCAAAATCAAAATACAGGACATTTCCATTACACCAAAAACTTTCCATTTTTCCTTTACAGAGAATTCCCTCCTTCCATGTTCAGACACAAATCTAATTTCCATCCCTATTAATATTCATTATCCAGAATGTCATATAAATGGAATAATAGTGTCTTGCATCTACCTTCTTTAGTAATATTCCATTATAAAGGTAAATCACAATGTGTTTTTCCATTCACCACTTGATAAACATTTTTTACAGTTTGTGGTCATCACAAATAACTGTAATAACATTCACATATATGACTTTATGTGAACATACGTTTTAATTTCAGTTGAGTAAATACCTACAATTATAATTGGGAGACCATGTGGTGAATGTATTTTTAGCTTTATAAAAATATACCAAACCATTTTCCAAAAATGCTGTGCCATGTTTGCATTCCTACATTCTACTTGCTCTGCACTCTCACCACAACTTGATACTGGCAGTCTTTTTAATTTATTAATTTCCATAGGTGTGTAGGGATATCTCACTGTGATTTTAATTTGCTTTTTCCTAAAAATAAACTATTCTGAGAAGTGGTTCATATGCTTATTTGTCACCTCTAGACCTTCTTTGGTAAAGTGTTCAAAGCTATTGTCCACTTCCATTTATTGCTTTGAAAAATAACAGCCTTATTGAGATGTAATTTACATGACAAAGAAGTAACCAGCTTAAAGTTGGTTGTTAATATGTTCACAAAAGTATGCAAACATCACCACTAATTTCAGGATATTTTCATCACCTCAAAAAGAAACCCCCCCCAAAGAAACTTCATACCCATTATTAATCACCCCCCCATTCTAACCTCCTCCAGCCTCCATTATTTACTAATCTACTTTCTATCTATATATATTTATCTATCTTGGATATATCATATAAATTAAATAAAAAAACATTTCTTTTTTGTGACTAGCTTTTTTCACTTGGCATGGGGTTCATTCATGTTGTGATATGAATCTGTACTTCATTCCTTTTTATGGCTGCATAATATTCCATTGTGTGAATATACCACATCTTATTAATACATTCATTGGTTGATGGAAATGTGAATTGTTTCCACTTTTTGGCTAATATCGTTAGTACTTCTGTGAACATTCAAATAAAACTTTTTGTTTAGACACATTTTCAAATATCTTGGTTATATGCCTCGGAGTAGAATTGCTGGGCCACGTAGTACAAGGTTTTTGCAAAAGTAATTGTAGTTTCTGCCATTAAAAGTAATGGCAAAAGTGGTTGGTAATATGTTAACACAGAGGTATACAACCTTTAAACCTTTTTGCCATTATAAGTAATTTCAAAAACTGCAATCACTTTTCACCAGCCTAATACTTCTATATACAACATTTTGAAGAACCGCAAAACTGCCTTCCATACTGATCACTGCTCAATCTTGGCTCACTACAACCTCTGCCTCCCAGGTTCAAGAGATACTTTTTTTTTTTTTTTTTTTTT